>NC_079317.1:104938067-105260477 GCF_029931775.1 Euleptes europaea | reverse complement strand
TGCACATTGACTTTCAAAATGTCCCAGGCCATAATAAAACCACAGAGTTGGAATGGAACCCCATGGATCACCAACCCCATTTCGCTAAAGCCTATTGGACAATTACTTACTCATTATTTTTGTTAACGTTTTCAACAAAAGAGATACTGTAATTTCTTGCTTTGCTGAACTGCCCCACATTTTGTGGGAGACCTGGGTATGCGCACCAATGAACAGCTTAAAAGTTTTGGATGAAGGGTGTGATTTGAAAGGTAGGGCAGGGAAGGGTTGCTTGGTTTGTTACCTACTAGTTTCTTCTCCTGGGCACCCCTCTTTTCCCAGCCATTTTCTCCCAAGCTGTGGCAAACATTTTTCTGGCAACCTCATCTGGGAGAAGGGGACAGGGTAAGAAATGGGAAAGGTTAAATGACATGCCCACCTTGTCTTCTTCGCACTGTTCCCCTGTCACTTTCCAGCTGTTCAATGTAGTTCTACCCCAGAGTGCAACTAGATGAGATTTTGGAGATCTTTACTGAAACTCTCAGTATCTTTAACTTTCGTTAAAAAGTGGTCAGAAGGGATACTTAATTGAATTGGGGCCCCAGACCTGTGGTGTTTGACCATCTGGGAGAAAACAAATACATATTGGCCAGGTCTCATTTAGTTGTTCCCTTTGAAAAATTCTTCTGCCCTTTAATGTATGCATTATTCTTACAATGTGGGTTCTAAAAAGGCTTAAATAGTTGATAGGAGAAGGGTTGACTCGGCAACAATAGTACTGGTTCAGGTGATTGAAGCTGTGTGAACACTGCAACTTATGATTGCATTGACTGATAATACTGGGTACATTTACTCGCATTATATTCTGCCTTTCCTTGAAAGAGTGCAGACTGGCTAATGTATGGTTTCCATCCAGACTTTGTCCCATCCAAATAGTGTACAGAGCAAGACATATGTAGCTTCAGCAAGGTCTGGAATCCATGCCCTATGAGGAGAGACTTAGGGAGTTGGGTTTGTTTAGTTTGGAGGAGAAGGTTGAGGGGAGACATGATAGCCATGTTTAAATATTTGAAGGGATGTCATGTTGATGAGGGAACTAGCTTGTTCTCTGTTGCTCCAGAGACTAGGACACGGAGTAATGGATTTAAACAAATAGAAAAACAATTCCACCTAAACATTAGGAAGAACTTTCTGACGGTGAGGACTGTTTGATGGTGGAATGTGCTGCCTCGGAGCATGGTGGAGTCCATGTCTTTGGAGGTCTTTAAGCAGAGGCTGGATGGCCATTTGTCAGGAGTGTTTTGATTGTGGGATCCTGCATGGTGGGGGGAGGGTTAGGGTCACTGGGGATGTGGGGGGGGGAGGTAGTTGTTAATTTCCTGCATTGGGCAGGGGGTTGGACTAGATGACCCTGGTGGTCCCTTCCAACTCTGTGATTCTAAGAGAACTGTTGTGTTCCTTTAAAACTCTAATCCAGCCATAAAGTTGTTCCCCCCCCCCTTGGGTTTTGTTGTTCTGGTGTATACCTTCACTGTGGACTTTAAAGGACACTCTGCTCCCACATTTGGGGGGAGGGTCTGGGGGTGTGAGAGAGAATTAATAACTGGGCATTTGCTTGTTGCATTGTTCCTTACAAGATAAGTACCAAAAAAAATCAACACAGTGGCTTAGACGATATCCAGATGGCTCTAATGGCAAGTGTGCTCTTTGAAAGCATCCATTCTGAGCAGTTCAGATGTCTAGGGAGAAGCTTAACCTGCACTGCTCCATCACAGGTCCCTATAGATGACTGGTTCCACATGGAATATTTGGTTCCCCTTGGCTCTCACACAGGAGTAGTTTTTTTAATAATATTTTTCACATTTCATCATCCTCCAATAGTTCTCCTTTCATTTTCTTCCATGGTTTCCTCTAGTTTGACCCAATGTTTTCCAAGCCTGCTTTGCTCCAATCTTTCTGGAAATATTAGAGTCAATATTTGCCCACCATGTGGATGGGAAGGTGCTGATTTCTGAACCTTCCTACTCACATCTGGCACCATTTCCCCCTTGGTATCCTGTATCCTCTTGTTCCTTCCATTTCCCCCACCCCGACTTGCCAGCTTAAATATATTATGCTATGCTATGCTATGCTATGCTATACTATACTATGGTATATTGCTATAGTATCGTAAAATTATAGCATTGTAGCTACAATGGATTTTTTTAAAGATGGCAAACAGCATTCAGATAGTGGTGGTGGGGATGAGGGAATACCATGTAGAATAACCCTGTGTAGAGACTCCATTACTGCTGTGATACCTCTGCATTTGCAACAGCAATTAATGCAAAATGGGGAATCATCCCCATGCAAAAAAAGTCTTCCCCTGGCACAGGGCCATGGTAGCTACTGGCACAGGATCACAGAGCCAGTCGTCTGACTTCCTGAGGTATCTTAGGGCAGGATGGGAAGATGAATGTCTTTCCCAGGAGCATTATCTTAGCCCCAGCCCTCAAACAGGAGCATGGGAAGTTGCTAGAGCAATCCTTAGAACAAAGCTGGAGAAATGCTAATGTAAATCTCTCTTTTTACAATGTAAATCTACTGCTTTGCCTTCTCTCTTGTAGATTTGGTGCTGTGATGTAGCTGTCTAGATCAGGGGTGCTGCAGGCTTGCCAGCCAAGGCAGACACCCCCTCCCCAGTCCCGATCTGGGCTGGTACACATGGCCCGGCCTGACCAAATGACGTTTATGTCACATCTGTCCCTCGTAACAAATCCCTGGGCTAGATCTCAGGTCTCTGATACAACAAAGGTAGAGTGCACTGGACTCCCAAAAAACCAGTGGTAAGAGTTAGTCATGACTAATTGAAGTTAGGGCAAGCATGTTTTTGGGACCCTGAAGGCAGAAAAGATGCTTGGAGAGTGTGACAAAGCAGCAGGTGCTTCTTTGTAATGAAACACCTCCCCCCCCCCACCTAAAACGGTTTCATTTTACAAAGGGAATGAGGTTTTAGTAATGTATTCATGTGTCATGTGTACTCAGCCCTTAAAATATCTAGAATGCAGAAGGGACTTTTCTGAGTGGCATCCAGTTGCAAGGGCAGAACTGGGGTTTGAGTGAGCAGCATAACCTTGTGGTGTGATCCCAGTTGCAGAAACACACTGTGCATAGAGGAGAGGTGGATTTCCTGATACGGAAGTAGCTTAAGACAGGATGTTTATGCATCTAATATTTGATTCCTTGACTCATCCATATAGCATACAAGGCATTTCCTCTACAATGCAAAGTGTTCCTGTGTTATACAAGTTACATAATATTTATTTACTAGTGTAAGGTTGCCAGCCTTACACTAGTCCCTTCAGCAGTCCATTTAATATCAGTTTGAGCTGGAGCAAATTACCAAGTGGTGTTATTCATATCAATGCCAGGAAAAGCTACAACTATCCATTTCCATGCATGAAGCCTCTTTTAAATGTATTAGACATTTTTCTCCTGGCCAATTGTCAACCATAGCAGTAGTACAGGTTTTGGCTTCAGAAAATGACTATAAGAACAGACAAACCAGACAAACCTGGTCTTAAACCATAGCACCTACACACAGGTTAAGTATATGAGTACTACAGAGAAACTAACAGGACAATCCTCCACAGAAAGTGTGAACAGTATTTTTTATAACATTTTCAAACTCTTAATACATCGCTGGGAATACATAATGAGGTAACCCCCTATGAGTAGCTCATATTTGGCTGTCAGCCCAAGCTAATGTTGCTTATACTATAAGAAGGTGGCAACAATTGACAGAAGCCAGTTGTGTAAATAGATTTAATATATTTAAATCTTAATATATTCTCATGGTGATTTGTCTCGGTGTATAACAACATGGGAGTGAGTACTGCAGGTTTGTTGCTTAATTTACTCAGTATAGTGGGAAAAGACTCCCAATTTATTATTCACTTTCTAAACTTATTTTTCCATAGGTAATTAAAAACAAGCTATTAATTGTTGCTGAAATTTCACTGACTTGCCAATAGAGTAATTCCTGTACTTTGAAACAGTAGATGGATAACTTGTAGAGTATAATGGTCATGCAGAAACTAGCAGATCATCTTCATGCAGCCTGAAGGGAAGGTAAATCCAGTTCTTTTAATGAATCCTGGCTCTCATTTCTGACATCCTGAAGCACAAGATGACATTGCATATACTTTGGCTTAAATGCATTTGTATTAACTTCCCTTCAGTCTCGACTAGCTGTGTAATATTATTTATCCAATATACTTAAATGACTAATGATAGCCCAGTCCTCCATGAATTTGCCCATTCCTCCTTTAAAGCCTTCCAAGTTGGTGGCCATAAACACATCCTGTGGCAGTGAGTTCCACAAATAAACTATATGCTGTGTGAAGAAATACTTTCTTTTGGCTGCCCTGAACCTCCCACACTTCAGCTTCAGTGGATGACCCCAGGTTCTAGTATTTTGGGAGAGGGAGAAACTGCATAATTTTATAAACCTCTATCGTGTCTCTTCTTACTCACCTTTTTTCTAGGCTAAACAGCCCTAAGCATTTTAACCAGTCCTCATAGGGCAGCTGCTCCAGTCCCCTGATTGTTTGCTCTCTTCTGCATCTGTTCAAGCTCCTTTTACCGGCATGGTGAGCATTCTAAGTTCTAAGTTTGGTCTAACATTCTAAGTTTGGTCTCCCCATAGATTTGTATAAGGGCCGTATGGTAGTGGCAGTTTTATTCTCTATTTCTGTCCTAATTATGGCCAGCATGAAATTTGTGTTTTTCACAGCAGCTGCACAACAGGTCAACATTTTCATCGAGCTATCCGCTACCACCTCAGGTCCCTTTCTTGGTCTGTTGCTGCCAGTTCAGATCGCATCAGTGTATATGTGAAGTCTGGATTTTTTTTGCCCCACTTTACACTTGCTCACATTGAATCTCATTTGCCATTTTTATTCCCATTCCCCCGGTTGGAAGAGATCCTTTTGGAGCTCTGTGCAATCTGTTTTTGTCTTAATCACCCCAAATAATTTGGTGTCATCTGTAAACTCAGTCACCTCACTACTCACCCCTTACTCCAGAAACCCCTAACCCAGACAGCCATAGAAATGTAGCCTATTCAGTAAGATATATACTATAGGAGCATGGTATTCTACCACTACATTGATGCCTAATGAAAGCATATGAAGGAAAGAGGTGCTGGAGGATCAGGGCGAAGTGGCACAAAGTTCCTCTCCCAGGGTAACAGCAACTCACAAGGGAGTAATTGCATAGCATAGCTTTTATGGAGTTCCCTTAGCTACTCTGTTCCTATACCCAGACACACACAAAAAGAGGAGTCTAGAGCAAAGTGCAATGAGACCACAAAGTCTAATGCCCCAACAAGCACTATCCCTTTCTCCTCTAAGCACATTAGAACAGAATGGAGGTGAGTACTGGAACAGCCATGTTCACAAGAGTTGGGGTCAAACTAGACATTACATTTTGTTAATAGGCTGTGTCCGGTGTTCCCCTGACCCAACTCGATGTCAGGCCTCGCTGTTATGTCTCCTCGCAGATGCCTCACAGATGCCTCTCTCAAGGATTGTTTATCTAACGGTTGCATTCCTTTTCAGCCTTTGAGGCCCGTGGGAGCCTGGCCCCGTAGCCGGGGTTGCCGTGCCAACTGATACTATCTACTATGACCTGTATGACCATTAGTCCTCCATATATTCTGCTGTATATCCTTGCCCCCCATTCCTGCCTTTACTTCTGCAAGCTCTGAATACCTGTATGTTTTCCAATAAACTCAACTTTCCTTGGATTACCTGTCTGTGGAGGTTGCTTTAGGAAGTACTATGGACAAGTGCTTACATTAAGGCAGGAATCACTTCTTCTTTCTCCTGCCTGGCTAGAGCCCTGGAGGGTTCGCCTACGTCTCAAGTACGGGCTCCTCGCTTGGAATCCTGGAGGATTTATGCCACTGGGCCCTCCGACTGGGAACGTCTAATATTCCTGACGACCCTACTCTACTGCGTGATGTGCTCATTGAAGCAGTGCGGACTGATGCCGAAGTCAACTGCCTAGTGGAACTTGTTCGAGTTCAGTGGCACTGCCTCGCTGAAGTGAGGCCCTGGACGTCCGAGGACACAGATCGCAGTGCCCATCGCGAGCTCCTGGCCCTGGACGGGCTATTGGACGAGGTGTGTGCAGCACAAGAGGACTTGGCAACCTTGACTTGTTTGTTAGTAAGGTTGACGTTGCAAGAGACACAACAAGACTAGGTAGCGGTTCCTATCTACCCCGACTCACCCCGAACCATGGCGGGGGCACAGACTGGGGGAACCCTGCTGTCACTCGTTCCGGATCCTAAAGCATGCTTAGTGGAGGCACAACGGGTCACTATCCAGACGGCATTGCTATTCGTGGAACTACCCCCGACCACAACCTTGGTGGCCGATTTGACGCGACTGTTAACCCCGACATTTGGGGATGGGGCAGGTGCACTAGCTGTCCAAGTACAACCATTGCTTGGTGGGGACTCTACCCCACTCCTCGCTCTCCTAGAGCAGGAAGCCCTGCCGATTGTCACCGTGGCCGCCACCTTGAAGCTCAAAGCCGACCAGGCACTCACAGACCAAAAGAAGGCCGAGGAACAGTTACGAGCGGCGGATGCAGCGGCAGCCAAAGCTCAAGCCGACAAAGAACAGCAATTAGCTGTCGATCGGGCGCGAGCGGCCGCGGCCGTACATCCTAAAGACACTGTAGAATTTGGATTCTCATTCGGATCCACATTTTCCCCAACTTTTGCCCCATCTCGCACCACACAACGCGCACGGCACCTTGCGGAACGTCTGCCAGAATCGGACTATTCTGACGAAGGAGACTTATACGGTGATGGATCTCACTGGGCTACTAATCTTTGAGTCAGTCAGTCCCGACGCATGGGGGGAGCTGGGGATGAAATGCGCCTTTTGAGGGACCAAAATCAGGACTTGAATGATCATGTGGCCCATTTGCAGGGTCAAATGGAACGGTTGCTTCGTGAAAACGACCATTTGCAACAAGCTCTAACAGCCCAGCCGGGCCAACCAGCACCAGCCCAGCCGGGCCAACCAGCGCCAGCCCAGCCGGGCCAACCAGCACCAGCCTAGCCGGGCCAACCAGCGTCAGCCCAGCTGGCCCAACCAGCGCCAGCCCAGCCGGGGGTGCCGGCCCCTGGTGCTCCCAGTTTACCGGCTCCCGGGGCACCTGCGTTGCCGGCCCCTGGAGCACCGTTTCCACCACCTCCAGGGCAGCCGCCTGCCCCACTGTCTATACAATGGAAGCAGCCTCGGTTTAGGGTGACCTACGACGGCTCGGTCGAATCCCTACCCTGTTTCCTACATCATGTAGACAGTTACATGAGGGAACAAGGACAGTACTTCCCCACTGAAGACAGCCGTGTTCGATTTGTTGCCTCTCTGCTGACAGGGAAAGCGGCCGATTGGATGGTCCTCCAGTTCGACACTCGGGCCCGATCCATTCGCTCTCTCAACAATTTCATGTTTGCCCTATGGAGGTGGTTTGAGGATCCCTTCTTGGGAGAAAGGGCCAAAGCCGAACTCCTGCAACTCTGGCAAGGCTCTACTCCCGTTCGAGAATTCGCAGATGAATTCCAACGACTTGCCAGTAAAATTATGGATTTGCCTGAAGCCACCCGAATACATTACTTCTGAGAAGCTCTACACCCTGACATTTTGAACTGGGCGTACATGCAACGGGACCCAAACACCCTGGAAGATTGGATTTTACTGGCAGAGGAGGTGGAAAGCCGCCATCAGTTTATATCCGTGGTCCGATGCCGGACCAGAGAGGGAAGCAGTCGTCAAAAATCTCCTCCTAAAGAGGCAGCCCCCACCCCGCCGAGACCAACGCGGCCCGCGCAGGACCGCGAATCCCGGTTCCAAAGAGGAGCCTGTCTCGTTTGCGGCAATATGGGCCACTTTGTGGCAACCTGTCTACGCCGTCCGGACCTCGCACCCCCTCCCCAACCAGTTGGACCCCCCCGGACCCGGGGGCGACCGCAACGCAGAGACATCGCGGCCACCCGTAGCGCTGCCCCAGGACGACACGCACCCTCTGCACTTCACGTTGGAGAAACTCCCAGTGACCCTACGTCTACCGACACACCTGGGTCTCGGATTACAAGTGCCCCACTGGGGGACAGTTCTCCTTCTTCGGATGAGGATCACACCTGGAACCCCCCGGCGCTCAATTTGGAATCTCCTCTCGATCTGTCAAAAAATGGGCAGGGTCTGCGGTGAGCGGAGCGACACCGCAGACCTCTGCAGCTTCTCCTGAGAAACCCAAGGCTCCTGTTATGGTGAGTGAAGTCGAAAATACCGTATATGTGGACGTGGTGTTACAACATTACAAAAAGGGCCCCCAAATACATGTCAAAGCACTCATAGACTCTGGCTGTGGGCGCTCCCTAATCAATGAGGCCACTTTCAAAGTGCTCGGAGTCAAATCTGAGACACTGCCCAATCCCATCCAATTTGCTCAAATGGATGGTAATAGCTTTCGGGGGGCCCCAGTCGATAGTCGCACCCGTAGGGTGGCGATGGGTATTGGCACTCATTGGGAACAAATCGACTTTACCATAGCCCCTATCCGGTATGAAGTCATCCTGGGAATAAACTGGCTCAAGGGGCACAACCCTTCTATAGACTGGAAAGCCGATACTATAACGTTCTCTGATCCTGGTTGCGCCCCATACCGCCACAAAGTCGCTGTTGTCCTTCCGACAGCCTCGGCAACTTCTGACAGTCTCTGACACCCCCCCCTCCTTCTTCGCTACCCGCTGAATATCGGGACTTTGCAGACGTTTTCGATGCGAAGGAATGTGATGCTCTACTCCCCCACCACAGAACTGACTGCGCCATTGAGGTGGTGGGGGATAGTAAGCTCCCCAAGAGTAAAATTTACCCCATGAGCGCTACTGAATGTACCGTGTTGCAGGACTTTTTAGACAAGAATGTCGCATGAGGGTTTATACGGCCCTCTTCCGCCCCTAACTCAGCCCCCGCTTTCTTTGTTGGTAAGAAAACGGGTGATTTACGCTTATGCATCGATTTTCAGAAACTCAATGCAGTTACTCAAACCAATGCCTACCCCATTCCTTTAATTTCGGACATCCTAGGGCAACTAAAGGAGGGGCGCATTTTCACCAAACTGGACTTAGTCGAAGCTTATTATCGAGTCAGAATTTGTGATGGAGACGAACCCCTCACAGCCTTTTTCAGCTGTTTCGGTATGTTTGAATTTCTTGTGATGCCATTTGGATTACAGGGGGCCCCGGGGGTCTTCATGCAGTTTATTAACGAAATCTTACATGACTTGTTATACCGAGGCGTGGTAGTGTATCTAGATGATATCCTTATCTATTCCAACTCTATGGACGAGCATGTTGCTTTGGTGAGGGAAGTGTTACAACGCCTCAGAGACAACCAGCTCTATGCTAAAGCTTCCAAATGCGAATTTCACCAATAATGATTGGCGTTCTTGGGTTACATTATTTCACACCAAGGTCTCACCATGGACCCTGCCAAAATACAGTCAGTAATCGATTGGGATCCGCCCTCAACCCGCAAACAAGTGCAGCAATTCCTAGGCTTTGCCAACTTTTATCGAGGGTTCATTCCCAATTTCGCCCAAGTAGCACTCCCAGTCACTGACCTACTTAAGACTAAGGGAAAAGGGACTTTGGCCACGTTACCCACAGCAAAAATCCTATGGACTCCCAAATGCCAAGCCGCTTTCGAAACCCTTAAACAACTGTTCACCTCTGAACCCGTGCTAAAACATCCTGATCCTGAACACATGTTCATAGTACAAGTGGATGCTTCCGACGTAGCTATGGGAGGTGCTCTCTTACAGCAGGGTAAAGATGGTTTATTGCACCCCTGCGCTTATTTCTCCAAAAAGTTTGCGCACTCTCAGCTGAACTGGCCCATTTGGGGAAAAGAGGAAGCCGCTATCTACCATGCCCTCACTACTTGGAGGCAATTCCTTGAAGGTTCCAAGGTTCCCTTTGAAGTTTGGACAGATCCAAAAATCTGGAGGCTCTCACTGGAACCCGTAAACTATCCGCGAAGCAGCTACGCTGGGCTGACTTCTTTGCTCAATTCCGTTTTGTGCTCAAGCATGTTCCGGGGAAACAAAATGTGCTGGCAGATGCCCTATCCCGGCTTCCCCAATACCCTACCAAAGTAGACCGCCCCACTGAATCGCTCTTTTCCCCTGCGCACAGGGGAGTACTCCCTACTCTGACGGTCCAAACCAGGTCACAAACCCGACTCCAATCCCGCTCTGAGCCAGTCGGAATGAACGCTTGAGGGGGGGGACTTCTACCCGAGACTCAGGTCTGACTCCCTCTCCTGCTCCATCCGCTCCTCTGACGCCCAAGCCCCAGGTCAAGCCGGGTGTGCAACCCCCCTCCTCGCCTCCGGTCTCCCCTTCAGCTCAGCAACCTGACCATGTCCCGCCCACCTCACAGGATGAAATGGATCTACCTGCCTCTTTCCTAGACTCTCTTCGTTCCCAATGCCAAGCGGAACTCTCAGCTCAGACACTTCCCACTTCTCTACTGGAATGGGGTGGTTATTGGTACAAGGACTCCAAATTATATGTACCTAAGGGGTTGCGAAAGGGAGTCCTGCAACTAGCCCATGGAGCCAAAACCGCAGGGCACTTTGGGTTTTTGAAAACGCTTTACTTATTACGCAGGCAGTTTTGGTGGGCGGGCATGCGTACCGACGTGGACCCGTTCATCCGCAGTTGCCCGATATGGGCCACCGTTAAACAGGCCCAAGGAAAACCCACGGGACTATTGCAACCGTTAGAAATCCCCTCCAAGCCTTGGGAGGTAATCGCTATGGATTTTATGACTGATCTCCCTCTCAGCGAGGGGAAAACCGTTTTGTGGGTTATTACTGACCTGTTCTCGAAACAGGTGCACCTCGTCCCATGCGCAGGTATTCCTTCCGCCCCAAAACTGGCCCACCTCTTTGTGTCACATGTCTTCCGACTGCATTCCTTTCCGCGCAAGATTGTGAGCGACTGCGGAAGTAGCTATGTGGCAAAGCTTTGGAAAGCTTTCCTTAAACTGGTGGGGGTGGAACAGGGTCTGTCTAGTGCTTTCCATCCTCAAACGGATGGGCAAACTGAACGTATTAATGCTGTACTAGAATGTTATCTTCGTTGCTACGTCAGTTACCACCAGGATGATTGGGTTGAGTTATTACCTTTTGCTGAGTATGTCTATAACAACGCTGTACATCAATCCACAGGTTTTAGCCCATTTCAAGCTGTCTATGGCCAGGACTTCAGTCCCGTTGGCCATGTTGATGTTTCGGGGGAGGAGGGCGACGAGGGCATGGTGGCTTGGGTGCATACGATTCAGACCACCTGGCCCTGGCTGGTGAAAAACCTTGAGCATGCTAAACGTAAATACAAAGCTCAGGCTGACAAACACCGGTCCCCCAGCCAGAACTTTAACGTGGGAGATTTAGTCTACTTATCTACCAAGAATCTCCGGTCCACCCGTCCGTGCGGAAAACTCAGTGCCAAATATGTGGGCCCCTACCCCATTTCTCGGATCATTAACCCTGTGACCGTAGAACTCTCCCTTCCCAAAACACTGAGGTGCATACATCCCATTTTTAATGTAAGTCTCCTGAAACGCCATGTGCCCTCCCCAAAATGGCATCCCGACCCTCTCCCGGAACAGCCAGTGATGGTGGGGGCGGGGAGGAGCATTTCGAAGTTGCAAAGATCCTGGACTTGCGTATCCATCACGGTTCCTTCCAGTATCTTGTTCGTTGGAAACACTTTACCCCCGCCCAAGATGAGTGGGTTCGCGCAAGCAATGTCTCCGCCCCTCGCCTGGTGCATGCCTTCCATACCGCCTACCCCCACAAGCCAGCCCCCTTGCGAAACGGGAGGGGGCCCTGAGGGGAGCAGGATGTCAGGCCTCGCTGTTATGTCTCTTCGCAGATGCCTCACAGATGCCTCTCTCAAGGATTGTTTATCTAACGGTTGCATTCCTTTCCAGCCTTTGAGGCCCGTGGGAGCCTGGCCCCGTAGCCGGGGTTGCCGTGCCAACCGATACTATCTACTATGACCTGTATGACCATTAGTCCTCCATATATTCTGCTGTATATCCTTGCCCCCCCCATTCCTGCCTTTACTTCTGCAAGCTCTGAATACCTGTATGTTTCCCAATAAACCCAACTTTCCTTGGATTACCTGTCTGTGGAGGTAGCTTTAGGAAGTACTACGGGACAAGTGCTTACACTCATGTTCCATGCAATCACACTGCAGCTGCAGGGAATGTAATTTTGAAGATCACAGAGAGCCCTTTTCAGCTTGGATCTGTGGCATGGTGGGAGGAGGGGCATTTGCCTGCCCTCCACACCATTTTGAGAAGCTGAAACTCTCCCCGCCCCCAAGAAGGGAGTTATTTACATAAATTTGGATCCCGCCCCCAAGCAGGGAGTTATTTACATAAATTTGGATCCTGCCCCCAAGCAGGGAGTTATTTACATAAATTTGGATCCATGTACTGGATTCTCCACAGGCTCTTGCAAAGTTATGTAAATAACTCCCCAAGGAGGTTGTTTCAGCTTCTCAAAATGGCTTGGGTGGGGAGGCAGAAGCCCCTCCTCCCCCAACGCCACAGTTCCAAGTATAAAAGGGCTCCCTCTGATCATCAGCATGACATTCCCCACAGCTGCTGTGTGACTGCAGGGAACAAGGTTTGGGTTGGGGAAACCCAGACAGAACTCACAAAAAACGTAACATCTCATTTGACCCTTAATATTAAAACTACCTCCTTCCCTGGAGGTCTTTAAGCAGAGGCTAGATGGCCATCTGCCAGCAATGCTGATTCTATGAACTTGGGAAGTTCATGGGGGGCATCTTGGCCATCTTCTGGGCACTGGGGGTATGTGGGGGAGGTAGTTGTGAGTTTCCTGCATTGTGCACGAGGTTGGACTAGATGACCCTGGTGGTCCCTTCCAACTCTATGATTCTAAATTTTGACACTCTGCAAATAGCAGTAATATCTGCCCCTGGTTTGTACTTTCTGTGGTTGTCTGTGATCAGTAAGTGGCTATGACACTCCTAGAGTGTGTGCATGGAATACTCAGGCTTTTTTGTTCCAGGCTGAGAAGGCACACTGGATGATATATTTGGTTGCTCATTTGTAGTCCTTGATGTGAATGTGGCATTATTCTCTTGCCTATGTTGCTGTTTCCACCTGCTGCCTTCCTTGGTGCCAAAGGGTTCAATGTCAGGTATGGACTGTGTCTGGGAGCCTCTGCTGTGTTTTCTGATATCCTGAATAATGCTTTCAAAAGCAACTGTGCTGTGGTAGCCATCTTGCTGGGATGAAATAATGAAGCTGCCCATCTCTCAATGTTTATTGGGGCATAAAGTTTTACATGGTATTTTATTTAAAGATTATCTTGCTGGGTGTTGTGCAATGATCTGAATCTCTGTGAAAAAACTGGGGCATAAAATATGTCACTTATCTTTGTTTCACTGCCTGTAGTAAAAAACCATATTAAAAAGAAGCGAATGACAGGACTACTTGTCCCCTTTTATAAAATACAATTAAAGCATTGCCTTTCAAGTCTCTTTCACAACAACATATTATCCCTCGGGGCTTTAAAAAGTGTGTTCGCTTCTTTGGTCATTTTTGCTTGGGTACTTTCACTCATGTCTATCTACTTACTTACCTATTATATGTCCCACCAGTGGGGGATGGTGGGGTAGGGTTGCCAGCTCCAGGTTGGGAAATTCCTGGAGATATGGGGATGGAGCCTGGGGAGGACATGGACCTCAGTGGGGTACAATGCCATGGAGTCCATCCTCCAAAGCATCCATTTTCTTAAGAGGACCTGTTCTCTGTAGTGTGGAGATGAGCTGTAATCCTGGGGGGTCCCCAGGTCCCACCTGGAGGCTGCTGGCATCCCTGTGTGCTGCTGCCAGCTGGGAATCCAATCAGCATGTTGACTCTCTCATTAGTTTGTGGCATTCCAGGCATCTGCTTGAGTTTTCAGCTGGTGAACCAGCCCTGGTTCTTTACACAGCATTATAAAAGAAAGCGGGAGGGAATAAATGGAAAACTGATCGTGGTGTGTCCTCTACCCAACTCCATCATTTCCAAAAAGAGTTCTACTACTAGGGGCTTTCAAGAGACTCCTCCTTTAAGCACAAAGAAAATTCCAGCACTGAAAATTTCCAGGTATGAGGAAGTCATATGGAACTTTTCTAAGGTATAGTCCTAACACCTAACTGTATTATATGTATAGGTATCTAGTATGAATTGTTATATACATGGTACTTCTGCCCACATTTATAAAGATGATATACAACTAATGGTTATTTTCTGATAACACAAAATTGCTCTATATATTTCTGTGTAATGCAGGATGTCTACCCTGCAAAGGTATGGTTGTAATAGCAGGTATGAATCTTTCATGTGGGAGGCAGACTGCAGAGCAAGAGGGTTGGTCAGTACATTACATTATATGACAGTTCTTATTTAATTCGAAGTGGCTCTTTGGTTTCACCCTATGACAAGTAGGGAAAAGACGGAGGGTCCCGGATGAAGGTAGACAACTTCATTTTTTCCCTCAAAGTGAAAAGTCAGCCAAACTTGACCACCCAATACATTTATAGTAGTGCTTGTTTTGGCTGGGAGATGTTAAGGTGAATTTTGTTGAACAGATCCTGCCTTCCACTTAAGAATTCTCCAATTTAAAAACTCATGTATACTATTTATTGTCCTGAAGTTAGTCAGCATGGTAGCCATTTCTCCATATTTATTACATGACAAATTCTTTAAAAGCTTGAGAACAGCAGAGAAAAAATAAACCATTTTTCGTCACTCTCTCCTTATTTTGCTATTTAGACCTAGATATACCTTACTTGACAAGTGTTTTGGAGAGGTGGCCTCTTTGGATTATGTTCTAACTTGACCTATGATTGGTTGGAAAGTATGACTCTGCAGTTCACAGTCATGCCTGGCTTGTAACATCTGCTGCCCAAGTGACATTCATTCCAGGAGAACTCGTAAGGGAGATTCTTGTGGATGCACGTGTGGCTTTATACAGTAATTGTGTCAGGGTTTTTCCAGCCCTACCTGTTCCCTCCCTCACAGGATGATACAGTTTTAATGAATGCTATTGATGACAATGAAGACTCAAGTTCATTATGTACTGAAACATGATATCATTTAGGTAGTTTACATTATTTTCTGGTGTGTGGAGGGGTGGGCAGATAGGCTTCCTGTGTCATGTGCTGGATTACAGAGATTAGAAGCAAGGGGTTTCAAGCATTTGAAAGAGAAAAAAAAAATCCAAAAATCTCCACATGCCACAGGAAGTATCTGATCTAGAATGCTTACTTCATGCTTCTTAGAGAGGAGAGGCATGCAGGAAGATGCATTGGGCAGAAATGGTTTTCACTGCTGTGCAGTGTACCTGAAGAGCAATGACAAATGAACAAAGAATGTCAAATAGCAAAATTGTGCCCATGTGAGTGTGTGGAGAGCAGAAGTTCTGTGCTTCTCTTCCATTCTGGCCACATTTACCATAGTCTCTGTAAGAAAGGGATTCCTTTTATATGAAGATCCTCTTGTCTTAACTGGGTACCTCTATCTTTCTAGGCTCTGTCCATATTTCCAAAGGCCAGTTCAGCCTCCATGTGGCCCCGAGGGCTTATTGTCACCCTTCTCATCACATCCTTCTCATCTTTGTGACAGAGGCAGGGTATAGACCCCATCTCTCCTTCTGCAGTGCCAATCAGCTCCGTAATGGTTTTGGCCACAACCCAGGCCTCATTATCAAGGTGAAAATAAGACATCAAGAATGTGCTGAGTCAGAGACAGTTCCTAAAAGAACAAATAAGCCTTCCACTTACAGCTTGCTCCCAGAGCCAGCCAGACATAAGGAAGGAATAATACAGACTGAGGAATACAACTGCAACAATGGAAAGAGGTACCAAACAAGAACATAGGATGGAAGATATCTAGATTTTTCTTTCTAATGGATGCTTGTTCCAGCCTTGCCATTGGCTCAAAGCATTGGGCAATAGAAAAGCAAGGAGTGGGGGCAGAGAGGATTTTATTCTAAGGGGATTCTTTGCAATATTTTAAAATTATAGATTGGAAGAAAATAGGGTCACTGGCTTTGGGGATGTTGTATTCTGGAGGACTCAAAGAAAAGCAGTGGATAGTTTACTGGTGTCCATTTATGGGATCCCTGTTCAAGCATCACTTTACTTCGAGGACTTGGATATCAGTATATCTCAGCTACAGTTGACCATTTGTAAATAGGGGTAATAAGGAACTTCCTGATAGGATCATTGTGAAAATGAATATGACCATGTTGGTTCGTGCCCTGAGCCTTGGAGTGGTGGTTGACCATATATCTAAAAATGAATTATATCTATTATGTTAGTTGTTGCTGGTTAGACTCAATTGAAATGATGGTATAGAATATCAAAGCCTTGTACCCATTGGAGTGAGGTATTTCCACATAGGGCAAGATTCTATAGTACCAGAGGAAATTGTGGTTTTTAAGATGCTGTGCTCAATTAGTATGTGTTATGGAAGTCACTCTGGCTAAACAGGGCTTCTGTCAAATCCATTCTTATCAATGGCTTCAGGAAAGGTTCTCAGACCATGCAGAAAGTTGAACAATTGAAAGAACAGTTGATAATGGGTGGAATGAAAAGGCTCACAATGAAAAGATACAAAAAAATGGCATATCTGTATATCCCTAAACATTTACCTGGGCTCCTGTTTCAGAGGGCAATGGTTTGGCAACCTGCAGAGAGCTGAGAAGGAGAATTATGTGTGGAAAGCATTTGCAAATCTTGATTTAGATGTACAGTGGCTAGAATCTTTATTCTTGTTCAGGCTTAAGGTCAAATTCAGTGCCTCACCAAAAGTTTATCAGGTGCTCATTGGGTTCCACACTGTAAGCAAAAATGGCAGTTTCCCAGGAAAAACTGGTTTTGAATAATTACCAGATTTTACCAAGTTTTTTGTACAAGGCTATCGTAATAAGCAGCCCCTAGAGGTAGGTGTACATTTTAAGGCTACTTATTACAATATCCAAGTACAAAAATTCATGCTAATTCCAGCAGATGTAGCAAAAAGTGAGGGGGGGAGGAGCAAGAACTGTAAGTAAAGATTTTATAATGTGCAACAAAATATTAAACAAGGAAGAGAGACCAGAACCACTGATTGTTAGAAAAGGTAAAATGGATGGCCTTTCAGAAAATCATATGTGTTAGTTTTCCAAGTTAGCCAACCCTTTGTTGCATGGGTATTAATATCTCCTGCTTGTTTGAGGTACTCTTGCAGCAATTCCAGACTCAGCAACTCCAACCAAATATTCACATTCTGGATTTCTGTCAACCAGCTGATTTTCACTAACCTATAATCAGCTGTGCCCTGGCCCAGGCTAGCCTGATCTTGTCAGGTCTCAGAAGCTAAATAGGGTCAGCCCTGGTTAGTATTTGGATGGGAGACCACCAAGGAATACCAGGATTGCTGTGCAGAGGGAGGCACTGGCAAACCACCTCTGTTAGTCTCTTGCCTTGGAAATAATCAGGGGTTGCTATAAGTCGGCTGCAACTTGATGGCATTTTACACACATACAGTCAGCTGTATTTTATGGCAATCTAGAGTCATGTCAACAACAGGGTCCATTTTATATTGTATTTTATGACAGGATGATGTTAAGCACAGGTCTATATAGACCTTCTTCCACTGAGACCTTCTTCCTATTTACAGTTTAAGCTCTTCAGAGTTTAAGCTCTATAGAGATAGAGCTGCATTGCCTAGTAGTTTGTATTGTATTGAAACATGTAAGAGTTTTCAGAAATATATCCCCCTGAATCAACTAAAATCTGTACAAACAGACAGATGTTCAGTACACAAACCACATATGTTTCTCCTAGTTTTATTTTTAAGTGTTCAACCCAGAGTTTAATCTATTATTTTATACAATCATAGTTTGAATATATAATTTAAACTGTAATAAATATAATCAACATTGATGTGGCATATCGTTGTAGACTGGAATTAAAACTGGAAGTTTTAATGCCTCAAACTGGAAGAAATTTGTTTTAACTCTGCATTTTAACTACGTAAACATAGTCCTGGTAAGTAATATATCAAACCTGACTGTGAATTTCCCATTGCAACCTGTGCCCTGACTGTGCCCCACAGAATCTAGAGCAGGGGCGTCAAACATAAGGCCTGGGGGCCGGATCCGGCCCCTTGAGAGTTCATATCTGGCCTGCGAGCCAGCTGAGCCACACACACCCCCACTCTCGATCTGGGCTGGAGAGGCATGGCTCAGCCTGACCGAGTGACATTTACAATTGAGTTCGACACCCCTGATCTAGAGGCCACAGCCACAATACCCTTGAAATTAAGCCTATTGGAGCCAACAAGGGAATACTTTTGTGAGGGAGACAGTTAGTCAGGAAGCTGACACGATGCTTGGATTCACCTGTCAAAAGAGCTGCTGGCAGGCTGTATAACATTAAAAGGCTGCCTTTTCTACAGCGAAGCAGTTTGGATACCCAAGGTGAAATATGCTAGTTGCGTTGGTTCTAGTAGGTGATCCGGGTTGTGTGACCGTGGTCTTGGTATTTTCTTTCCTGACGTTTCGCCAGCAGCTGTGGCCGGCATCTTCAGAGGAGGAACACTGAAGGACAGGGTCTCTCAGTGTCAAGGGTGTAGGAAGAGTAATATATAGTCAGACTACAGTCCACAATAGCCATGCAGATTAGCTTTGGATTTCACACATTAACAGATCACTTCAGGATACAATGGTTCCACATTAACATACCAACCCTCATTAGCACATTATCTTGATACTTACAGGACAATGGTTAGCACATTACCTTTGATACTTTTTGCAGGACAATGACTCAGCCCAAACCCAACCCCTTTCTGACTCTATATTACTCTTCCTACACACTTGACACTGAGCGACACCGTCCTTCAGTGTTACTCCTCTGAAGATGCCGGCCACAGCTGCGGGCGAAACGTCAGGAAAGAAAATACCAAGACCACGGTCACACAGCCCGGATAACCTACGGGAACCAATGAACTCTGACTCTGAAAGCCTTCCACAATATGCTAGTTGCAATTTGCCTCAGAAAAGAGATGTCTGCCAATTCTGCCTGCTGCTTTCTGTTCCCGGTATTGCTTGCAGTCTTTGCAATGGTTTTGTATCAGAGGCTGTTTCACTTAGGCTTTCATCCCGTGAGCATTCGCTAGAATTCTAGGAATTTGCTTTTAAGTAAATGTCCTTAGGTCTGAGGTGAAAACAAACGGAAGGTCATAAATGGTGTGAGCCTGAGGGAAATTTAGGAGGATGGGTGGGGTAATTCTGGGTCAAATTATTACACCTCTGTAATCTGCTATGTTGTTGACATTTAGATACTTGGGTGTAAAGGGCCTAAGAACATCAAAACATTTAGAGGCATACATTACAAGAAACAATTACCAAACACATGCCATCAGGAAATGTGTCTATTCTCCCCCCTCCACAGTGTTCAAAAAGGCTGGCTTACCTGTGAAAAAAACAATTTTGTGGCATCTGAAAGACTAACAGGTTTATTGAAGACTAAAAGGTTTATTGTAGGAGCCCTGTGGCGCAGAGTGTTAAGCTGCAGTACTGCAGTCCAAGCTCTGCTCACGACCTGAGTTTGATCCCGATGGAAGTTGGTTTCAGGTAGCCGGCTCAAGGTTGACTCAGCCTTCCATCCTTCCGAGGTCGGTCAAATGAGTACCCAGCTTGCTGGGGGTAAAGGGAAGATGACTGGGGAAGGCACTGGCAAACCACCCCATAAACAAAAGTCTGCCTAGAAAACGCAGTGATGTGACATCACCTCATGGGTCAGGAATGACCCGGTGCTTGCACAGGGGACCTTTACCTTTATAAAAGGTTTATTGAGCTTTGGGTGGGCTAGGGACCACTGAAGTGCAACAAACTAACAGTATAATCCTATGCAAAGTAACTCCAGTGTAAACCCATTCGTTTAAATGGGCTTACATTGAAGTAACTTTGCAAAGGATTATGATGTCACATGGGCTGCCTCATTGGTTTAGGTCAGTGGTTCTCAACCTTTTTCGAGTCGCGACCCCCTTTTACAATTGCCAAGTAACCTGCGACCCTCATCACATTTGCATAAATTTGCATAAATGACATTTTCAATAGGATAAAGAAAACACATTTGTTTTTTTTGGCAGTCCAGGGTATCCATATATATAATTACTTTAAATTTTAAAGTTTAAAACAAACAAGCAAATGGTACTACCACCTGTTGTGCAGCGGCTGTGACGGTGTGGTACGGCAACCTTTCCTGGCACAGAGGAAAGAGTGCCTCTGAGCATGCACTGCGTTCCTTGTCCTCCCCTCTCTCCCCAAAAACTCTTCCAAGCAGGCCGGAGCTCTCGCGAGAAAACCCCCTCTCTTGTGACTGGGACACTGCTTGTGCACAGAACTGCAGTTATCCCTCAAAGCGGAGCTCCGTTTAATCACCTCACAAGAGCGAAGGGCCAGGAAAGAGCCGAGGGCCGCTTATCCCGCTTGGACTTTTCGTGTCTTTTAATCCCCTCCGCCAGTCACTGCTCCTTCTGCGCCTCACCAAACCTGCGCGCTCGAGGGGGAAATCCCGAACTGTGCATGCACCTCGACTCTCTCCCCCTTGGCCTTGCCAGAGCGGAACTGATGACTCAGGGCAGAAAGGCAAAGCCACACTACAGACATGCGCACTTGGATTCCAGGCTGAAGCTCCCGCCCCAACCGAGCGCAGTGTCAGGCTGTTATCTCGGTTTCTCTGTTGCCTCTGTTCCTTGGCTGAACCATTCAGACTTCAAGGACAACTTCACATACCAAAGCCTGGGAACGCTACTCCTGGGAAAGTGTTCTCTGTTTATGCTTTGTGTGTTCTGTAATCACCCGCCTTTTTCAAGCCTTATATTGCCAACTAACGAGCAAGACCCTCATAGCTGTCATAATGTCAGCCCTTGACCCATTGAACCAGAAATCACCACAGAGACAGTCAGGATCCAAGCAGATGGCTTTTACTGGTCAAATAGGTATTACAGTGCATATAGAATAAGATGACAGCTATGAGGGTCTTGCTCGTTAGTTGGCAATATAAGGCTTGAAAAAGGCGGGTGATTACAGAACACACAAAGCATAAACAGAGAACACTTTCCCAGGAGTAGCGTTCCCAGGCTTTGGTATGTGAAGTTGTCCTTGAAGTCTGAATGGTTCAGCCAAGGAACAGAGGCAACAGAGAAACCGAGATAACAGCCTGACACGCAGCTAAAAGTAAAAACAACGTGGCTGTAGCGGCCTCAAGGGGGACCGCTCTCTTCTCCTCCGAGACCTGAACTGGCCGAGCCAGGGGAGCTTCCTCGGTCTCCCACACATCCTGCCGCATCATCCGCCCAGCACAGGTGCGACCGCGCCCAGGACTGGCCAGCCTGCCTCTCAGCTGGGCAGCGGGGCTACAGCTGGTGTGTGGCGGCACGCCGCCACGTCTCTGCAGCCTGGCTCCTTCTGGCTGTCGGTTGGCCAGTTCCTCACCTCTCTGCTTGGGGTCTTCCCTGCCCTCACGGACGGATCAGGGTTACAGGGCGTCTGGGTTAGTCCTGGACAGCCCGGGATGGGGGCTGTCCCAGGACAGTGGCAGTGACCCCCCAGAAAACACTTCGCGACCCCCTTGGGGGTCCCGACCCCCAGGTTGAGAACCACTGGTTTAGGTCTTCTACATGAATCCAGACAGCTAAGCCCTAGCACACCAATTTGTGGTCTTGGGGTTAATATAGATATACTCACTAGGTACCCCTAACCAGACTGTTCATCATGTACACTGATTGTTGACTAAGATTAGTTTGACCAGCTCAAAGGCAGATTCAGTTACAGTAGGGTTGCGCCTGGCAACCAGGGGGAGAGCTGTGGGAAGGGATATGGGGGGGACAGCAGTTCTGGCTGTGATATCATTTCACTTCCAGTAAAACAATGGAAGTGACATAGGTAGCTCTAGGAATTGCGAGAAACTGCACGGTAAAACCATAGAATTTAAAAGAAATTTCCCAGCAACTGCTCAGAGTGGCGGTGGGAAATGGGAGCAAGAGACAGGGTGAATTCCCTGTCCCAACTGGGAGCTTGACCGCCCTGTGTTGCAATAATCTGAGAATGTGTCAAGCTACCATTTGAGTAGCCCAGTGTGGACAGTGTTCTTCTCTAAACAGGTTCTTTGAAGAGGAAGCATATATTTCTTCTGAACGAACAAGACACTGGGTGGGTGGATGGGGGTGTTCATTGCTCACAGAGACCTGATGTCCAACGATATAATATTCCTGAAAGTCTGTCAAGGACCCTGGCATTTCCTACTCTTTTCAGGCAGGATGCCAACACCTGTTTTTCCTCTTAGAGTTGTTCACATGGTACACTTTTCATGTACATGAATACACAGAGGGTTCTGAACTCATCCAAAAGCTTGGCTTGAGGTTGCCAACTCCAGGTTGGGAAATTCTTGGAGGTTTGGGGTGGAGCCTGGAGAGAGCAGTGTTTGGGGAGGGGAGAGACCTCAGCAGGGTATAATGCCACAGAGTCTACCCTCCAAAGCAGCCATTTCCCCCATAGTCTAGAGATCAGTTGTAATTAGGGTTGCCAGCTCAGGGGTGGGAAATACCTGGAGATTTTGGAGGTGGAGCCGGAGGAAGGTGGGGTTTGGGGAGGGGCGGGACTTCAATGGAGGATAATACCATACAGTCTACCTTCCAAAGTGGCCATTTTCTATAAGTGAACTTATCTCTGTCACTTGGAGAAGAGTTGTAATCCTGGGAGAGCTCCAGCCACCACCTGGAGGTTAGGAAATTAGTACAAGAATATGCTACAAATAAATGCAAAAACAGTTTGTATTGGAAAGACCAAACAAACAACAAAAGTGCTATATACAAGGGTGAATGATCGCTTCAGTGAAGTGCTATGTACATAAATTGCTGTCAGCATATACAACAATATAGGTTCATATTTTGTGTCCTAAATACAGGTAGATGTCTGATGGATTTAAAAGCAGATTAAATACTTTGTATCCCTCGAGGAACTTGTTACAGCCATTGTAAGAAGCTGTGCATTTAATCTGCTTTTAAATCTCTTGAGACTATTGTACTACTGATTTTTATAAAAATTGAATGCGGCAACACCATGTATCCACATGAGGAACTTGTCAATTTTTATTGAAGTGAATGCATACACTTATGGTGAAATATGTGGGACTGAAGAAGACTCCGAAACGATCGTATCCCAGCATTCCACCTTGTTCTTCAGTAAGACGAACATCCATCGGATATCTACCTGTATTTAGGACAAAAAAATATGAACCTATATTGTTGTATATGCTGACAGCAATTTATGTACATAGCACTTCAGTGAAGTGATCATTCACCCTGGTATATAGCACTTTGCTGTTGTTGTTTGTTCTTTCCAATACAAACTGTTTTTGCATTTATTTGTAGCATATTCTTGTACTAATTTCCTAACCTATGGTAACAGTAAAGAGGCGTTTGTTTGTTTGGAGGTTGGCAACCCTAGCTGTAATTTCAGAAGAACTCCAGGCCCCACCTGGAGATTGGCAACCATAGCTGGTCCTGCACACAGGGGCCATGGATTGAGGAAATGAGTAATGAACCCCCAAGTTCCAAGTTCCATCCACAAGTGGTAAGAGGGGCAGAAGACTCATCAGCTGTAATGAGTTAACTTGGCTAATCGTTCCCAAATATTTCTTTCAGGCCACTGATGCAAGGTGCTTCCCTTCAAGATTCAGATTTAAGAATGTGGGCCTTCAGCTTAAAGTTCTGGCTGAACCCCCTGTTAACAAGCAGCCAGTAAACACGAGTTACAACATGAGCAACATTGCTTTTGTAATAGCAAAACTGTAGAGAGAGAATGCTAAAGAAGTTGGCTACGGAGGTCAGCTTTAGATCAATAGGGAGGGAGGAAAAGACAACAGGAAAAGTCAGCTCTTGTTTTACATGTCCTTGAGTTTTGAGCTCTTGTAGAACTATTACATAGAAAATTCCAAACTGTTTGTTGCAATTGCAGTGCAGCTTATTTCTGAAAGAAACTAGTTTTTCATCTTCTGAAAATAGAGTTGCTAGCTCTGACATGGGAAATTTCTGTAGATTTGGGGTAGAGCTTGGGGAATGCAGAATTTGGGGAGGGAGGGGGGCTCATCAGGGATATAATGCCATATAGCCCACCCTCCAAAGCAGCCGCTTCATCCAGGGGAACTGATTTTGGTCGGCTGGAGATCAGCTGTAATTCCAGGGATATCTTCAGCCACCACCTGGAGGTTGGCAACCCTATCTGAAAGACACTGAAAAGAAAATCAATTGCAACAAAACAGCCAGAAAATGTACAGGTCCTTTTCTGCTTATCTTCCTTGCTATGAATAACTCCGAAAGCTGTTTGCTTCCTTTTTGTTTTTTCTTGTTTGCTGAATTTCTAAGCTCTCTTTCCAAGGTCATTTTAATTTTGTGAACCGCCTTGGCAAAATCTGTTACAACTAGGGTTGCCAAATGCCAGGTAGTAGCAGGAGATCTCCAGCTAATTCAACTGATCTTCAGCTGATAGAGATCAGTTCACCTGGAGAAAAATGGCTGCTTTGGCAATTGAACTCTATGGCATTGAAGTCCCTCCCCTCCCCAAACCCCACCCTCCTCAGGCTCCGCCCCCAAAATCTCCCACCGGTGGCGAAGAGGGACCTGGCAACCCTAGTTACAACCCTCTTCCTCCACAATTTGATGAGAAGCACACACAAAACAACAGGGCACACTATCTGGGAGCCAGTCAGATGCTTCTTTTTTTGCCTTTGTAATATCTAGTAAACGTTGGGATGTGACATCACCCCATGGGTCAGGAATGACCCGGTGCTTGCACCTTTACCTTTAAGATCAAACCACTTGGCATAAGTGGGAAGGTTTTCCTTATGCCTCATGTTACTTATAATTAAACTTTCCCAATGGGATGCATTTGTGGCTCCCTCTAGAGGTTGGCGTTGCAAATGCCCTGTGTTTCACTGTTCACAAAATATGGGGCAAAATAAACTGCCAACTCCAGCTTGGGAAATGCCTGGAGATTTGGGAGTGGGTCCTGGGGAGGGTGGGGTTTGGGAAAGGGAGAGACCTCAGCAGGGTCTAATGCCATGGTCCATCCTCTGAAGCAGCCCTATTCACCAGGGTTGCCCAGGTGACCGGCCCGCCAGTTAGCAGGGCCTGTCTGCTGCACCAGTGTCACTTCCATATAGTTTCAGCAGAGATTGCTGCAGAGTCCGTATCACTTCTGGGTAAATCCAGAAGTGACGGTGGTGCATCGCGCGGGTCGCATGCCCCCACAAAGCTACCACCAGTGGGACTTGGCAACCTTATCGGCAGGGGAAGCAGGCCAGCTGAAAGGGGGGAACTGCCTGCGTGCACAGTAGCCCGCGGCAATGTCCCTTCTGGGTTTGCTCCGTAAGTTATGGGAATGCTCTAGCATGTCCCTAAAAACTCTATGGAATCAATAGAGGTGTTTGGAGGAATATGCTAGAGCATCCCCTTCACTTCCAGGGTAAACCAGGAAGCGACAGGGGCACTTTAGCACATCCCTCCAAAATAGGGTTGCTAAGTGCCCAGTGGTGGCGGGCAAAACCCTGCCAATCCACCCGGCTGCCCTCCGACCAGCTGAGGGTTGGTGGGCAAGCGTGCACATGCACCTGCACACCGTGGCACTTAACTTCTGGTTTACACCCAGAAGCACCACATCACAACGGGCCTTTTACCACTCAACCCCCCAGTTTGAGTGGTAAAAGGCCCGTTGCAGTGCAGCACTTCCGGGTGTAAACGCATCACAATGGGCCTTTTACCACTCAAACTCAGCTCTGCCCCAAAAACCTCCTGCCGGAGGAGAGTGGGTAGGGACCTGGCAACCCTACTCCAAAAACTGTGGTTTCTATAGGGTTTTTGAGGGACATGCTAGAGCATCCTGGTCGCTTCCAGGGTAAACCTGGAAGGGACGCTTTTGTGCATGCACGCTGTGTGCTAGGGTTGCCAGCTCCAGGTTGGGAAATACCTGGAGATTTTTGGGACGGAGCCTGAGGAGGGCAGGGTTTGGAGAGGGGAGGGACTTCAATGTCATAGCGTCTAATTGCCAAAGCAGCCATTTTCTCCTGGTGAACTCATCTCTATCACCTGGAGATCAGTTGTAATAGTGGGAGATCTCCAGCCACCACCTGGAGGTTGGCAACCATATGGTGTGTGTGCAAATTTCCCCCCCCCCCAAAAAAAGCTCCAGCTGGTGGCAAGGAAAGACCTGGCAACTCTAAGGGAAATAGATTCTGGGAGCTCTCCAGACCCCACTTGAAGGTTGGCAACTCCGGGCCAATGGACCCTTGTAGCACAATGCAGGTCACACCAAATTCCTATAAAGATAAGGGTGGGGAGGATTTAAAGTGCATCCTGAGTGAGCAAGTGGGAATGCAGAAAATTCCTTCAAGTAATGTTGACCCCACCAGCCTACTTCACCACAGGGTCTTAGATCCTACGAACAGAAAAATTCCATGGCTAGGGTTGCCAACCTCCAGGTAGTAGCAGGAGATCTCCTGCTATTACAACCGATCTCCAGCCGATAGAGATCAGTTCCCCTGGAGAAAAATGTCTGCCTTTGGCAATTGGACTCAATGGCATTGAAGTCCCTCCCCTCCGCAAACCCCGCCCTCCTCAGGCTCCGCCCCAAAAACCTTCCGCCGGTTGTGAAGAGGGACCTGGCAACCCTAGCCATGGAAGAAGTTATTTCTGTAGGGAAATACATGTGGGAAAGGGGTTTATTGCCCCACCCAACCCCATTCTGTGCTTTAAATTGTATTCTGTGCTTTAGAAGAATTCCACAGTGACATAATTAAAACTTGTAAGTCTGCTGCAGTCTGGTCTCATTTTAGCTGTTGATTATCCTATCAGTGGTAGGCCTTTATAATCTGTTGTACAGGAGCCTCAACAATATACTGATGATCTAAATTTAAAACTGTTCTGTTTGATCTTAGCGGGGTATCCCTGGATAAATCACTCTTAAACTTTAGTTCTGTCTGGAAAAATGGAACATTTATGATCTATTTTATAAAATTATTGTGACCATGAACGAAATTCTACACGGTCCTATATAATAAAGTTTCTGTGTTACTGTGCAGAATAAATGTAAAAAGAATTTCAACTGAAATCACTTCCATTTGCCCAGAAAGAAATCAATAGACAGTGCAGATATTGCAGCACTGGGGTGATACAATTCCTCTATCCTGCCCCATGTCAATAACCTGGCTGCTGCATTTTGGATGAAATTTCTGGACTGTTTTCAAAGGCAGCCTCATGTTAAGTGCATTATAGTAATCTAACCTGGATGTAACCAGAGCAAGGATCACTGTGGCCAAATAACGCTTTTCAAGGAATAGTGAAGAAGATAAGAGGCACAATGTGATGCAGAGGTGATCTGGGCCTCCAACTGTAGGTCATGATCCAGCAGGATCCATAAACTACAAACCTGCTCATTCAAGGGAAGTGCAGCCTTCTCCAGGAAAGGCTGACTCCTCAGTCTTGTAGCACATTTGTCATAGTCTAATAGCACCTCAATCTTGTATGGATTGAGCTTCTGTTTATTGCCTTTCATCCAACCCATTACCATCTGCAGGCACCCATTAAGAACTTCCACAGACCCACCTGACTCAGCTGTTAAGGAGAAACTGAGCTACATGTAATCTGCATATTGGTGAAACCTTACTCGAAACCCCCTAATGATCTCCCCCTGTCGTTTCATATAGATGTTAAATAGCAAGGAAGCCAAGATGGAACCCTGCAGGATCCCATAACATAAATGATGCGGGCCACGCAGCAGTCCCCCAGTAACAACTTCTGGAATTGGCCAGTCAGCTAGGACTGGAATCACCAAAGGATGGAAACCACACACCCCCACTCCCAACTCTGCCAGCCTCCCCCGAAGGATACCATGGTCAATGGTATCAAATACAACAGAGGTCCAGGAAAATTAACATGGATGCACTCCCCCTGTCATTCTTCCAGTGAAGATAATTAGGGCGACCAGGGCCATTTCCATCCCAAACTCAGGCCTGAATCCATATTGATATAGGTCTAGACAATCCATTTCCTGTCAGAAGCTGCATAGCCACCACCCACTCAAGCACTTTACCCAAACATGGAATGTTGACCTCAGGGCAGTAGTTATTTAGGTCAATCAGGTCCAGTGATGCCTTCTTTAGCAGGGGTATCATAATTATCTCTTTCAAGGCAGTAGGGACTATATCCTCCTGCAGACAGGCATTTTTAGCTGCTGGACCCATCCCAGCCCAGCTTGATATCAACGGCCATGACGAGAATGGATTAAGCCTAGATGTAGTAGGCCACACTCTTCTAAGCAGTTTGTCCACTTAATCAGGCTGCACCAACTGAAAGTCATGATTTGTGATCTACAGCACTCTTGAACAGAAAGATTCATGTTTGATCATGAAGCACCAAATATATATATTACAGAATCTGTGGGGACTTTAGATCAGATGTGTTCTAAGAGTTCTGTGCTTCCCAGGTGCATACCGCCCATGGCATTCAGGGAGAGGGTGCTTAAGCCTTCCTCGGTGCATAATTTTCCCAAAGGGCAAAGAGCTGCCCCTTGTACCTCTGGGGACACATGTTTCTCCTAGTGGGGCAAATAGTGGCTCCCTGAGACTGTTTCAGGTTGGGAAAATAAGTGTAGAGTGAAATACAGAAGTCCCCTCTCTACGTTCTATAATCTCAATTCAGTCAAGTCTTTCCACATGTGGAAATTAAGTTCCAAACACAGAATGCCCTGTATATATTTGTATGAAATTTTGTAACATGTGAATGGGTCCTTTGAGTATTTCAAGGTGGCTGCTAAGCTACAGGATCCAGAATTCATATATCTATAAGGAACATAGACGCTAATTACTTAAGGCAATAAGATAGGCCAGAATAACAATGTATCACCACCTCAGAATCCTGTGAGGTATAATGGCAAGAAGAAGAAGAGTTGGTTTTTATATGCCGACTTTCTCTGCCACTTAAGGAAGAATCAAACCGCCTTACAATCACCTTCCCTTCCCCTCAACAGACACCCTGTGAGGTGGGTGGAGTTGAGAGAGTGTGACTAGCCCAAGGTCACCCGTCTGGCTTCGTGTGTAGGAGCGGGGAAACAAATCCAGTTCACCAGATTAGCCTCCACCGCTCATGTGGAGGAATGGGGAATCAAACCTGGTTCTCCAGATCAGACTCCACCATTCCAGACCACCGCTCTTAACCACTACACCACGCTGGCTCTCAAAAGTATAGTACTTGAACAGTACTAACCTCAAGAATCCATCAGTCCCAGACTGTTGAGCCTTATGAAGATGGTTGTCTCATGAGCTTTCAAGCAATATTCCACCTGCTTTTTCTGCTGAATGTGCAGAGGGCAGCTTAAAGGGTATAACAGTGCGATTCTAAGTAGAGTTAGACCCTTTTTAGCCCATTGATGACTTCAATGGACTTAGACAGATGTAACTCTGCTTAGGATGGCAGTGCAAATCACTTTTGTGTTATTGGTTGATTCTCCACATTGTGTCAAGTTCCATTTCCTGGCTGCCTTTCTTTAATACAGAATTTAGAATTATTTTATGCAGCTGGGCATAGCAGTAATGCAGGCTAAGATTCACCTAAATCAGTGTTGTGGGAAATCAGGACATCTTTCCTTCTGCCATAGGAGGAGGCAACCATTTATAGTTGCAAGCCCAAACCAGCAGGCATTTCTATTTGAATACAATTGATTTACTGTTTTTTTGTTTTCTTTTAGCTGGAGAAATTGTGCAAAGTGTTATCTCAGGGCACTTTGATTTAAGAAAACAGCAGATCCAGGAAGCTCCCTATCCAAATGAAGATAATCAGAATTTTGCCTGTTCAGGACAGTCAAGTGTTAGACAACACAAAATCCAGGAACGTCCCTTCTGTCGTGATCCTAATTCATCCTGCACTGGTTCTGCAGGCCAACAGAATCAAAGACACCAGTCCAAACTACAGGAAATTCCCCTCCATGATGGAGACAGGCAGAACTCTGGTTCTTCAGGACAGAGTCCTGGTTATACAGGACAGCAGAACAGGAGACCGCAACACAAATTTCAGGAACCTCCCCAGGCATCGGACCAGCAGCAGGACTCTTCTTCATCTAGGTAAGGAACCAGTACTGAGCAAATTAAGAAGGCTCTTCCAAAACACTAGCTAACATGATTATTAGTCTGGTATTCTCTGTTCAGTTCAGAGTATGCATACTATAACATTAATATTATTATATTGAAATTACCGGTAATGTTAATATTGAAAAGATATCAGAGCATGGAGAAGGACTGTTTAACTTTGCTCTTTGGCAACATGATATAGTATGTGAATAGAATAATTCACAGATGCAGCTGAGTCCTCTACATATTTACTTGGTTGTCCTATTGGATTCATTGGGATTCTCATAAGTGTGCTTAGGATTTCAGCCTTCCTGGAAGCAGGGAGGCAGAAAGAGGTTATACAGTTAAGTATAGTCTATTGGAGTGTTTGAATCAGATCTAGGTTAGTGTAGACCTAACCACCCTTTCTTCCTGAAAGAGGCTCTGTACTTTTATTAGCAATGTGATTGGCAAAAATCCAACAGGTGCAGCTTCCCCCCATCCATGTATTTTAATCCTGAGAAATACTTCACAGAATTTCTGTATCTTATAGAGATATTAAAGGCATACAGCATCTGTCAGAAAAAGGATAGCGATTGTGCTGCTCATCTGTGCATTCACTGAAGTTAAATAATTATCTTCTGCTTTCCTCACCTATTTATAAGGCCTTTTATGCACAGATTGTTTCCGTGGCGATCACCCCCCAACTACTTTGGGCTTCGATTTCATTATGCATATCTTTTCTGACCTTTAGAAGTCACTTCGCTCTCCCCCCGCATTTCCCCCAACTTTTCTGGATGCTGTTTCTGGCTTCTAAATGTTGGAAAAGACGTGCATAATGAAACTGAAGCCCTGAAGTCGGGGGGGAGGGGAGGGTGAGCACGATGGAAACAAGGCCTAAAATGGGAAAAACAGTTACTAAGTTCATAGGGTTATTGTACAGACAAGCAGTGGGGCCGTTAGAGAAGTGCTTTGCATTTTAACCCTCAAACAACCTAAAAACATTTACACATAGAAAAGGTACGACACAAGCAAAACTATTTGTGGTGGCAGAAATCATTGGTCATTTTTTCATGGAGGTTTGAAGTGGTTTCACTTTTGTTTTGCAACGCTGCTAATTTTAGATTTTTCATGACTGCTTTGAATTTGTGGGGGGGAAACGCTTCATCCCCGCGTCAAGTCAGACCTGTTTTGGTCCGTTCTTTCCTTTTGCTACGCGGTTTCTGGCGCAGATCTCCATGAAAAACTCCCTGGGGTCAGATGTATTCTCCCCACCCATGCAGGCAATTTTCTCCTCCCTCCCCGGCACGCAAACGGTGATTGGACAAGGGGAGTTTTGTGCTCCAGCAAGTATCGCAGGCCGCCATTCCACCTCTGCAGAAGTCTTCCTGCCGGAGATGTGTGCGTTTCCTCTTCATAGGACTGCCGGGTGGTGCATAGCTACTGCAGATTGCACTCTTTGTTCTTCGGAGAGCAAGTGCCACAACTTTGCTTGAGTGGGGGGGTATATTTAGGGGATTGCACCCAGGGGACAGCCTCCCTCCAAAGCAGGACGGATTGGCATGCTGTGAAGGGAAGGGAGAGTGTTTGGCCATTTATGCATGGGAGGTTTTGCCTTGGGTTTGCACTCTTTAGATGTACATTTCCCCATTCAAATTCTCAAAACTCAGCTTTGGGGGCTTATTGTTGAGTTTTGAGAATTCGGATGGAGAAAATGTGCATCCTGAGAGTGGCAAATCCAAGGCAAAACTCCCGTCACCCTTCTGAGGAGGGGCGGCCAGTCTGCTCTGGGTCTCCCTCCTCTCTCTCTCTCCCCCCCCCCATGCATCCTGTGCATCCCCAACCTGGTAAAAGAATAGAACAAAGGAACTATGGAAATCTTGGGAAAGTTTGCGGATCGGCATGCTGCAAAGGGAAGGGAAGGGAGAGTTTGCATCCAGGGAGCATCCAGGGAGCAGCAAATCCAAGGCAAAATTCCCCATACATTCAGTTGCATGAAACTGGAGTTGAGCCGTTTGGTCTTCTGAGCGCTCGCCACCAAGGCTCGCCACCAAGGCTGCCAGCCCTCTTGGATGGAAATTCATGGCAATGGACGGCCGGAGCTGTACTGGGGGCGGGGGGAACAACGATGACCGTCTGTCAAAGTCTGGGAAAGGGGGGGAGCGTCGCCAAGTATGGGGGTGGGGGGAAACGGAGAGCATGGTAAATAGAAAAATTATATAAGGAAACAAGAGGGACTGGTGCTTGTTTTTCTGTGCTGGGGCCGTGTCCACAGAGGTGAACCGCACAAGGTAATCTGCTGGGTGGAGTTGGGGTGGAGTTGGGGGCGGGCCTAAACAATGAGTTTATCAGAAGGGGAGGGCTCCAGCAAAGGGCAGACCAAATCGTTGTAGAATACTGCCTGCTTTGTTCCCATGAAAAACCAAAACTGCTTCGGGATTGACGGGGATGATCCGTGGCCATGAAAAAAAAATTTAATCGTTTTTGTTTTGTTTGTTTTTTGCTCCACGGCAAAGAGAGAAGCAAAATCTACCATGAAAAGTTGGTCATTGTGTCTGGCCATACAAAAACACCCTTAGTCTGAAAACAGACTTTCCAAAGGGGCAGAATGTTTTCTTTGAGTGCATATATCCCTCTCCTTTTTCCTTTTGAATAACTCACTAGTTCTGCTCCTTTATAAAGCTATAATTTTTATTTTCATGTTGAGTATATAGCATCTTCTAAACCCAAGATATTAGAAAACTAACACAAACTGTCCTAACCTTTAAACAAAACCACATAGTATTAGTGATACTGGATGTTGTTTGCACAAGGGGTTATTTTTCTGCCTCAAGAATCAATCCATAACCTTCCATGGTAAGAGCTCTTTGGCTGTGCTGACCTACTGACCATCATGACGCCTCCCTTAACTGCAAACATATCATGGGGTTTTTCATTTTTAGGCTTAATATGTTATGTGGCTGGCATTACCTACCCCAACACCAAAATTATTCAGGCTCTTGGATTGTTTTTTTTACCACAGGTGCTTTTTGTTAACAGAAATAAAACTGGTAACTAAATAAGTGGTAACTAAAAGGAGGATATCCTGCACTATTCTACAGGAGATAATTTCCTAAGAGGAAACGGTTCTAGAGCCATTTTCCTCTGCATTCTGCAACCCCTCCCAAACAACAACAAAACTGGAGAGCCATATCTACCCCTTAAGTTGTTACAGGTTTAATAGTGAAATCTTAAATATACTTTATTTATGATTGGGTTTAAGAGTGCTATCTCATTAATAAAATAATAATTTATGTAGGGCTGTGCATATTTATCACATACCATGCCATACCAAGCTTGGACTGTGGAACAAATTTTGCTCCTTGAGTATCTCTGTGGCCCCTCTCTCCCCCTACCCCCGCCCCCAGTGCATAATTTTATAATCCAGTAAAAGAAAGACACACTGAGATACTTTTTGTCACATAGGATAGAATGATCCATAGTGGTCAAAATAATCACAGACCTCTGTGTAACATATAATTGTGCTGGTTGGTAAAAGGTTACATGTTTTACACAGGTGTGATCTGTGTTTATCTGAGCATAGGTTAATTTGAGGAAAGCTTCAGTTTTGGGCGACAAACATAAAGTAGTGATACAGTCAGTAAATGATCACAATCAGGGGGGAAAGCTTACAGGGGAGAGGATGTGATTTCAAGACTGGTTTAAATAGTGGACCCAAACTGTAGTAGGTCCTGCCCCCTAGAAAGAAAATTCAGTATATATTGGTCCAGGGATGGCTCACCACTCAAGTGACAACTGCCAGATTTCCAGATGGTGATTTCCAGAAGAGATGAGCATGCTTAGTGCCATCGTTGTATTCCAGATATGTGCTACCGATGCTCAGGCGGTGGGATGTAGAATGCCTCCACCGTCTGTTTTATAGCCAGCGGTGGCAACATGGGAGGATGCACCCCATCAGTTGTGATTTTCTCTGACCAAAAAACAAGATAGAAGAACTCTATTCCCATGGGGTTTAGTGACATCTTTCTCAAGCAAGACAAAGTAATTTATTTTTAAATGTGTCCAAAGACCACTTAACACAGATTGCCTTCTTTAATATGCTTTAGTTCCCGGTCACAGTCACATTTGTGAAAGAGTATCCTATTTCCACCTACCAATGCATGTTTGTTTGTTTATTTGATTTATAGTCTGCCTTTATCGCTGAGACTCAAGGCAGATAACAACAACAACAATAATTGTGTGCCATCAAGTTGCATATGACTAACAGCCCATTGCTGAAACCAGTAGCGGCTGGGGACAGTGTGGCTGCGGCACTGCTGCGGCACCTCCGCAGAGGTTTCACGGCCGCCATGAGGGAAAGAAAGGGTTTTAAATTTAGAAAAACCCGAAAATGGAGAAAAAGGCCCCATTGCAAACAGCGATGCTGTGCCACCAAAAATGGTGTCGCAGCAACACCATTGCATTAGGGGGCGTTCCCAGCACTAAAGGGGTTAGTATTTGTTTGTATACCACCAACCATATCTCCCAGCTGTACAGAAATAGCCTCCTCCAACCTTTTAGCCCAGGATAAAGGGCAGGTTGCTTAGTTTCTTATTGTGGTTGAAATCAGGCTAGACAACCATTACAGCAGTCTGTGCAGAAGTGCAAATGCAATTGATCCTGGAAGACAGCAGTTCTTCTAAATGGTGTTCCATCCATTCTCAGAATCAGTTTTTGATCCAATGGTGGGTAAACTAGTTTCTGAAAATGTTGCTACTGTTGTTGTTTTGTAGCAGGCATAATTATTCCTCATAACGTTTATGATATGATGCACTAAACCAGGGGTGGGAAACGTCAGGCCCGGGGCTATTTAAAGCCCGCGAAATCATTTGGTCTGGCCCTTCGTGGGTCCTGGCAGATCTCTAGCTCAGAAGGATCTAAGACTGGCAATCCGCCCCCTCCCGTGGACAGGAATAGCCTCTATTCAAGGTGGATGTGAGTTTGTTTTGCCGAGAAAAGGAACCTTTCCCCCGCCCTTGAAGAATCGTTAGCTATGGAGCTGCTAGGACCGCCCAAGAAACTGTTAACCCTTTCCTACCCGGGCCATGGAGAAACATATAATATTCCCTCTGTATTACAAGAGGGCTGGTAGTGGAAGTGGCGACAACGGAGGGGTTAAAAGGGGCAAGGGCAGAATGCGCGCGGGGGGAGTTCTTAGCCAGTGTGTCCTCATGTCACTCCTGCAAGTGGAGGTAGCAGGAGCCGGCTGTAGAATCCAGCCCCGACCATGCGGACCAGGAGCAACTCCGGCGTGTGGCTGAATGGCTACGCCTGGCTGGTGCAACAGACCATCCTGTGCCACCAGGTGGGCGAGTGCACCACTGGTTGGATGGCTGCCTGCTTGCCCACGCGAGGGGAGGTCATCTGGGGCAGCTGCCTGCTTGGGGCTAATTTTTAAGTTGATAGTTTTGTATGGCCTGCAAATGATGTTATAAATATCCAAATGGCCCTTGGTGGAAAAAAGGTTCCCCACCCCTGCACTAAACGTTTAGCACTTATTTGGTAAGATTCTGATTCTGTTGTACATAATTGATTGTTGTTGAGGCAGTCTGCACAATATTTTTACACAGGGCTTCATAATTACCCAGTTTCTTGTTCACTTTGATTTATATTTCCCCAATGACTCCTGCATAGCTATACATTTATTTCTGTGTTCCTATTTTTTCTGATGCTGGACATGAAGGGAAATTAAAGCGAAGAATATAAAGTGTGACCACCAAAGATTTGGAGCATTCTGTTGTATAAGAGAGGACTTTGACAAAAAAATACACAAAAAAATGCTTTGAAAACATTTGATCCCTTGGTTTCTCTCCAGCATGAACCCTTACGCTGCCCTGGTGGACTGTCTGCGAGCCACCTGGCTAACAGGAAAGACGCGCCCTGTGGACTATCGGAGGACCCAGCTGGAGGCACTGAGCCGCTTTCTGGAGGAGAATGAAACAGAAATCTTGCATGCCTTGAGTGTAGACATGCGCAGGGTGAGTATGGAGATGCTGCCAAAAGTTTTGGCTGAACTTCTGTTCTATATCAGAGGAACCAGAGACACCTGATATATGGTATAGGCCAATTATTCATGGTGGTTTGCCACGCTTTCCATGCTGAGTTGCCACACGGCTCATTTTTAATTATTCATGACTGTTTTGGGTTTGAGCACAAAATTTACTTTATCCCCGCATTGTCAGAAACCTGTTTTGCCGCGAACCTGGATTTAGCCTTCAACGCGCCCTTTTCCCATGAAAAACTCCATGGATTCGGATCAATTCTCCCCGCCCATGCCGGCAAACGTCTCCTCCCTCTCCCCATGACTCCCCACCCAGGTGAACGGCGATTGGACAAGCGGAGTTTTGCACTCCTGACAAGAAGCCTGCCCCCTTTCCTGCCCTTTGTGCAGCCGTGTTTCCCCCCTATTCCCCCCCCCGCCGGGTTCGACATTTCATGAGTCGCCCTTTGCACATTCCTTTGCACTCCACACTCCTCAATTTTTCTTAAAGCACCAATGAGGAGACTTGCCCTCACGATTTGTTTTTGCTCGATCGCCATTCCAGTAGTCTGAAAATGTGTCTCCCCTAAGCCAGGGTGCTCTTCGCTCCCCACCCCCCGACTCTGCCGGGCACCTCTCTGGGTGCAGCATGTCTTTCTTTTGAACTTTACAGCTATTAGCTTTCTAACTGGCTCTCCTTCTTCTCTGCTTTTAAAGAGCAGAAACACTTCGCTGGGTCTCTGTGCGGGGTGGGGTGGGGATATATTAAAACGAATGACAGGCTAGCCCATTAGAAACAACGGGAGCGGCTGCACAGCCCGTTTGAAATAATAGGAGCCTGATTGCCCATAGACTTGCATTGGCTACTTTGAAATACATTAAAGCACAAAATGAGTTGCAAAGAAAATGTGGAATGAATTTTCCAGCAAGGTCTCTAAACCCAGATACAATACTCTGAGACTGGACTGACAGCCCCCCAAGTGGATTGACAGCCCCTGGGACTAGCAGAAGGGTTTTAGGGCTGGATTGACAGTCCCCCAAGTGGATTGACAGCCCCTGGGGCTAGCAGAAGGGTTTTAGGACTGGATTGACAGCCCCTCAAGTGGATTGACAGCCCCTGGGACTAGCAGAAGGGTTTTAGGGCTGGATTGACAGTCCCCCAAGTGGATTGACAGCCCCTGGGGCTAGCAGAAGGGTTTTAGGACTGGATTGACAGCCCCTCAAGTGGATTGACAGCCCCTGGGACTAGCAGAAGGGTTTTAGGGCTGGATTGACAGTCCCCCAAGTGGATTGACAGCCCCTGGGGCTAGCAGAAGGGTTTTAGGACTGGATTGACAGCCCAAGTGGACTGACAGCCCCTGGGACTAGCACAACTGTCCCAGGGTTGGATTGACATCCTCCCAATCCACTTGGGGGGCTGTCAGTCTAGGCACTTGTCAATCCAGCCCTAAAACACTTGAGGGGCTGTCAATCCAGCTCTGGGACATTTGTGCTAGTCCCAGGGGCTGTCAATCCACTTGGGGGGCTGTCAGTCCAGTCCCAGAGTATTGTATCTGGGTTTAGAGACCTTGCTGGAAAATTCATTCCATATTTTCTTTGCAACCCTTTTTGTGCTGTAATGTATTTCAGTGTAGCCAATGCAAGTCTATGGGCAATCCAGGCTCCTATTATTTCAAACGGGCTGTTTCTAATGGGCTAGCCTGTCATTCGTTTTAGTAGACACACACACGCGCACACACACACACACACACGGCACAGAGACACAGGGAAATTTTTCACGGAGATTTGCTGCTGTTTCGACGCTGATTTGCGTTGGAGTCAAATTTTGGTTCTTCACTGCAGATCCAGCTTTTCCCTGATAGAGGTATAAAAGCCGCGTTATGTCAGCGGCAAACCAAACCACTTCTGAGCTGTATTTTTTAGTAGAAGCGCGTTTTGTTGCTCGGATGCCCATGAAAAAATGTTTGCTTCGCTCCCCGGGACGTCTCCTTTCTCCTCCCCAAAGAACGGTGATTGGCTGGGGGAGTTTCGCTCTCGGACAAGAATACAGCCCCTTTTGCTGCCTGCCTGCCTGCCTGCCTGCCTGCCTAGAGTCCTGACACTTCTCTCCCTCCATCCCGGAGGTTGGCGGGCGGGCAGGCGGCACGCCTTCCCCACCCCTCACCTGAGATGGGCCTTGGAGCTGGGCCCACACCTCCTCGCGCGCTGGGGGTGGTGGTGGTGGCAGCTCGGTCTAGGGCAGCTGGACCCGTAGGGGGATGTTCAAGGGAAGGGGCTGTTGGCCCCTCTACCCCAGAGGGGAGGGGGGATTTTTGAGAAATCGGATGGGGAAAATGTGCATTCTGAGAGCGGAAACCCCAAGGCAAAACTCCCTCCCATCACTCTTCTGAAGAGGGGCGGCCAGCCTGCTCTTATCTCCCTCCTCTCTCTCGATGCACTGTGGCCGGATCATGGCCAGCGTGCAATCCAGGGCCTTCTTTCCTCTCCCCCCCACCGCCATGCACACTGGCTGGATTGAGGCTGGTGCGCAAGCTAGGAGCCCTCCTGTCTCTCACGATGCAATGTGGCCGGATCATGACCGGCGTGCAATCCAGGGGCCTTCTTTCCTCTCCCCCCCCCGCCATGCCCCTCTACCCCAGCGGGGAGGGGGGATTCTTGAGAATTCGGATGGGAAAAATGTGCATCCTGAGAGCAGAAAACCCAAGGCAAAACTCCCTCCCATCACTCTTCTGAAGAGGTGCGGCCAGCCTGCTCTTATCTCCCTCCTCTCTCTCAATGCACTGTGGCTGGATCATGGCCGGCGCGCAATCCAGGGGCCTTCTTTCCTCTCCCCCCCCCCCGCCTGCCATGCATACTGGCTGGATCGGGGCTGCCGCGCAAGCGAGGAGTGCCTGCCAAAGTCCGGGGGGGGGGGGGAGCCAAGAGTGCCTGGCAAACTACAGGGTGGGGCAAAGCGGGGAGCAAGCTGTTCAAGAATGCAATTTATGAACATGTTAAAAAAATTTTTAAAAAAACTAAAGGGACTGCCGCTTGACTTTTGCGATGGGGAGACCGTTTATAGGTGGCACGAAGAAGGATCCCATCTAGCCATTGCAATATGATAGCCGTATCCACAGAGGTGAACCTTTCTCCACCTTCTTACAGCCTGCGGTAATCCGATGGGCGGAGTTGGGGCAGAGGTGGGGGCGGGCATCACCAGTGAGGTTAGCGGCAGGGGGAGGGCTGCAACAACAGGGGACAGACCCAACCGTTGTCGAATACTACAGGCTTTGTTTCATGAATAACCAAAACAACATTGGGCTAAACAGAGATGATTCGTGTCCATGAATAAATCTTTTACATTTGCTTTTTTTCCGCTCCGCTGCAAAAGAGCAGCAAACTCGTCCATGAATAATTGGCCGTAGTTTTTAGGCTAAGAGTAGACAGTAGCAATGCGCTTTTGTTTTCCCCACAGCCTCCTTTTGAAGGATACCTTGCTGACATTTCTGTGACTAAGAATGAAGTGAACAATGCACTCAACAACCTGTGCTACTGGATGAAAGATGAGTCTGTGGACAAGAACCTGGTAAGAAGGTCAGGGTGAGAGGGGAGAAAATTTGAAGTTGCATGGGAAAGGAAAGTGGTTCTGCGCCTTACTAGTCAGAGAGTCATGGTGATGTGCTGTATAATCAAATGCGGGGTGGTGGATCCCCTTTAAAAAATGCTGTATAGATGTTCACTCTGAAACCAACAAAACAAAGGGAGCGATACCCAACCCATAAAACAGGCTTGGAACCTAGAAGGTTGAGCTACAATAATTAAAAATAATATTACAAATATCTATTTATTATTAAGTGCAATTGTGCTTTAAAAGAGTTAAAAACATAGACCTCAAAAGGTAAATTTCATACACATGAATTACATGAAACAGCTAAATTGGTTGCATGATAAAAACCACCAAGACCATACATATTTCAGCCCATAAGACCTTGTTCAGTGGTCAAAATACAGTGTATACACATGTTTACAATCAATCAATAACATGATATTTGTAACAGTCAATGCAGGTTGCATGTGAAACAGTTCATTATTGGGGCTCCTGATATAGATAACAGTAAAATCAGGCCTAAACCCATCCTGGAGATTCCACCAATCACATAAATAAACGTGATGCAACCTTGCTGCTATTGGCTGCACAACTTCCAGAGTTTTTTCATGTGTCAGCTGGCAAAAGAAAACTGAATAAGGTCCTGAGATTCTAATATAAGGTAGCAAATAGGTGATATAATCCCTCTGTGGTAGGGTTGCCAACCTCCAGGTTCTAGCTGGAGATCACCTGCTATTACAAATATTCTTCAGCCGATAGGGATCAGTTCACCTGGAGAAAATGGCCACTTTGGCAATTGCTCTATGGCATTGAAGTCCCTTCCCTCCCCAAACCGTGCCCTCCTCAGGCTCCACCCCCAAAACCTCCCACCGGTAGCGAAGAGGGACTTGGTAACCCTACCCTGTGGACTGTGTGCAATAGCTGAAAAGTGGAGGGAGGGGTTGAGGGAGTGAAAAAAGTGAAATAGTCATGTTTTATAGCATCTCCCTTGTAATTGGACATTGCAGAACCCTTTGTAAAATAGAGAAAAATGCAGCAACACAACACCAGTCATTCTAATCAGCAAGGCCAGAGGTTAATTTGGAAAGATGAAGCTGCATAATAAGGCCAAACAAAACTTTCATGTTGTTAACTTTATTATTTTTCATTGTATCCCATTTACTTCATGGACTTTTCTTGTCCACCTCCTTGTAGGCCACCAAGCTTGACTGTGCCTTTGTTCGCAAGGACCCGTTTGGTGTGGTGCTCATCATTTCGCCTTTTAACTATCCCTTCCACCTCACTTTGATTCCTATGGTGGGGGCCATTGCAGCTGGTGAGTGAGAAGGCCTCTGAAGGCCATTCTGTTCTCCATGGCAGGATATCTCCACAGCCATGACTCACAGACACTTTGTTCAGCTGGTCCCTTCCCTGTTCAGCGGGGACTTCTGCAGGCTGGGTCCAAGTGTGTGATGGTTTTATACACCTTGCTACCATAGTCATGTGTTCTTTTCTCCACCAGGGAACTGTGTGATTGTGAAACCTTCAGAGCAAAGCAGCTGCAGTGAAAAGCTCTTGGCTGAAGTGCTGCCTTCCTACCTTGACCCAGTGAGTTTCTTAGTTCCAACTCTCCTTTATTTCCTCATGAAAATTTACTTCTTGTACACACACATTACCTCTTCCTGCTCTTGAAAATCTTGGTTTTCCCAGTTCTCTGGTGTGACGCAAGAGAAAAAGTATATAGTATTCAGCAGTGATCCCATCTCTCTAGAGGGTGCCTAGGGTATGTGGAAAAAGGGCATGTATGTGACCAACATACAGTGGGCACAGAGACAAAACCAGCCATTGTACATTCATTATACACTTTAACTACTGTTTTGCATTGTGATGGGAGGTATGGGATAAATGTAGAAGCAAGTGCTAGTAGTGACTAAAAAAGGTTAAGGTAAAGGTCCCCTGTGCAAGCACCGGGTCATTCCTGACCCATGGGGTGATGTCACATCCTGACGTTTACAAGGCAGACTTTGTTTACGGGGTGGTTTGCCAGTGCCTTCCCCAGTCATCTTCCCTTTACCCCCAGCAAGCTGGGTACTCATTTTACCGACCTTGGATGGATGGAAGGCTGAGTCAACCTTCAGCCGGCTACCTGAAACCAACTTCCGTTGGGATCGAACTCAGGTCGTGAACAGAGCTTGGACTACTTAGATTTATTTGGAGTAAAAAGGTGTGTTCTCAAGTATGTGCTCCCAGGACATGTTCACTTGCTTTGGAGAAGAGTTCTCTGTAGGATGATGCACTTTACGTTTTCCTTTAGGTAAGGTCACTGAATTCTGTTTCCTCTTAAAATCCTTTAGAGGGCAAATGGCATGTTACATGCCAACTCATGTAAATGACCCCCAATACAATTTTTTAAAAGATAACCTGACTTGGGAGGAGGAAATCTAGAGTGGAAAAGCAGCTCAACCTTTTTCATGCCTGTCATTTCTCTTTTCAGAATTGCTTCCTGACAGCTTTTTCCTATGCAAGATTCTAAAATGGGAACATGTACTTGGGGAAGGATTTAGAGCAAAGAAAAGATAGTTGTGGAAATGGTTCCTCCCCCCCATGTTCTAGATTCTCCTGACTTCCCTAAGCATCAGTTCACTTTAAACAACTAGAGTTACCAGGTCCCTCTTCACCACCAGTGGGAGGTTTTTGGGGTGGAGTCTGAGGAGTGCGGGGTTTGGGGAGGGAGGCACTTCAATGCCATAGAGTCCAATTGCCAAAGCGGCCATTTTCTCCAGGTGAACTGATTTCTATTGGCTGGAGATCAGTTGTAATAGCAGGAGATCTTCTGCCCCCGCCTAGAGGTTGGCATTGCAACCCTATAAACAGCAGTGATGGGGCTCAGTTATGTGCATTTGTGTATAAGCCATTTTTAGCCTCTAAAGAAACAAGAGAAGTGTATTTGGTGGTTGGGAATGGCCAGTTGTTAAGACTTGCTTGCTGAAGACTCTCTTATTTCACAGGATACCTTTGCTGTGGTGACAGGTGGCCCTGAACCAACCACCAGATTACTAGAGAACAAGTTTGATTACATCATGTTTACAGGTGATTTTCTCTTATTAATTTCCAGGGTGATAATAATAATCATTTGTAGTTATAAAAATTAAAGGATATTGAGCCTGGCCAAAAGCAATTAGCCAAGTCATTCAGTGCATAGTATGGGATTTGAATCCTTGTGAAGCCTTGTTATATTTGTTTGCAAAGTAGAGTCTACTCACAGCCCAGCTGAGTTCTCATAGGTAACACCCCCACCCTAGTGTTTTGCTTTGCTGAGCTCTGCCTTAGCCTAGGAACATGTCATGTAATAATAAACAATGTGCGGAAACTGAGTTACTACAACTTACTTAAATGATATTGCTTAGGCAGCCAAAAGGCCACAAACAGCATTACACTAATATAATCCCCCCAAATTAACCCTTTTTACATTTAATTACTGCCTGCTGTAAGCACTTGTTCCTTGACAATCCCAGAAACAACATCCACAGACAAGGAGTCCAAAATAGAGTTGATTTATTAGGAAAAGTCTACAGGTGTACAGCAGCTATATAGTTAAGTTGGCACAAATGAGAACTAAAGGCACGGCCTAAGGCCTATATGGAAGAGCATTGGTCATATCAGATAGCGGCGGCAGCCACCCCCCCTACAAGGGCAGTTCCCACAGAGCTAGCGAGAGGAATTTGACAGTTAACAGGCCCGACCTTGGGCCGCACCTGGCGAAACCAAAACATGCATAGCCTGGCCGTCTCAGCAACGAGCCTGACACCTGCAAAAATTTAGCCACTAATAATGTAATTCTTTTATCTGTGCCAAATAGCAACCATTGAATTAAGCTTTGTGGGCAGAGTTGCCCTAAATATTTCTGCATCCAGTCACCCCAACAATAGCAGTACCGCTAAATATGTTCCAGGGTCTCTATACAGCCATCCCCACATACACAGCTTCTTTCTGAATAGGGAATGCCTGTAAAGATGGGAATGCATTCAGTCTAGCCAACATAAACACTCTTCTATATTGATATGTGTGGTGTGTGTGTGTTAAGTGCCATCAAGTCGTTTCTGACTCATGGCGACCCTAGGAATCAATGTCCTCCAAAGTGTCCTATCCTTAACAGCCTTGCTCAGATCTTGCAAATTGAGGGCCATGGCTTCCTTTATTAATATACTGTTAAATTAAAGACATATTGTGGAATGGATTTAGAGGGGATTAAACCATAAGGGCCCACAGAGCAGCTCTCTCCTGTGTTCTACTAAAATCATGAGATGTCAGCCTAGATGTAATTTCAGTTATCTTGTATGCTTCATTAGGGTTAAACCCAGCCACTGTGAACCTCCGGTAGAGAGCTGACCGAAGCGTTACGTCTCCCTGGAAGCTCCCAGGGGGAACCAAGAAACGTCTTTAGGGTGTTTAATGCACCCCCCGATTCCTAAACAGTGAATCGGGTGCCAGGAATTCTCCTGCTGCCGACAAGAGCGGTGTTGACTCCTGAGATCTCCGAGAGTGCTTCTTTAAGACTCCTGGAGGCTCAGACGCTGTCCCGCCAGCTTGAGGGGATTAATTTCGCCGTGGACGTCTCTTTGTATTCAGGCTTCGTTCTCTATCTATTACCATCTAACTAACCACATGAAAAGAAGAAAACCTCACCCTCCGAAATCTGAGTTTAAAAGAACCCTTTTGTTTTCACCCAGCAATAAAACAACTGAGACTTTAAAAACAAACAGCTATAGAATCCGTGCCTCCCACCCTAACATAAAAAAAAAATTGGATTTTATAAAAACAATTGATTTAACCGGCAGGAAACTTATCAAGTCTATCTGGAGATAGACTAAACAACCGAGACTTTAAAATGACATTCTAACCTCCAATTAAATGCTGAGACGAAGGAGAGAGAAAGAGGAAGTTGAAGAAGTTCCTCCTCTATTTTAATGGCTGCTGCTCTAAAGATCCTCCTGCCAAGTCGCTAGATAGAGGTACCTTGCAATCAGAGAGGGCAGAGAAGACCGGCTGAAAGACGACATCGTAGGACCGGAAGTGAGTTTCCCTGTGCAATGGGTAAATATGTCCTACCCCCTTTGATCATAGAAAGGAAACAGCAGAAGGTCCGCGATACTTCCTACTTCCTGCCCAAGATGCCGTGCTAGAGCATCCCTTTTCTCTATGGTACCTCGATCTTAAAAATTGATTTCTGCATTAATTTGGAGGGTAAAAATTAAGCAAATAAGGCGAATTAATTAGGAGGCTGAATAAGAACTTACATATTAAAGGACTGACAAATCTGAAACCTGCCTAGATATTGAGAAAAGCTGCCAGAATATATGTCAGCTTCACGTCAACGTTCCGGATCACTGCATAGCCCTGCATTGCCTAAACTTAAAGATCCTTCTACTGACACAACAGTGCAGAAGACAGAAAAGAAGATGCAAGAACTTTTAGCCAAACAAACAGATGCTTTTACTAAACAAATGGAACAAATGTCTAAACAGCAAGAAAAACAAATGAATCAGCTAACTGAGATGTTAGCTGAAAAACTGGACACTGTGACAAAGGAGGTGAAGGAGGTAAAGACTCAAGTTACTTCGTTGCAAGCAGACATGAAGACAATGGATACTTCAGTTAAGAAAATGACAGAAGAACATAAAGAAGTGAAGAGGAAAATTGAAAATCACGAGAAACAACTGGAAACAATGCAAATACAGGAAGAAACAATGGAAGATCAATTGGCTATGATGGATCTGAAGGTGAGGGAGCCTAATCTATGCCTGCGAAACCCTCCTGAAGACCGTGGTGATACAAGAGAATCATTGGTGAAAACCTTAGCTGCCTTATTCCACATAGAAGAACAAGAGCTAGATAAGGCTGTCAACAGAATATACAGGATGCCTCTGCCTCCTAGATTGAAGAGGGCAAAGGCAAGAGATGTATTGATTTCCTTCTATGATGTCAGAATGAAAGATACAATAATGCAACTACATTACAAAGATCCAATTGTTCTGGAAGGCAACCCATTAATACTTCCTAAAGACATTCCAAGACATCTGATGGCCAAAAGAAATATCTTTAAAGATTTCACAATGACATTGAGGAAAAGTGGAATAAGATACAGATGGCTTTTACCACAAGGACTTGCATTCACCTATAAAGAAGTAAAATGTGTTATCACCACGATGGAAGATGTTGGGAAATTTTTGAGAAAGTACAGGAAGGAAATCACAGGCCTTACACCAGATCAGAGACGAGATCAAGCTCAAGAAGATGAAGCAGATGATTCGACAAAAGGAGCAACAGGTGGATTATAAAATTTATATTTTTTAAAACCCTGACAACATGGCTAAAGTAATTTCGTGGAATGTAAATGGTTTAAATGAAAAGGTGTAAAGAGGAAGAACTTTTAAATTTCTACAAAACCAAAAATATTCTTTAATATGTCTGCAGGAAACTCATATCTCTAAGAAAGATGAAAAGTACTTAGAAAGAAACTCTTTGGGGCAAACCTTCATCTCCTCATCTAATACAAAAACCAAAGGAGTAGTCATATATGCACAAGCCTCATTTGCTCCTGAACTTGTATATAGAGATGGGGAGGGCAGAATACTTATGATTAGAGCTAAAATATTAGGCCAAAAGACATTGGTGGTAGGGATCCATGCACCTAATGATGGAAAAGCACAATTCTAAATTACTTTTTATTTTTTCCATAATAACACAATCCATCTTATTCGGTATTTCATAAAGCTTATCATTCCATATGTTAGTAAGTAGCAATATATAGCTTAATGTATACCTTTAATGTTAAATATATCTAATAGTTTGGACTTCCCCCCCCAGCTTCCTCTAACTTATTCATAATCTAGTCCCTCCTTTATATTGAATATTATCTATTCTTACTAGACTAGTATATAATTATTTATAATTTTCTATTTATTCCTAATGTTCATTATATACCCATTGTCTTATATAACCTAATTACCAATATTATCAATTAAAATTAAAAAATTAAAAATGCTAATAGGTTACATAATAATTCCCCAAAAAAGGATAGATCTATAAATTCTTTACATTAATAAACAGATTAAAAACTCATTGTTATTTCCCCACACCTCCCCTGTCTCCCATCATTTCAATACCCTACAACCCTTTAACCCTTCTTCTTGAACGACTTTTTCTGTCTAGGATTTCTGTTGGTTTTTTCTTGCTTTCTTGATATAGTTTCTTGGTGACCATGGTTTCCAGTTACTGCTTCTTGCAAACTTGAGTTTTCATCCTGTCATGCTTCCTCTTGTTCTCTTCCTTGAATAGGATCTGCCAGTTCTTTATTTCTTGATAGAAATCTCTCCACCTCTGCCAATGAATTAACAGCACATCTGTTCTGTTTATAAGTGAAAGTAAGACCTTGTGGAGTTAGCCAAGCATATTTTATTCCATTTTTTCTTAATATCATAGTAAAATCTTTGTAAGCATTCATCTTTGCAACCAAGTGACGAGGTATATCCTTTAGCAGTATTAATGATATTCCATCTACTGATAGAGAACTATCAAATTGGATTTGCATGATAGTATTCTTCATTCTGAGATCAAAGAAACCAATCACAATCTCTCTAGGCTTTGATTTCTGCATTTTTGGAGACAAGGGGACCCTGTAGATCTTATCTATTGCATAATTTAATTTTTGTTCATTTATTTGGAAAATATCAGCAAGTGACTTTATCATGGTCTCTCTGGTAGCTCCATACCGTTCCGGGAGATTGCGTATGCGTAGATTGGCCTCTCTCGTTTTCATATCCAAAAGAGCTAGCTGGTCCTTCAAGGCCTCTTCTTGTGATTGTATTGCTCCAATTAGTTTCTTACAATCCTTAATTTCCATTTGGATTTCTTTTTGCTCATTCTCCACTTTTTTCACAGTGATTTCCATCTCATTCATGTCTGTTTTCAATTCCTTCACTTGGTTTTTAATTGACTTAATCTCATTTAAAACATTGTCAAATTTCTGGTCTATAAGTTGAATCATTTGCTTTGTTTGTTTTTGAATTTGATTGTTGATTGTTTCAGTGTGCTTTGACAGCATTCCTCCAGTCCTTTGTAATCCATGGCTCCCTGCTGAGCTGATTGCTATAGAGTCGGGTAGTTTTAGTGTAATACAGACCATAAAGTTCTTAAAATATTCCAGTTAGGCTTGAAGACACATCCGGTTCTTCCAGCAAAATCTCTTTCTCAAATTGCAAATGTGTCTGGAGGACTTCTAAAAGTGAAAGAGCTTCGGATCGGAAGTAAGACTTCGTCCCTCCCCCTTCTAATTCACAGTCTTTAGTTGCTGCTTGCATTGTCACTCAAAACGTTATTGTTGTATCTACCCGTGAATGAAGTTTATAATTCCTCAATCAGGTTAGCAAATATACCTTTTTTTCCAGGTTATCTCATGATCTTGGGGGGGGGGGTACAGGCTCTTTAGCTGATTTAAAAAGCTCCTCAGTCTTTCATAATTGAAAAGTAAATAAAAGGAGTTCTTGGCACTTACTCAGGTGTCGGATGCCGGGGTTTCTGTTCTTAAAATAGTTCAATGTTTGGTAATTGGTAGAGGAGATCCAAGCCTTGGAGACACTCATGGCGATGGTTTCTTCCTCGGCCGGCGGGACAAGCATCCAAATCCCCTCGGGCTTCTTCCCAGGGGGAATTTGGGAGTCAAACCGCACTCTAAGGGCTGCAGGAATTTCCTGCTCCACGTTCCACCTTTTAGGAACGTGCTCGGGGCACTGGAGGTGTCCCGGTTCAGAGTGTCTCTGAGTCTCTCAAGAGCTCTTGAGAGACGATGTGCTCGGATCAGCCATCTCTACCGGAAGTCCGAAAAGCACAATTCTATAAACAACTTCATGATACCTTATTGCAATATGCTGAAGAACAGATTTTGATAATGGGCAACTTTAATGGAGTTATAGACTGTACGATCGACAAAAAATCAAAAGCCAAAGATGACAAGGAAGGATGCCTTCCTAAAACATTCTTTCAACTTATTGAGGAGTTTAAAATACAAGACATTTAGAGGACGATGAATTTGTTGTCTAGAGAATACACTTTTTTCTCCACAAGACATGAATCACATTCACGTATAGATATGATATGGGTGAGCAAGTCTATTTTTACTCAACTACACAAAATACCAAGAACTTTTTCTGATCATAATCCAGTTTCCTTTGAATGGAAAAGCAGACAAGCGTTCAGATGGAGATTAAATGACAGACTTTTGAGAGATGCTAAAATAAAAAAAGAATTACACACTCTTATTAAAGACTTTTTTGAGATTAATATGAATGGAGAAACCAATCTAAATACCATTTGGGATGCTTTTAAGGCAGTACTGAGAGGATTTTTGATTCAGAAGAATACTGCATGGAGGAAAAAACAATTACAGCAAACAAATGACATACTCTGGGAACTACAAAACTTAGAACAACTGATTTTAGAATCTAAAGAACCCCAGAGAAAAGATATTTTATTAAAGATTAAAGTTGCTAAACATTAACTTAATTTGGTGGTCATGGAAGAAATGGATAAAAATATGAAATATGCGAAGCAAAGATATTTCGAACATGCAAACCGTCCAGGTAAACTTTTGACCAGCCAATTAAGAAACTCTATGCAGAAGAAGATAATTAGTACAATTCAGACCAAAAAGGGACCGGTACACACAACAACTGATGTACAGAAAGAATTTGTATCTTTTTATACTAAATTGTATCAGAAAGATTCTATCTCTGAGAAGAAGATGGGTAAATATCTGAAAAAGGTAGACATTACTAAATTAACCTCCGAACAACAAAAGTCTATAGATGCCCCAATAACAACAACAGAATTAGAAGAAGCAATAACAAGACAAAAAACGGATAAAACACCCGGCCCAGATGGAATTACAGCTTTATTTTTTTAATTGTTTAAAGACGATTTGAAGAGCCCATTTACGATGGTATGTAATACCATATTAGATACGGGACTTTCTCCTGAGACGTGGTCACATGCTTTTATATCGTTAATTCACAAAACTGGGAGTGATTCAGAAAGAGTAACTAATTATAGACCTATTTCTTTACTGAACGTAGATTATAAAATATATCCTGCTATATTATCGAACCGACTTAAGCGATTTATTACAACCTTGATTCATGAAGATCAGGTGGGTTTTATCCTCGGAAGACAGATTAAAGACAATTTGAGGGTCTTATTAGATGCAATGGAATATTATGAACATAACAACCAAAATAAAGCTGCTTTCATTTTCTTAGATGCGGAGAAGGCCTTTGATATGGTTTCATGGGAATAGATGAAAAAAGTTTTGGAAAAAATGAATTTTGGTGACAGATTTCGGACTGGAATTGATACTATATATACAACTCAGAAAGCCAAAATATTAGTGAATGAATCAATTTCCGATAATTGTGAAATACAAAAAGGAACTAGACAAGGTTGCCCGCTTTCTCCTCTGCTTTTTATCCTAGTCCTAGAAACTTTATGTTGTAAGATGCAGATGCAATCCATGGCCTCAAGATAAACAAACATGAATTTAAAATGAGAGCCTTTGCAGATGACTTACTACTCATTTTGAATGACCCGAACCAATCTATAAATTTTTGTTGGATTTATTGAAGCAATATGATGAGGTTTCGGGATTTAAGATCAATCAAGATAAGACTCAGATATTGTTTAAAAATCTCTCAAGGGGAGAACAAAAAGACTTTGTAGATATTTCAGGATGGGAGAAAACAAACAAAGCAAAGTACTTAGGTACTTGGATTACAAATAAAAGTAAAGATCTAATTGTTAATAATTATGTTAAACTGTGGGGAGTAATCAAAAAAGATATGATAACGTGGTCTAATAAAAATATTTCCTTTCTGGGACGGATTTCAGCAGTTCAAATGGACATATTGTCAAGACTGTTGTTTTTATTTCAGTACCAATAATTACACAAGCAAAATATTTTGACATGTGGAGGAAGGACTTATTGAATTTTGTTTGGCAAGGGAAAAAAACTAGAATTGCCTATAAATATTTGGTGGACTCTAAAGAAAGTGGAGGATTTGCTCTTCCTAATTTTAAACTATATGCCGAGGCTTCGGCCTTTGTGTGGCTAAAGGATTGGATACAATTGAAGAATACTTGTTTATTGGATTTAGAAGGCTTTGACAATAGATTTGGGTGGCATGGTTACATGTGGTATGATAAACGTAAAATACATACAGCATTTCAGCATCATATTATTAAATCTTCTTTAATAAAAACTTGGCAAAGGTATAAACATCTTTTAGAAACTAAAACGCCATTGTGGATTTCATTGCAAGAGATGTTGACATTATGACCATTGAGACCTTCCCAATTTGTTATATACCAGGACCTTTTAAAATGGGACTACAACAGATGTGCCCTAAAAGAACATGAAGAATTAAAAGAACACCTGACCTGGTTTCAATATCATCAAATAAAGTCTGTTTATACTCAGGATATGAAGCTAGGTTTTATTAAAGAAAAATCAATTTTACAACAAACGCTGTTGGATACAAATGATCATCTAATTTTAAAGATGTATAAACTGTTGTTAACTATATGTACAGAGCAAGACCAAATTAAACCTATGATGATTACCTGGGCACAAACGTTGGGTCACAACATTCCTTTGAATAGATGGGAAAGACTGGCCACGAGATATGAAATCCATACTTTCACAATCATTGAGAGAGAACATATACAAGATGATTTACAGATGGTACTTGACACCAAAAAAACTAGCTACAATGTATAAAATAATGTCACCAAACTGTTGGAAATGCAAGGATGAGATTGGCACTTTTCATCATGTTTGGTGGTTATGTGAAAAAGCAAAGAATTTCTGGGACATGTTCTATAACGAACTAAGATTGATACAACAACAAAATATTCCTAAAACACCGGAAATGATGTTACTAAGTATCATACCGGATTCTATTTTAACTCAGAGATCATTTTTTTATATATGACACCACGGCTGCACGACTGGTATATGCAGCAAAATGGAAATTATCAGAGACACCAGATAAGAGTGACTGGATACAAAAATGCTAGAACTGGCAGAAATGGCTAAACTAACTGCATTAATAAATCAAAAAGAGAATACGGAATTTGTGGGAGAATGGGAAGCATGGAAGACTTACTGTGTAAATGAACTATATACGGGAGAAATTAAAGGATATGTGTTGCTCTAATCCTGATTACCACATATTAGTATTAATGTTAAATTTTATTTTTTAAGATAATTGAAAGTATATTTAATTTAAATCTATATTACTATAACGGATTAGAAATTAAATACAAAGGGAAGAACAGGAATATCAAAAAGATAGAGGAGTGGGGGGAGTCAATATTGTTTGGATTATATATAATGATTGAAAAGGTAATGATTAGATTATCAATTTATGACATTGGATGATTGATTGATGAATATGTTGTAACTAGAAAACAATAAAAAATTATATGTATATATATATATAAAAAAATCCAGCCACTGCAATCTATTTGCAATAACTTTTTCCCAAGAGGACACAAATTGATCTTTTCCAATAAGGCTTATAAACCCCTCTTTAGACACAGGTGTCTTATGGTATAATAGAAAGTCTCTTTGCCATGCGAGGGCCTCAAGGGATTTCTGGCCCAATTCTGCTCTTAACAACTACCCCGGAAACACAATTTGGCATCCTGCAACGGAACGGAGAAATTGTGTTAGTGACTGATCAATGCCTTCATCAACCACATCAATCAAGACTCCAATACTGTACAGTAATTGGGGGATCACCTTGGCATTAAATGCTTTAATTGTTCCAGGTATATAGTTCCCTCCTGTAGAACAGAAAAAAACAAATCAAAGCATTGCTCAAAACTTTCGCTTAGAGTTTGACATTTTTAAGATGTAGTTTTCAATTTAAATTAGCTTGGAATGTAATACTCCACTAATTAAATTGTCTGACCTGGTCAACTTTATACCACCTCTGAATGTCTTTTGCCTTGAAAACCCTATGGGGTCACCATAAACCAGCTGTTACTTGATGGCAAAAAAAATTATGTCTTTCTGTAATGTCTTTCTATAATTAAGTTCCTTGGTGCTGAATTTGGGGTGGGTGTCTATGGGCAGAGCAGCACTCTGTAAACATTTTTGTAACGGACCTAAATTTGGCTCTTTTTCTGCAGGGAGTCCCCGTATTGGAAAGATTGTCATGACTGCAGCCGCCAAACACTTGACCCCATTGACTTTGGAGCTGGGAGGCCAAAATCCCTGCTATGTGGATTGCTGCTGCAATTTCCAGAATGCAGCCAACAGAATAGTATGGGCAAAGTTCTTCAATTGTGGCCAGACTTGCCTTGCACCAGACTATGTGATCTGCACCATTGAAACACAAGAGAGGCTAATGCCCTGCCTGCGTCAGGCTATTCGTTGTTTCTATGGCTGCAACCCTCGAGACTCACCTGACTACGGTCGCATGATCAATGACAAGCATTTCCAGCGCATCCGCACACTCCTGGAGTGTGGCCGAGTAGCCATTGGAGGAGAGACAGATGAGTGTGACCGTTACATTGGTGAGCAAGTGGGCTAGTGTTTCCAGCTCTTGTTTGGGGAATTCCTGGAGATTTGGAAGGGGTCCTTATGGAGGGCAGATTTTGGGGAGGAGAGGGAGTTCAGTGGGTCTGTGTTGGTTATTATACAATGCATTAGTAGAGTAAATAATCACAGATGCTAGTGTTAGCTTAAACATTAAGATTTATTTCTTAAATAATAAACTAGATATAACTCCTACACAATGGATAAACTAAAACTAGACTCAAGACAAAAGCAGGTAACTCCTCCCTTCTAGAATCAACTGCTTTACTCCACACCTTATTGGCTACATGCATATCTAGCAGTTTACTAACAAAGAAGCAGTTAACTCTCTCATGACTGTGGATGCTGAGACTTGCATATCCCAACAGTATGTGATGCCATAAAGTCCACACCCCAAAACTCTCATTTCCTCCAGAGAAACTGATCTCTGCTGTTTGGAGATCAGTTGAAATTCTGGGAGCACTCCATGACCCACCTGAAGGTTAGGAACCCTAAAGTGGGCTGATGCCAGGGAGTTGGAGTGAGGGTTAGATAGTCAGACCCTCTCAGTTTGTGGTCTGTAGAAGTCTTGCTATAAACTGCTTTTCCATCTGCGAGTAAAGATTTGGATAGAGCATGGAGAAAGCCCTGCTGAGCGGGGTTATGGATTGGAAAGAACAGTTTCAAGGCTGTGGTTGAGGGGAGGGTGTGGCCACAGTATATAAGCATAACCTGTTTTGATGTGCTCTCCTGTCCACAGCTCCCACAGTGATGGCTGATGTGAAGGAATGGGAGCCAATCATGCAACAGGAAGTCTTTGGGCCTATCTTGCCCATTTTCACTGTGAGGGACTTGGATGAAGCCATACAATATATCAATAGCAAGGAACGTCCATTGGCTGCCTATGCCTTCTCCTGTGACTCCAAGGTATGCTTTACTCTTACAGCTGACTGTGCGCAGGAGGCTGAGACCAGCTGACAATATTAAATACCGCAAATGTCACACTGCCTCCTTTATTCAACTCTGGCACCACTCAGACCTTGCACTGCTATCAAAATATGCTCAGGCTAGGGTTGTGCTGAACCATCATAGGAAGGGAATTCTGGAAGTACGGAACCACTACTGAAAATGTTTCTCTGGATGCCCTCTGTTAAGTCCACGTGGGGAGGACACACAAGGTCAAGATGGAGTTCCAACAGCAACGCATTTATTGAAGTACAGAACAGAACTAAACAGAACAGTGCAAATGGCCCTGCTTATATGCCCCCCTGGCTGCCCGTGGCCATTCCCCCCTGATCTGTGATAGGGGGGAACAACCCCGGGTCGCCAATGGCACGTGCCAGCTTGGGCCAATGGCGCATGCAGGGTTTAGGATCCTTCGTCCGGGACTCAAGCTCCTAAGTTTCCCCCTGCATATCGCCTACTATGTACATACATAACACCCCTCCCCCAAGTCCGGACAATGCAGGAACACACAAAGTCCTTGAGGTGGCCCGGTCGTGCTCGTACTTGCTGAGAACAGCGCGGCACCGGGACAGGGGTTGCTGGCTGTGTAGTCGGAGCTGGGTTGGACACGCCCTCGGTGGTGGGGACACCTTCCGTTGAGCAGTCAGTGGGGGCCATCTTGCTGGGCGGGAGTAGGATCTCCGGCTGCTCGATTTCCGGCACCGCAGCTTGTTCCCGTTCCATGGCACTGGAATGCGTAGGTGTTGCAGGAGCAGGGACAGTGTTGGGCTGGTCCGCAGGGTGGCGGCGGAGCTGGTCTATGTGCCGCCGTAGTACTCTCCCGTCTGGGGTGGTGACCCTGTAAGACACTGGGCCCGTTGCTTCCTGGTGGCTGGTATCCTAGTGGCTGGTATCCAAACCGGTCCCGCCCTGTAGTTGCGGGCGTAGACCAGGTCGTCCTGCTCTATGACCCTCGGAGTGGCGGTAGAGTCCTTGTGGGCCGGGCCCTCCGGCGCCAGATTGGGGTGCAGTCTGTCGAGCAGCATCTTTGGGTGGCAGCCCATGATGAGCTCAGCTGGGCTCCTGCCAGTCGCAGAGTTCGGGGTGATGTGCTGGGTCAGCAGGAAGTCTGCCAGTCGTGCATCCCAGTCCCCCCGGACAATGCGCTGTAACGTCTCCTTGGTAGTTCAGACCATTCACTCTGTCTGGCCGTTGGTGGCGGGATGGAATGGGGCCGAGGTTACATGGTGGATCAAGTTGTTAGCCATGAACTCCTGGAATTCGGCTGAGGTGAATTGTGCCCCGTTGTCAGAGACCACGGTGTCCAGCAAGCCGTGGGTCGCGAAGAGCCGGCGCAGCTCCCGGACGACTACTCGCGAGGTAATTGACCTGACATCAACCACCTCCAGCCACTTGGAGTAGGAGTCAATGACAATCAGGAATGTCTTACCCTGGAATGGCCCCGTGAAGTCAATGTGGATGCGAGACCAGGGTGTGCGCGTCAACTCCCAGTGTTGGGTCGGGGCACGCGGCATTTCTGGTCGCGACTCCTGGCAGGGTTGGCAACGTTTGACCCATTCCTCCACAGTGGTGTTGATGCCCGGCCACCATACATAACTCCGTGCAAGCGCCTTCATGCACACGATCCCTGGGTGGCAGGCGTGTAGTGCCTCCAGGACCCTCGTGCGGAGCTTGGTTGGGACCACGACCCGGCTCCCCCAGAGCAGGCAGCCCTTATGCAAGGACAGCTCGTGTTGGCGGGTGGTGAATGGCTTGAATTCCCTGTCCGGCTGGGTTGCCGGCCACCCCTTCCCCACCCTGTTGAGAACCCGGGCAAGGGTGCGATCCTTCGCCGTATGAGCGGCAATGTCTGATGCGTGCAGGGGCGGCTCTGGCAGGGTCTCAAGCAGCAAGACGTCATGGGCTGGGGAGGGGTCAGGGTTGGGGCCCTTGAGCAGCAGGTGGCTGAGGGCATCTGCATTCGCGATGCTCTTCCCGGGTCGATGCAGGAGCCTGAAATCGTAGGCGTTGAGGAAGATCGACCAGCAGAGTATGCGGGGGGCCAGGATCTGTGGCATCTGGCGATCCGGCACGGACAGGCCCAGGAGCAGTTTGTGGTCCGACACGATGGTGAAGGGGTGGCTGTACACGTAATCGTGGAACTTTTTGATGCCGGCCATGACGGCGAGTGCCTCCCAGTCGATCTGGGTGTAGTTGCGCTCTGCCGAGGAGAGAGTCCGGGAGTAGAAAGCGATCGGGGCCTCCCGACCGTCTGGCAACAGGTGGTTGAGGACAGCTCCGATGCCATAGGGTGAGGCATCGCAGGTCAACACCACCGGCAGGCGCTTGTCGAAATGGACAAGCAGGCTTGAAGAAGACAGGAGGCCCTTGGCGGCCTCGAATGCACGCTGCTGCTGCGAGCCTCAGGACCATGGGGTGGCCTTGTCAAGGAGGCGGTGAAGCGGCTCCGCAACCAACGCCTTGTTGGGCAAGAAGGCGTGGTAAAAATGTAAGTCCCAGGGACGACTGGAGTTCCTGTTTGCACTGGGGCAGAGGAGCACTGTGGATGGCCTTGATCTTGTCGGGCATGGGGTGGATGCCGTTGGCGTCGATCAAGTAGCCCAGGAACTCCACTTGTGGCAGGCCCAGCTGGAATTTCTCCCGCTTCACAGTGAGGCCGGCGTCCCGGAAACGGCTGAGCACCCGGCAGACGCGCTCCAGGAGCTCTCCCTTGGAGCCGGGGGCGACCAGGATGTCGTCGAAGTAGGGAACAACGCCCGGCAGTTGCTGGTAAGCCTGGGCAAGATCGAGCTTGGCGAATACCCGGCCCTCAGCGAGGGAGGCCAGGAGGTGGCTGACAACAGGCACAGGGTATGCATGTCTCTGGAGCGCCTTGTTGATCGTGCACTTGTAGTCAGCGCAGATCCGGACGTCCCCATTGGCCTTTAGTGGCGTCACGATCGACGTCTCCCACTTCGCGTTAGGGACGGGCTCCAGGATGCCCTGAGCGATGAGACAGTCGAGCTCAGTGTCGATCCGGTCCTTGAGAGCGAAGGGGACCCGGTGTGGCTTGAGGCGGATGGGGGTGGCGGCGGGGTCAATGTGCAGGCGAACAGGTGGCCCCTTGTAGCAGCCCAGCAGGCCCTGCCAGACGTCCTCGAACTCAGACCAGACAGAGTCGAGGAGGGGCTGGCTGATGCGGTGGACGCCCGCTAGGTGGATTCCCAGGGTCAGGAACCACTCAAGGCCCAGGAGGCTGGCACGGGCCCGTTGACAACGAGAATTGCTGGAACTGGACGTTCATGTAGGTGACACCCCAGACTGGCACCCCAGACTGGCACCTGATGACGCTGGTAGTCGGAGATGATGATGCCGGTTGGCTGCAGCTTGGGAAGGGTGGCGGTGTGCCCCAGGTCGTGGAAGGTGTCCATGGAGATGATGGAGAGGGCCAAGCCCGAGTCGACCTCCATCTCGCACTGGGCACCCTCGATCCTGACGGAGATGGAGACTTTCTCCACACCATGGACTTTGTGGAGCTGGATGCTCTTGTCGTTGTGGCGGCAGCGGCAAGGCGAAGCATGGTCACCATTGGCCAATTCGTGGACAGGTTGGACGACGCCATCTTTCTTGCCGGGTCGGGCAGACACCCCTTCTTGGCGGAGTGGCAGGCTTGGCGATGTGGCCCACCCTGCCGCAACCCTGGCACTCTGCATCATGGAATTGGCAAGTGCGGTGGTCATGAGGTTCACCGCAGCTGGCACACGGGCGAGCCACTGGGCCCTGTGACCAGTGCCCCCCGGCAGCCATCTTGTGGGCCTCGTCCTCGATGTCCTCGTCGCTGGCGCTCTCGTAGTGGATGGGAGCCGGAGGCGCCGGAGGAGGCGCCGGGCCCCGGTCGCCCAGATGGTCAGCCTGCGTCGAGGCCTCTGCTGCCATGGCTTCCTCAACAGCCGCTGTCAAGGAGATGTCCTTCTTGGCGACGAGCAGGCAGCGCACCTTCTCGCTTTGGAGGCCAAAGACGAACCGGTCTCGCAGCATGCCGTCGAGGTCCGGGAAGGCGCAGAACCGGGCAGTCTGGTGGAGGGCTGCGAGATAAGCAGCGACGGGCTGACAGGGCTCCTGGTCCCGTAGGTGGAAGGCCAGGCGGCGAGCGAGCTGCATGGGCTAGGGTGCAAAGTGGTTCCCCAGTGCAGCCATGATGTCGTTGAATGGCGTATCACTCAGCTTTGCGGGGGCCAGCAAGGACTGGGCGAGCTGGAAGGTGCGCAGGCCACACACGCTGAAGAACAGCGAGCGCTTCTTGCTGGCATTTGTGACATTGTTGGCATCCAGGAAGAACGCAACACGGTCGGCGTAGCTTTCCCACTCACTGGGGTTGGCGGTGTCTAAAACTTCCATCGAGCCTTTGGTGGTCATCGTGCGAGGTGTTGCGTCTCTTTGTGTGTCGGGAGATTTCAGCAAGGCGAGCCGGACTGCCTACTGGGCACTGTGAGGTCGCGGAAGATCCAAGGTGAATTCAGTGAGAGTGATCTCCATAGGAGAGCCGGACTGCCTACCAGCCTTCATAGCCACTGTTAAGTCCGCATTGGGAGGACACACGAGGTCGAGACGGAGTTCCAACAGCAACACGTTTATTGAAGTACAGAACAGAACTAAAGAACACAGTGCAAATGGCCCTGCTTATATGATTCCTGGCCGCCCGCGGCCACTTCCCCCCGATCCATGGTAGGGGGGAACAACCCCGGGTCGCCAATGGCACGTGCCGGCTTAGGGCCAGTGGCGCGTGCAGGGTTTAGGATCCTTCGTCCGTGACTCAAGCTTTTAAGTTTCCCCCTGCATATCGCCTACTATGTACATACATAACACCCTCAGTGTTTAAATAGTGCATGAATGGAACTAGGGATTGCAGCAAATCAATGAAAAGGAGTTATCCAGTTCTTGCTTCCTATACAACATGTGTGTCTGCGGTTGTGTGAAATATTTGCAACCCCTTCCCAAGAATGTTTACTCAGATGCATCTTACTGAGGTTAAGGAGCCTTACTTGCAGGATTGCATAGGATTGCAGCCGAAGAGAGGAACAAGAAGCTGCACCCAAACTATGAAGGCAGGTGACATCATAATCCCTGTCTCCTCAACACTTTGCCTGGTCGTTGTCACTTCCTTTTTTTTAAACCAGAAGTGACTTAGCAGTGCACGTGATTCTGCCCCCACCCCCCATGGCTGCCCACTGTTTTCCTGCAGGTTGCCAGGCACTGGCTGACAATCCTATTGGTGTGCTTAATTTTGAACTGTAGAGTGGCCATTGCTTTAAAATAGTTTCTTAGGATCTTTTTCGGCTTTTCCAGACAATCACACTTCCTTGGGGGTACCGTTTGGTAATTATTGTTCTCCTTCCAACACTGACATAGCTGCATCATTGCCCCAGTGGGGCACATAGCTGCACTCTGGGACTATGTCAAGTCAAGAAAACAGTGCAAGGGGTGATAGCTTAACCCCATCTCCCCTCATACCAAGGTCCCAATTGTATTGGGTTCCAACTAGGGCTGCCAAGCCCCTGGTTGGGGTGGGGAATCCTCTCCCCACCCCCATCTTATTGCCCACTGCTGCTCAGAGCAGCAGCAGAAGAAAACATTTTTATAATCGGCACACTGGCTATGTATCACATCATTTCCAGTTTAAAAAAACCTGGAAGTGATATGGAGTAGCTCTAGGAGTTGGAGAAACTCTATGGTTTTTACCATAGAGTTTCTGGCAATTATGGCAATGGTACTTCTTATGTCAGAATGATAATGTGATAGCTTCTAAATTCTAAAGGACCAGAGATGTGACCACTAATAATCTTCTGTTTTTCTTTCTTTAGGTTGTGAATCGGGTATTGGATTGCACCAGCAGTGGTGGCTTCTGTGGCAATGATTGCATGATGCAAGCAACGCTGATCTCCTTACCATTTGGTGGAATTGGTATGACTACCCCTCTATCTTCTAGTCTGTCTCCTACGTCTGCACTCATCTTCCCTCTCAGTCTGGAACTGCCTCCATTCCTATAGGCTCCATTCCCAAGGCTGCATCTGCATCAGCTGTTCCTCTAGAAATTATCTTCGGGACAAGGAGGGGTAAAACTCTTATCCTAGGGCATTTCCATATCCCCTGGTGCATTCATGTACCTCCCAGGATTTCTCTAGCTTTACTCTGATCTTTCTCAAGCCTCCTTTGCTATGACGTTTTGGGAAAGATCACAGTAAAGCCTAGAGGGCTGCTAGGTGGGTGGAAACATTCGGATATCTCTACCCACATGGCAGCCATTTCCTTGCCCTGCCATTGGGGTCTTTTTTCTTAATTGGCACGAATATCATTATAATGATATAATCATCATGTATACCAAATTCTCTGAGTTCCCAGATTTCACTTTTAAAAAATTAATCTCTAGCCCCTTTTGTTGTGAAGATATAAGAGGAAATGCATACATCTGTCATGAAAGGGGCTAAAGACTTTTTTTTTTTAAAGGAAGCTGAGAATTTGGAGAACCTGATACTCATATTGTTATAATGCTATATAAATATAACAATGTTCAAGTATCATTTCTTTAAAAAAAATGAAAAATCCCCAGTTACAGGAAGGAGGGGGAGGTCCACTGCCAGGGGACTAGGCTGCCATTTAGAAGTCCCATTGTCACTGCACTGTATTGGCAGCTGCAGCAGAGTAACCACCCTAGTAGATTCCTAAACAGCTTCTGGCACTTTTGCAGTCCTTTTGCAACAAGGTGCAATAGGAATCAATTGCAAGTAAAGCCAAGCCTTTCATGAAAGGCGTCAGATTACATAACTACTTGGGATGCTTACTCGTAAATAGCCCTAAACTGGCAGGGTGGTCTGCAGCCCTTTGGTTGAAGCATTAAACTTGGAACACTTGGACTGCTGTTTACTGTCATCTGCATGCTGGCCTAGATACTTTCACTATTAAGAAGGAAATCCACTAACATTAGGAGTAAACCAGAAATTTTGTGAGTCTGTGGTTAGCAGAATCCTTCCCCCTGAGCAGATCCACTGGTATGAAAGAGCTGATTCGCCAGGGGGAATGTCATAGCTATCTAAGAAGGAGTAAGTGAACTAAAGTGGACTGGATTAGGACATTTTCAATCAGAAAATCACAAAGTGTTTTACTCGGAATGACAAAAACAGAAGAAATTGAGTTGCTTTAATAGTGAGGCAAGATGTAGCAAAGGCAGTCAGCAAAGTCTGACTGAATAATATCAATCAGACTTCAGGGAAAGCCTATCAACATACCGTATATACTCGCGTATAAGCCGAGTTTTTCAGACCAAAAAAAGGGCTGAAAAAGCCGGCCTCGGCTTATACGCGGGTCAATACGGTAGAGGGGGGAGGGAGGAGGGAGGAGGGAGGGGGGAACTTACCGCCGCCACCTTTTCCAGGCCGGGAGCGGCCTCTGTTGGATTTTGGCCTGACCAATACGCCAGCTGGTGGGCGACCATTTTTTTGAAAAAACCACGACATTAGTCTTAGAGTAATTAATTTTAAGAAGATTTAGATGACAGTATTCCTCAAACGCACTTAAGTAGCGTTTGAGTCCGATTTTAGAGTAGGATAAAATAGCGGTGTCATCCCAATTTAGGAGGGTGTCCATTAATAGACTCTAAAAAACAAGCCAGGTCTGACAGAAACAGATTAAAAAGAAGGGGAGCAAGTATACAACCTTGCTTCACACCCTTATTAAATGGGATCTTATCAGTAAGGCCACCGTTTGAACCCCCCTACAGTTTTAGAAAGTGAAGTGGAAGCTGCACTGAGAGCAATTGGGAGAAACAAATCACCAGGAGCAGATGGGATATCAATAGAGCTATTCCAAGCCACAGAAAGGGAGTCCATCAAAATCTTGACAAGAATATGCCAACAGATATGGAAAACAAAACAATGGCCCACAAACTGGAAATGATCCATTTACATTCCAGTTCCCAAGAAAGGAGATGTCAAAGACTGCAGCCACTATCGGACCATCGCATTAATTTCTCACGCAAGTAAAGTGATGCCCAAAATCTTACAGCAAAGGCAGTTACCATATATGGAGCGAGAAATGCCTGATGTTCAAGCAGGTTTCAGAAAAGGAAGAGGCACTAGAGATCATATTGCAAATTTACGTTGGTTACTGGAGCATATGAGAGAATTTCAGAAGAAAATCAGCTTGTGTTTCATAGATTACAGCAAAGCTGTGTGGATCACGAAAAGCTATGGCTGGTTTTAAAGGAAATGGGTGTGCCACTCCATCTGATCGTTTTGATGCGCAACCTGTACTCTGGACAAGAGGCCACAGTTAGAACAGAATATGGAGAAATGGAATGGTTTCCAATTGGCAAAGGTGTCAGATAAGGATGTATTTTATCTCCCTATCTCTTCAATCTATATGCAGAACATATAATTAGGAAAGCTGGATTAGATGAAGGTGAAGTGAAAATTGAAGGGAGGAACATTAGCAATTTGAGATATGCTGATGATACTACATTGATGGCAGAAAATAGGGAAGACTTGAAACTGTGAGGGTTCCCAACCTCCCTGTGCAAACTCCATAAAATCACTTGCTCAGACGGTCATGCAGAAACAAGGAACTTTATTGGAAGCTTCAGGTTAGTATAGGCCCTACAAGGGCAAAGTTGCAAGTGCTAGCAATTTCACAAAGGCAGAATTATAACCCCTACAGGGAAGCAGATGTCAAATACGTTATGGGAACTTACGAGATAATAGAGCATGGTACAGGAACATCAAAGATCTCAGGAAGCTCGTTACTACTATCTACATACCAAGGCCATAGCTGGTGAGAGGGAGTCGGGGAGAGCAAGGGAGGAGGATGGCGGGAAGAGACATTCCAACCTGGGGCCTGCTGGACGCAGCGCCTGAACCAAGGAAAGGCAAAAGGCCTGGACTGCTTTTACGAGCCCAGGGGGGGAGCACACAAAGCAAAAGCTGACAGACCCTCACAGAAACGACTACTGCTGAAAGTTAAAAGAGAAAGTGCCAAAGCAGGACTACAGCTAAACATCAAGAAGACAAAAGTAATGACTATAGGAGAATTACACAACTTTAAGGTTGACATTGAGGAAATTGAAATTGTTGAAGACTTTCTATTCCTTAGCTCCATCATCAACCAAAAGGGAGACTGAAGCCAAGAAATCAGCAAGAGATTGAGACTGTGAAGGGCAGCCATGAAGGAGCTAGAAAAGATTCTGAAGTGTAAGAATGTGTCACTAGCCACCAAGATTAAGTTAAATCATGCCATTGTATTCCCTATTACTATGTATGGGTGTGAGAGCTGGACAATGAAGAAAGCTGATAGGAAGAAAGTAGATTCCTTTGAAATGTGGTGTTGGAGAAGAGTGTTACGGATACCCTGGACCGCCAAAAAAAACCAGCCAGTGCCTTCTCTTCATCTCCTGTTACAATGTCACTTTCCGGTCCCTGCAATGGGCTTATCTTGTCCTTATTCTTACTCTTACTCTGTACATAGCAAAAGAACCCTTTTTTGTTGCGTTTAGCATCTCTTGCTAGCCTAAGTTCATACTGAGCTTTAGCTTTCCTAACACTCTCCCTACAATCACTAGTTATTTGTTTATATTCCTCTTTGGTTATAAGGCCCTCCTTCCACTTCCTAAATGAGTCTTTTTTATTCCTCAAATCTTGTGAGGTAGGTGGTGCTGAGAGAGTTCTGAGAGAACTGTGACTAGCCCAAGGTCACCCAGCTGGCTTCATGTGGAGTAAAGAAACAAACCCGGTTCACCTGATTACAGTCTGCTGCTCATGTGGAGGAGTGGGGAATCAAACCAGGTTCTCTTGATTAGAGTCCGCCGCTCTTAACCACAATGCCACACTGTAATGTTTGAACAAGCTTGTAAACAGAATGCAGTGTGAATGTCAGTAACACTATATGGGAACACTTGTGATCCTGCCTAGGTGAAGAAGTAGGGGCAGAGGGGATATTTCTGGGGTTGGTGGCTAACTACAAAACTCTGCTGTTGTATAATATTTCATCTGAATACTTTCTTTGTGACATCTGTTGCAGGATACAGTGGATTTGGCATGTACCATGGCAAATACGGCTTCGACACTTTCACTCACCACCGTGGCTGCCTCTCTCGCTGCATGGGCTTAGAGGCAATCAACTGTATACGTTACCCACCCTACAACCAACGCAAATTGGACCTGATGATCTCCACAACAGAAGTGAGACGCAGGAGCTTTTGCACCCTGCTGTGAGACTCTAAACAGCAGAGGCCTTATGTTCCCTGGGGCTGCTACAAGGAACTGAGCTGTTTGAGAGAAGGAGGGTTTCTCTCTCCTCTGTTTTCTCTAAAATGTAGTCATGCCTCCTAAAATGGCCCCTGCAAAGACTCTGCCTTCTGAAGAAACTTTATTCCTTATCTTGGCTCCGGATCAAACACCTTATCTTTCACGTGGCACCCATTACAGTCTTAGTCTTGAAGGGTCTATGTACAGATGTTCAACATTTTGATCTAGGGAGGACATAGGTCCTTTATGCATGGGTACTTTGACTCACGTTTGCCCCCAGATTGACTCGGTCGTTCTTTGGAGTTATGCATGAGGTCTCCGCCCCTCAGAGTTGACCTAGTACCCACCCAGCACTTTTCTCGGGCTTTCCCAATGCTGTTTTGCCATGAATTTAAAGTCTGCTCTGAGATTAACTCAATTCAAATTGTAGCTATTTGTGTGCATAAGGCATCCCGGGTGTCCCCACCCCCCTCCAGCCGATCCATGGGGCAGGAAGCAAGTGTTTGCATAATCAGGAACCAACTTAGCTGCACTTGCAGGGGCTTTATTGAAATACATTGCAGCATAAAAGCAGTTGCAAAGAAAATGTAGAATGGATTTTCCATTAAGGTCACTTGGCCCAGATAGACTACTGTGGCACTGGATTGACAGCCCCCAGAGTGGAAATAATGGTCCCAGAGAAGAGAATCTGTGCTCTGGGGCTGGAATGTCAGGGCTCTGAGAGTAGCAGAAGTTTTCTGGGACTGGAATGGCAGCCCCAGAGTGGAATGATGGTGCACTCTGGGGGCTGTCAATCCAGTGCCAGAGTGGTCTATCTGGGCCAAGTTAGCTTAATAGAAAATCCATTCAGCATTTTATTTGCAACTGGTTTTTTTTTTTGAATAATTTTTAAATAATTTTTAACTAAATACAAGAAAATCAAAACAAATTCCACACACATACAACAATTCCACCCTTCCAAAATGTGCCTATACCCAACAAATTATGAAATAATAACCTCTTAGTTACCAGTAATAAGATCCATTTTACAAAAACTATAGTAGAGCCTCTCTAATACTATATTAGTTCTAATTATTACTGCTTCAATATTCTGAAACCTAGTGTTATCTATCTTAATACTAATTCAAAGGCATTCTGAATAAAAATAGCATTCCTAATTAATGACTGCTCATTAATAAAATTGATATATTTAAAGTATCTGCTCCGTCAATACAATACAAATATTGTTCAAAGGCTATAGCTTGTCTATCTTGATATTAATTTCTCCATATCACTATTTTACTTTATCTTGATAACTATTGTACATAGTCGTAATAACGCTCCCATTTTCTTTGCAACTCCCTCAAAGGTCTTTTATTCAGCAGATGTGTGCATAGAATTTTGAGAACTCAGATCAGAAAAGTGTGAGTCAAGGGAACATCGAACCCACGGTAAAATTCCCATGCATAAAAGACCAAAAATGTGATGCTCCTAGCTTTCTTTGCCAGTTGCTGGAAAGGTTAAAAAGAGGCAAGAGACTAGTAAATGTAGTTTGATGCAATTGCACAGTACATCCTCCATTCCTACACTGAATTTTCTCCAATTAGAGCCAACCAGCACAGTTAACTAGAGACTGCAAAGCATTGATTTAAAATAGCACTTTAATTTCCCTTTGAATGATTTTATGTAAACCAGCCCTGCACCTGATTTAGTATCTATTGGACCTGTTCCTTCTCAGGAGGACTCTTCCACCTCTTCAGTGAAATAGTCAACAACATTAGTGTAACCATATTAGTACAGTAAAAGCAGAAGTATGGATATCAATAGTGTCTAAGGAATGAGAAGGGAATATATGTGTGTATGTGTAATTGAGGGGTCCTTTAGGCAGTTTAATTCCAAACTGATTCAGAAGTAAAATCTCTGCAAACCGTCCTTCTGTCATTTATATAGTTTTCATGTAGCCATGCTTCCTTTCATAGAGACCTTTTCTGGTCGGCCACAATTTTTCCACTAACACTTTCTGCATAGTAGTCACAAACTCTCATCAGTAACTGCAGCTTGCACCTAAGCATGATTAATCAGAAATAAAGCTTACTACATTAAAAAGGACTCTTCTTAGTTACTGTGCTTACACTTGCAGCCTTACCGACATTTCTTGCATACTTCTACAGTTTTCAAATAAGTGTTTTTGCTTCTGTAATAAAGATCTCTTGCCTCTATTTATTACTATTCTTTGCATAGCATTTTAACATATATAGTGCTTTATTTATATTGTCTGTAGCCTTGATGGTTAACCCCTGGTTAGATGTTTCTTTGACTAGACTGGTGTAATTCAGCATGTGATGGATAGCCTCTAGTTTTGTCCTCCAGGTGAAACATTTAAAAGGCAGGAAAACACTTCCCTTCAGAAACCCAATCCTGACAGACTCGCCCATAATGGGGAGAGGAGGGAGGGAGAATTTGTATCCAGTGTAATAGACCAGGACACATACAACGCTTTTGTCCTGAATAGAGAAGAAAATTTACTTCACCCAAAAATACACAATGTGGTCACCAGTGTTGGAATATTTCTGTAACAATGCCTTGTGTACAAAGAAGAAGAGGAAATGAGATCCTGCAGGGGGCAGCAAGCTCTAGCTAAACAGAACTGTAGGGTGCTTCTCCTTGGCCTTTTAAGCATGGTCTTTTTCCGCTGGATCCTCTGCTCTCTAACAATATTTGCAGTCGAATTCTCAAAACACTATGCACAGGGGCTTTTTGCCCCGAATAAATTCTACTGGTACCTTGTGACAAATTATGCATCCCCAGAAAAAATGTGGAACTTCTGAACGACATATGAGTTCTTTCCCCTGAATACTCTGCTTTGTAATTGACCATAGTGTATTTTTTAAAAAATATGTCACCAGCATCTGCCAGCCCCACATTGGGATTCTTTCATTTGATCTGAACTGAGTGGGCATTTTACAGCCAAAGCAGGGAAGGAAACCAATTTGTTTCTGCGTAACTCAATGCAGGGGTCATAAGAACATAAAAACACTTGCACTGTCATTTGTAACATTTATTGTTCCATCAGTAGTCTTGCACTCACAAACGAACAAAAAGGCTTTCATTTCTATAAGAGGATGTGTATAAGGGAAGGGCGGCAAAACAACCTGGCTCTGTTCCATCTGCCAAGAACTGAAACCGACCCACACTCGCTGTGAAACCGACCAAATAAGCAGCGGCATAGGTCGTTTATGATTATTTCAGCCTTCTCTCAACTGTTTGATCTGAAACTGCCCCACACTCATTGTGAAACTGACCAAATAAGCAGACTCATGGTATTCCAGCATTATTCTCTCACTAGTGAACTCGATAACGGCTTCAAGAGGAGGGGTTAGATGAGGAGGACAGACACATGGGAGAAGTGAAAATGGGTGCGGAGAGAAAAATATGAAGTGACAAGTATGCACAGGACCAGCTTTTAATTTGGGATCAAGACAGACTTTAAACTCAGGGTAAAACAGCATCCTGAAAAAGGGGGGATAACACATGGGAAGAGCGAGGCGATTTCTGAAGGTCAGAAAATACATGCATAATTAAAACAAAGCCCCAAAGTAGTCGGGGTGACCGCGATGGGAACAACCCATGCATAAAAGGCCCTTGTCTGTCTGCACATTGCTACTCTTGGTCTAGACCTCTCCGTTAGTAAGGCATCTAGGTCTAGCTCTTTTCTTTCTTCCCAGATCATTAGTTCGAAAATAAAGCTTTTGTTAGTCTTTAATCAGTTCACTGACCAGAAAGCTGCAGAGGCACTCTGCCAACAACCACTATACCACAACTGCCAGAGATAATCCCAGATGGACCCACCATAATAGTTTTGTATAGAAAATTGCAGAAAGTGTGTATGGAAATTTTCTTCAGTATAATAACTTAAATGGTCAGGACATCATTGCTTTGAGGGACCCAGGGGCAGAGATTACCTGGCAAATTAATCAGCCTGAAAAGTCAATAGGAGGTGGCGTGACCTCGCCGCCAGCGTAAGTACGTGTAATCACGTGTTTACATGTACTTGTGCTGGTGGAGAGGCCAGCCGGCGGGAGAGCACCGCAGGACTGCACCTCCCCCCTCCGCCAGCGCGGCCTCTCTGTGGCTCCGGCAACGGCGTGGAGAGGCCGCGCCAGCGCAGAGGCGCGTTCCGGGGCGGGGGGAGGAACCGGCGGCTAGTCGACTCCCTATCCCCTTTCGGCCGGAACAGCGTTGCTGCGCCTGCTATTTAGCAGGCGCAGCCTCGCTGTTTTCAATGGGGCGAAAAGCCCCAGTTAAACAAAAAACCCGCAAAACAGCTTTTTTTTTTTGGTTTAATGGTGTTGGGAAAACGGCTTAGGAAAATGGCTGCGCTGTAACGATACCCTTCTATACCCCCTGTAATATGGACACCCTTGGACTCTCGTGTCTGTACATTGGGACTGTTGCTGAATGGCAAGAGAGGCATGGAGAGAGACAGCCCCGCACTCCAAGACACAGGAGAATCCCAGGCACCCCACCGGACATCGCTGTAAGGAGCCAGCAGGGACCTGCGAATGGCACACAGCACCTGGGCCCGGAGAAGGGAAGTGGACCTGGATTCCATCTTGGAACTGAATGCAGAGCAGAACAGAGAACTTCAAAATCTGCTCCTGAGCCTCCCCACCAGAGACCTGCCCCTGGAACAGCTGCCCACCTGGACACCTTTGCATAATCAAAGGCACGGCTGGCATATCAAGATCTGCCTGACGACTTCAGACTCAGAACAATAGCGTTTCCTCCTTCCACGCCTTACATTCCTTCTCAGGACAGGCTAATCCCATCTTCTCATTCCCCACTCTGCCCCCAGTTCCTGCCAGCTGTCAAAACGCAATCAGTGAGTGATTGACGGTCATCAATATCCTCCTCATATTCCAATCACCCTGGCCCACACCTCTTTCACTCTCAATCTTTCTCCAATTTTAAAGCAATGTTACCTTTGTGCCCCACTGCTCACATGCCCTGTGAGTCAGCCTGCCCTGAGGGCAGAATTTTACTATAAAGCAAAGAACCCTGGCACATGTCCGTGCCTTCTCCTTCGGATCCAAAAAAAGAGCGCTCCGTGTCTCTGCACGGCTTCTTGGCTATAACACGCTGGTTCGTGTAATAGCCCCCCCCCTCAACAGCTTCCCTCCTTGGAACCTCGCAGGACAGGTAGCTATTGACTCTCCTCATTGCTATCCCTTTTAGAACTCGTGTGTGTGTGTGTGAATATTGCGTGCAATTGCATTTGTGTGATTTGTACCCCCTTTTCCCCCTAAATAAAGTGCACCCTGTTCTGGCTGCATTCAGTCTCTTTAGCCATTTGTTTGTTACTGGTTTTGCTCACCTTGCGTAGACACAGGAATAGACCCTGCTAAAGCCTCTCGTTAGTGCTCTAAATTTGTCTCCAAACTGACTAATTCCCCCAATAAAAGTTGGAGACCCCAGCATTCCCCATAACAGCGCCTCTTCCCCGCCGTCCCCGTATGCCTCAGCTCAGGAATGGGCTGTTAGCCTACTGAGATAGCAGAGCAGGAGGAAAGGTAAATTGTGCTCAATGAGGAACAGTTGCCTAAAAACCAAAGCTTTTCAGAACAGGCAGGCTTGGAAGCGAGTGATTTAGGGAGGGCCCAGCAAGCAGATGAGTCTCTAAAGCCTTTATTTGAACAAGCAAGTAAAATTCAACAGTCATGCCCTGAACACCTGGTCTGCTTTATTATCGCACAGTAGAGTCTATCAAGAAAAGATATGGGGATGTATAGGCCAGCAGTGAACAGCTGGTAGTGGCATTGCCACTAGCCCATGAAAGTCTCTTTGCTGGTCACTTAGGCATGACCAAGACTGGCACAAAGCTTTTATTGGCCAGGTAGTGGGCATAAAGTAGCAGCTTCTGCAAGTCATGCCATGCCTGCCAAATGATGGGGAAGCACAGCAACAAGGGAAAGGAACCACTGCATCCCATGCCTGTCACTGCAACCTTTCTTATGAGTACCGTATTTTCCGGCGAAAGACGATACCCGGCGTATAAGACGACCCCCCAGTTTGGAGAAGATTTTCCTGGGTTAAAAAGTCGTCTTATACGCTGGAAAATACGGTAGCTATTGTTATCATGTAACTCCTGGAAAGGGCAATAAAGAGGAGGAATAAATATATTTTAACACTAATGGATAATGTCACAAGGTTTAGAGAGGCTGTTCCCCTGACCAACACTGAGAGAAGGTCAATGGCAGACACCTTGATCCGTCTTGTCTGCTGTGTGGGTTTCCCAAATGAAATACTAAAAGACTTGGGGAGCAACTTTATGCGCCTGTTGACACAACGGCTATGCCAAGTGTGTGGCGTGAACCATTTAACAACATTAGCTTATAACTTGGCTATCACAAGCACCCATTCTGATCAATGTTAATAGTTCTCAGCTGAGCAGGAGGACATTGGACAGGTTGCTTTTGGGTGCTTCAATCTATCTTCTAGTAAATATAATCAGGATCCTTATGACACCCTAAAGACTCTTTTTTTTTATTCTGACATAAACTTTTGTAGACTAGAGTCCATTTTGTCAAGTACATATAGTGAATCCTCTCTAGACAGGCATATATGCACCAGATTATGAAGCAAATGCTTATAAACAGCGGTATCAAAGGGCCATGAAATGCAGGAAGTACATGATGAGACATAATTATTAAAATTCAAATGTCATTAAGAAAATTAGAGACCATTCCTAATAGCAGTAATTAGAAATAACATAATTTCTATCATTTTGCTAAGCTGTAATAGTGTAGTCCCAAGGCATCTAATTTTTCCTCCTCATCAGAGGGGGCAGACTGAGATCCTGCCTTGCCCTTTGATGGGAGCACCTCAGGCACCAGAGAATTTGCAGGGGGATGCCTGTATAAGAACTCCGCTTTCCTCTCTGCAACTCTGTATAGGTTCTCAACTTTTTTGACGGACGCTACAATAGACACAAGTCTAGCCCAGTTACTGGTTGCAATGTCTCTAAGACCATTGGCAATTGGATAGGACCCATATCCGATGTGTAAAGAATATCCATTTTTTAATTTTATTGGTTTTTATAATAGAAATTTCCCATAATAACTAAGAACATATAAACATTACAAAGAGAAAAAAAAATAAAGGAAATTTCTTTGACTTCCCCTCACCTCTGTCCGCCTCTTAATAAAGTATTTTAACCCATCGTAATATGGTCTGATCTTAATTATTCTTACACTCATTTAAATTTCATTTAAATTTCATATAACATACTCTATTGATATAAATTGTTATAATTCTTAATATTAATAGTGTCATCTAGATCAGATTAAAAGGTATTCTTCCATTTCCCCCAGTTTTAATTCATATTCACAATATTTCATCCAAGCCTCCCATTCCCCCATACATCGAGCATTGTCTTTTTGATTTAAAATGGCTGTAAGTTTTGCCATTTCCACCAGTTCAAACATTTTCATGATCCAGTCTTTTTTCCCAGGAATATCTGCCCTTTTCCATTTTGCTGCATAAAATAGTCTTGCAGCTGTTGTAGCGTAAATCAAAAAGTTTCTTTGTGTTGACAGGTCATCAGGTATCATACTTAGTAGCATCATTTCTGGTATTTTGGGTATATTTTTTTGTACTATCAGTCTTAATTCATTATAAATCATATCCCAAAAATCCTTGGCTTTGTCACAGGTCCACCACATATGGTAAAAGGAACCAATTTCCTTGTTACATTTCCAACATTTAGGGGACGTCATTTTGTAAATCCTTGCAGTCTTCTTAGGTGTTAAATGCCATCTATACATCATTTTATAAATATTTTCTCGAACTGACTGCGCATTTATTCCTTTCAGGTCTTTCGACCATAATCTTTCCCATTTATTTAAAACAATGTCATGTCCCACATTTTGAGCCCAATCAATCATTGTTGGTTTAATTGTCTCCTGCTCACAGTATATTGTTAAAAGATTATACATTTTAGAAATCAGTTGAGTGTCATTGTCTAATAACATCTTATGAAAAAGCGATTTTTCTTTAGAAAATCATTTTTTCATATCTTGTGCAAAGACTGATTTAATCTGACAGTATTGAAGCCATTGTAAATCATCTTTAAGTAACTGAAAGTCTTTTAGTGAGCATTTTTTCCCTTCCCAGTTAATTAATTCCTGGTAAGTAATACATTTATCCGGTCTAAGTGGGTGTAGTGTCAGCATGGATCTGACAGTTTTGGATCCGATGAAATCACTTCAACTCTGAGTGACTTGGCCAGTCTCAGGAGTTGATCTGTATATGCTTTAACATCCTTCGTTGGAGACAAAGCTGAAGGATCCCAGACCGCGTCACCAGGGGACAGAAGCGATGACGACTCCAATTCCCTCACTTAGTCATTCCCTATGTCCTCTTTGAAGCAGGTAGGTATGTTGTCTCTGGGGAAATGTGGTAGATTGACCATTGAAGTAGAATCCAACTGCTTGGTCGATGTTTTGCCCATTGACAAGTAGCCATAGTCCTCACCCCATCAACAATCCTGTGGGCAGCAAGATCAGGAGTGTGGATGACCACAGCAGGTGTGCCCAAACCGACAGTCTTGGTAGTGTGGACTGGGGTCCTGGTGCGAGTCATTGTCGAGTGAACCAGCGAGACTTTGATGACATCCTCATCCGAGGAAGTGGAGAAGTAAATGTCCTCCATGGATGGAGATGGGGGAGTCCAATGGCACTGAGTAGGTTCTGTTCCAGGCTGTCAGCGCCGGGGAGAGGTGGAAGATCAGTGCAGATGACCTTCCTTCAGAGGTGAAGTTCTCTCATGTGGAGACCGTGAAGCAGCCCGCTGAGGCGGCAAGGAACGATGATGCTGGGAGTGTTTCGGAGATCTAGAATGTTGACTTCCTCTATGAGGAGATGGTGATTTTGTCTCCAAACAGCGTGCTGTCCCTACCTGTGAAATATTTTTCTCAGGTCCGGCAACATCTTCTTGATCGTTAGTGCTTTCAAAGTCGGGGAGTGCGGTGACTTCTTTTTAGCCTTATTGGCTGGAGGTTCTGATGACGCCCTTTTCTGCAAGGGGGCTGAACCTTGCTCTGGCTTGGGCACTGATGTCAGAATCGACACAATTGAGGGAGAATGATCTTTCCTCGTCTGATCACCTGGGGGTTTCAAGACTTTCATGGAGTTCTCCCAGAGAACAGCTTTCAATTTAGAGGCTCTTTCCTGCCTTAGGGGTGAACAGAGAACAAGCCTTACAAGTAGCAGGGATATGGCCTTCTCCCAAAAAGAGTAAACATTCAGAATGTTCGTCATTTTGGACCGTTTTGGTCCTGCACTTTCCACATTTCTTAAAGCCATATTTCTGCTCACCCTCTCGAAAAAGAACGAAACAGAAGAATTCTCAACAGAAAAAACAGTTCCCTCAGGAACACGAAGCTCATGAAGGGAAAAGAACTGAGGGGAGAGCACAGCCCCATCCCTCCATCACGAGTCCATTTGGGTAGGAAGAGCCATTGGCTCGGACGCTAGATGGAGGGGAGGAGGAGCGCTCGCCAATGACAGATCTTTCCAGAAGCTTGTCAGAAAGCTCCGTGTCTGGCCTGCGCAAGTGCAGTTCCCATGGGGGACTGCACAGAGGCCATGATAATGAACCTATAATTTTAGGAAGTTAAAGCTGCACTGAGAGCAATCAGGAGAAAATATCACCAGGAGTAGATGGGCTATCAATAGACCTATTCCAAGCAACAGAAACAAAGTCCATCAAAATCTTGACAAGAATGTGCCAACAAATAAGCCCACAGACTGGAAACAGTCAATTTACATGTCGCGCTGCGCCTGGGGCGGGGTCGCCGCGAAGGTCTCTGGCCTGGAGGATGTCGGGGCTGAGACAATCTCTTCTGCCTCAGACCAGTTCGAGGGGGAGTCAGAGCTCGACTCTCCCTCGGGCGTCGCCAGGTTACCGCAGGACACACCTTGCGGCCAACCTCTGGCTTTTATCCTCCCTGGCAGGCAGACTTCTCTGGCCTTATATACCCTCCAGGCCAGAGAAGCACCTCCCAAGCTCCACCCCTAGCCCTCCCCCCGGAAGTCCATATAAGGGCTGGGAGGCCACACCTCCCAGCCATGAGATGCCGGGCGAGGACTACGCCTGTTCCCCGCCCGCGCTCGCCAGCCAGACAGCTGGGGAGCGGGGAGGCCAGCTACAGCTGACGCCCCACCCGCGCCGTCCCAATGACTCCTTCTTCCCGTGGGTGGACGGGCGAGGAGGCGGCCCCCGGAGGCCCTGGCGTGGCGGCCGCATCGGCGGCTGCCAGTTCCCTCGGCGGCGGCATCCGGGCTGGCGCATCGGAGGCCCCCGGCTCTCTCCGCGGCTGCGTCTGGGCGGGTGTGTCGGCGGCCCGCGGCTCCCGCGGAGGCTTCGGCTGGGCCAGCAGGGTGGCAGGTCGCTGCTCCCGCGATGCCTCTGGACGGGCTCTCTCTCCTCTTGCTGGCCCGGTGGGGTGCTGAGGAGAGAGAAAGCCTCGGTGATGCCCCCCCCAGGGAGACTGGTAAGTGCAGGGGCTGACCTCCGGCCTGGGAAGGGGGTTTGGGGGCCCCTCCCGGGACATTACATTCTAATTCCAAAAAAGGAGAAGTCAAAGACTGCAGCAACTGTCGGAGCATAATATTAATTTCTCATGCAAGCAAAGTGATGATCAAAATCTTACAACAAAAACTGTTACCATATATGGAACAAAAATGCCAGATGTTCAAGCTGGATTCAGAAAAGGAAGAGGCACTAGAGATCATACTGCAAATTTACATAGATTAGATTAGAGAGAATTTCAAAAGAAAATCAGCTTGTGTTTCATAGATTACAGCAAAGCTTTTGTAAACTGAGGCTATCATACTTTGGTCCCATTATGAGAAGACAAGAGTCACTGGAAAAGACATGCTAGGAAAAGTGGAAGGCAGCAGGAACATGAGATGGATTGACTCTATAAAGGAAGCCACAGCCCTCAGTTTGCAAGACCTGAGCAAGGCTATTAACGATAGGACATTTTGGAGGATATTAATTCATAGGGTCACCATGAGTCAAAAGCAACGTGACAGCAGTTAACCCACATACAGACCCAATTGCTGAAATGTAGCTTCTGAGGATATCTGGTCAGATTTTGTTTTCCGATTTACCTCTATTAACATATGACTCACCAACCTGCCACCTCTAGCAGAAGGGAATTTGGAAGGAGCTGAGAAGACAAAACAAAAACAAAAATCTTCAACTTTTTCTTTGCCCTTGCAAGGAGGTTTTATGTTGACCCCTGAGTATTTACAGCATGGTACATTTTTATAGCAGTACTTGGGGTGAAGTGTCATGTTACCACAAATCTTGTCCCTGTCAATCAACCTTCCCTTCAGTTATTGTTGCAGGCTTGTGGGGCTTTGTAACCAAGCCTCTTATTTGTTTATTTAGAGTTCTGCTTCTTCAGAGTTCTGCTTGATGCACCTTACAATCAAAATTAAAGTTGAACTCAATATAGTTCCCAAAAAGTAAGCCCACCTGGGTACAGATCACTTACTTGGCTTTCCTGGTAAATGGAGGCTAAATCCAGCTGGTGGAGGAGGAGGTTGTGGCACTGACCCAGTGGCCTCTTCCCAGAGACAAGAGGTGTCTGCAACTGTTCCTGAGGCTGGCCAGTTACTATAGGTAACTACCTATAGTTCCAGGCCTTTACAACACTCTCTAGCCCTTTGACGAAACTGGTTTGCAAAGGATGTCCACTGACAATACAGGGGAACCCAGAGGTGGCAGATGCCCTTTAGGCCTTAGATCCTCCAGATCCCACTAAACCCTTCCCCCTTCAAACAGATGCTTTTGGGATTAGCTATGAGAAGGAACACCCCCATTTTATATCTGTGCTGAAAATTGACTGACCTGGGAATAACACCATATGGTCATCTTGACGCCCTGGCCAAAAAAATGGGCAATTGAGATGTTACACCACCACCTGTGGGTTGCACCCTTCACTTTGGTGACTGACCATGCGCCCCTCCAATGGCTGCAATGCATGATGGACTGAATCGGGACCAACGTAGTGCTGGATGGGGTCTGTCAACCCCAGTGGACAAACTGAAGAGCAGGTTGGTCATTACTGACAGCACCAGGGAGATGCCTACCCCCGCACCCTGGGAGGCAAGTCCAGATGCCAGGATGGGCTTTAATGGAGGTAGTCCAGAGGCAGTTGGAGTGGGCAGAGTAAGGCATAGGTGGGTCAACGTGGCCAGGATGGAGAAGAGGAGTGAAGGAACTCCAGTGGTGGGCATGACACAGACTCTTGGGCCCATGGCCTGAAAGACTGATTAAAAGTTGTTTTCTATAACCTGGCTAGAGAGAAATTTGGAGAGGAGGTCATGATGGACCAGTGCCTGACACCTAGCCTGCTGCACTGTCTCCTGCTCTAGGTGGCCCAGGGCCCATTTGCCCTGCTTATAGCAAGACTGTGAAGTTCACAGAGTTGTCTGGATTGCAATACTGTACCCATCATATGCTAGCCAAGAGAAGTATCACTCATTTCTGGAAAACTCATAAGGGAGATTCTTGTGGTTGTTATTGTGGTTGTACATAGCAAGTGTGTCAATGTTTTCCAGCCCTGCCCAGTCCCTTCAACACAGGATACTGCTGTTTTAATAAGTGCTATAGAAGAAGATGAAGGTTCCAACTCATTACATATTGAAAGATAGCACCATTTAGGTAATTGAAATGATTTTCTGTCTGTGGAAATAGGATGGGCAGGCACGCTTCTTGTGTCATGTGCTGGATTACAGAGATTCAAAGTATGAGATTTCAAGGACACAAATCATTGCAACATCTCATAGAAAAATAATCTCCAAGCATCCATGTGCCACAGGGAGTATCTATTCCAGATTACTCCCCTCCTAAGGCTTAGATGGGAGAAGAGTGACATGCAGAGGAGCAGCAAAGTTGTTTCTAAAGCAGAGGAAAAGTTCAACTATGAAGTAACCCTGTTGTTGTGTGCGTGTAAAGTGCCGTCAAGTCACTGCTGACTTATGGCAACCCCTTATGGGGTTTTCAAGGCAAGAGACTAACAGAGGTGGTTTGCCAGTGCCTTCCTCTGTATAGCAACCCTGGACTTCCTTGGTGGTCTCCCATCCAAGTACTAACCAGGGCTGACCCTGCTTAGCTTCTGAGATCTGACGAGATCAGGCTAGCCTGGGCCATCCAGTAAGTAACACCCTGTTGTTACTTATATAGAAATATCAGAAATAAATGAAGAAAATCAAGATGTAGAGAGAGGAACTTTGGCCTTTCTGACCGCACTCATCAAGTTTGTCCTGGGAAGAACATCTAAGTGTTGTCATAGTGAAGACAGGATTCCTCTTATAAGAGGGTCCTGTAGTCTTCCATAAGCCCCAGTGCCTTTTTTGTTTTTTGTTTTTGTTTTGGTTCTGTTCACAGTTCCATAAAGATAACTCAGCCTCCACATGCCCCTGAGGGATTATCCCCACCCTCACAGTCATATCCTCCAAATCCTTGTGGTTTTGGAAGAGGCAGGTACAGGCCCCACCACTCCTTCCTGCAGTCCCAATTAGGTCCTAGATGGTTTCCACCAACAGCCAATCATTGGTGCCAAAGATGAAGTGCAAAGGCATCAAAAAGGTGCTGAGTCAAAGGCAATCCTTAAAACAAAAATAAGCTGTCCACCTACCAGTTGCACCCAGGGCCACCCAGCCATAAGAAAGGAATAGTACGGGCGGAGGAATACAACTGCAGCAATGGAAAGAGGTACCAAACAATAGCATAGGATGCAAGCTATCCAGATTTTTCTTTCTAGAGGATGCTCGTTCTAGCTTGCCACTGGTTTGAGCCATTGGCTAGATGAGAAGCAAAAGGAGGGGCAAAGAGGATTCTTTTCTAAGGGGAACATTTGTTATTGAGATCGGGTGAGAGTGGGTACAGCCAGTGGCTGAGGGGATGTTGTGTACAGTTTGAATCAAAGAAAAGCAGTTCAGAACCTATAGGTATTCTTGTATATGGGAGATGCCCCACCTGTAAAAAGGGGCATCATATGGATCTTTTCCCTAGGAATAGTTTGTGAATGAATCTGGCAATAAAGTGTTACCGTGTGTTCTGAGTCTTGTGGGGATTGTTGACAATGCATGTTAAAACAACAAAACAAAACAGACATTGCTTTAGTTGTTGTTGCTGGTTAGGCTATAATGGTGTGGGATATCGCTGCACAGGGACAGGACACAGGAAGGCATCAAGATCCAAACAAACCTGCTGGCTGGCTTTGAGACATCAGACATTTTAGCCCTGGCTTGTACAAAGTTGTCTAGGAATCTGAAGATGTTAAGAGCCTTGTGTCCAGCTTCTGTGTAAGGGTGGAGAAGCATTCAAAGAATGCTCCAAACCTGTGGAGAAGAAAGCAAGAATCTATGCTACCAGGGAATATTGTTGATCTTGAGATGTTCTCCTCAATGAGAGGAAATTCACTTTGTAAATTCACTCTGCCTGAACAAGTCCATTTTAATCAATGGATTCAGTAAAGGTTCTCAAACTATGTGATGGGAGACTTTCTTTTGTCCCCCCCCCTCTTGTAGTTCATTGTGCATGGTTTTTCTCTGCCTGCCTCACTTACCAAAAAGCAACCCAGAGATATCTGGAGAAACACTCTTACACAGCACACAGAACAGATAAAGTAAATCATGCAGCTTTATTATACTTACAAAGAAATATAAAGCAAAGAGAAAAAGCAATACTTATCTGAATATATATATATGACAGAATATAACAAAACTTACACACATGCAAGACAAACAATTACAGAGGCCTCTGGGTCAATTCCAGGGAGAGAGATGGCAACAACTGGGAAGCCTGATCCCTTTCCCTAGAATGACAAAATACCAGGATTTTGGGAGGCTTTTTTATAGTTTAAACCATGGGAGAAAGAGTTTTACAACAGCCCTCCTTTCAAGCTCTCCCGGAGATGGAATTGCCATATTTTTGCTTTGAAGCTTTCTATTCCCAGAATGTTATTTTCAACAGAGTCTCTGACAATTTGTTTGTTTGTGACAAGTTCCCCCAATTTAGCAGATAGATTGCTGCCAGACCAAATGTCCGTTCTCTCCTTAAACAATTACAAGCATCCTGGTGTGTTTTCTTTTGGGTAAACTAGCTCCTAGCCTGCAATTTCCTCTAAGATCAGAGGCCCTAATTGGAAACTGGGGTCAGCTAAAAAGTCAGGTCTTCGTGTGGCTATAGGTTATAATATTAAGATATAAGTGTGGTTATTTTTTAACCCAAACTCATTTAATATAAACTAATATATTTAATATGAACTAATTTTCAATACAAAAAAATTCTCGCGATAGTCCCCCATTTTTGGGTTAAAAATAACCCAAATTACTTATCAGGTGGCGGTCTAAAAGTGTAAATATTGCTGGCATACAATGTGAGAGGCAACATAGCATAATTATAACAGTAACAGAAATGACTAAGATTAGAATCATAATGTACGCAACTCGGATCGCTGGATTAAAAGTCCAGAGTGCTAACCATTACACAAGTATCTTAACCTATCCTGTCAATCTTGGAAACCAATTTTGTACATGAAAAATACTCCTGGGGTTTGTGTTTGCATAGGTGTCATGATGTGCAGGTCACTTCCATTTTCCCTATCAGCTAGCTGCCGAAACTATTCCCTACATTCTATTTCCTTAACTTATTGGGTACCTCCCCTTATACTTTCTAATATATTCTCCTATCCGCATACCATCGTTCTGTGGAGCACTTTTATAAAGCTCCTCCTTCAATGTGTGTGTGGGCATTGCAAAGTGGTATGAAGTTGCTGGGTCTGTGAATAGATGTAATATATACTGGGACCGTTTTATTATAATTTGCTATAGAGTTAAATGTTGTCATATTGAGGTCCCCCATTTGTTCATAACAAATGCTTGCTTTGCATAAACCATGCCCAGAGACAAGAATTCTGGAGTATATTTAAAATAACTAAATTTGGAATATTTCAGATTAGTTTGCTGGCTAAAACTGTGAACAGAACAGCCCTGTATTTTAAAGCCCTTTCACAGATTCAACAATCTCATACCCAAACCCACACAAAAATGAAAACAACATACCTCCCACCATCATTTGACATTCACAATCCTTCTTAGTACCAATTCAAAAACACTGCACACACAAGCACCTACAAAATTCCCTAAATTGTTCTGGATCGTCGTGGGGTAATGGGGTTTCCTTTCTCTTTATTAAAGCTTCTTGGGGATTGGCGAGGGATTTCTCTGAGAGTCCTGTCCAATGGGGATACTCCTGACTATCTATCAAAAAAAATGTTTCTTACTAATCTAGATGGGAAAGCAATACTTTGTACATTTACTGTCAGCAAGTGTTCGTTGTTGTAGATCAGATACTCAAAGTTCAAAGCAAAATGAGACCAAACTTTGTAAAACAGAGTTCCAAGCAAAGTTCAAAACAAAGGCTTCAAGGGTCATGAGGTGTCTCTGGCTGCTGGTGGCGTGGTTGTAGAAAAAAAATGGTTCTCTCTGAGGCACTGGGCTGGTGGTCGCAGGAAGCGCCTCCTCTTATAGCGTAAAGAGAGGCGGGGGAATTGGGACAGGGTTGTCGTCTCCTTGGTTGGCCTGGCTCTCGGCTGGCATGTTCTGCAGTTGTCTCAGGGTACACCACCTTCTTTGCATGTGAAGCATGGATCCACTGGTCTCTTTCCTGGACTTGGTAGCAGTAGCTGGTTTACCAGGAGCGACCCTTCCCACTGTAGCTGGAACTTGTTGTGCCTGCGGAATGTCAGTGTCCACACCAGATCCCCTGACTGGATGTTATGCCACTTCAGCCGGTATGGATTGTAATTCTGCACCTCTCCTTGGGTGACCCTCAAAAGTATTAAAGAAAAGACAAAACATATTTAGTAATCATGTTGCATTCCTCCGTTAGGCTGGTGTAGTGAGGAAGATTATAAAAATAAAAAAATAAAAAATAAAAATAAAATTTAGTTTACTGCTAAAAAAAATAAAAAAATAAAAATAAAAACCTGCTAAAAAAATAAAAATAAAATAAAAATAAAAACAGGAATATCTCATGGCTGTGGGAAGTGGGTTCACCCATGACAATCCAGTATTAGTAAATAACTTCTAATTAGTACAAAACTTAACCAATCATTACATAACATAACTACATAACTTAACTAAATTAAAAGATTACTAGTTTCCCCAACCAACCTCCCCCCATTCCCAGGTGACTCATGAAATGAGGTGCCTGGGCTATCTTGTGCCCCCATTTGTAAAACCAGAACTTCCCCTGCCACCAAAACAGGCAGCTTGGGGCATTCCCAAAGCTTTTAAAGGTATTACATTGGTGTGCACTGCACAATGAAGGACAAAAAAGCTCCGCTGATTGCTGCAGTGCTTGCAAGGGGCGGAACTATGAGTTCTCTATTAGCAACCGGGTTCCTACAGGGTTGCATGTTGCCCCCCCCACTCATATCCCAGGTGACCTTTTGACAGGCATTTAAGAGAATGAAGAAGCTGGGTGGGGGTCAAAGCAGTTCACTAGCAGTTCTAAATTTAAAAAAAATGGGGGCCTTTGAAAAGTTTCAAAAATGCCAAACATAAAATAAAATAAAAAGAATGGAAAAAGACCAAAATGACAACATCTTTCAAAAAGGGAAAAGGGACCAAAAAGGGGGGGGGGGATATTCTTTTCATGAAAACGTTTAAATTCAGAATAGAACTGCAAAAACTTCCAAATAAAAATGCAAAAACAAAACAAGAAAAAATGGCTTGGCACCACCACTGGGCATGTGCAGAGTGCACTTTGGGTGTGCAGAGTGCACTTTGGAGTGCACTTCCAGTGCTTACGATTCATGGTATTTTACACACAGTAAGTTTCAAAATTGCTTTTCAAATTAAGGCAAAAATACATTGAAATAATAACAAACCTATAATCATAAAAAATAGGGCTCCTGTGCTTCCCTGGGTATGGAGGTTCTGGTGTGAGTTTGCTAAATTAAAGCAAACCACAAGGTTCCTCTTGGGGCCCAAAAGAAAAAGAAAGCAATGACACAGAGTGCTGCAGCAAGCAGCAGGCAGCTTCTTTTCAGAATAATAATAATGGGGCTTGCTGTGCAAGCCTGAAATTAATACCACAAATGGGAGATTGGATAGGGCAGGACCTGAGAATTAATGTGAAACTTTCCCAAAGTAATTAAAAAAAAATCCTTTCAAAATGGAGCCAGACATGTGATGTACTTTGCAAACAAGCAAGAGCTCTTATTTCCAAAGAAGGAGCAAGGGTGAGAGCCAAAGGACTACCCCAAAAGGACTGTGTTTCTGCACCTGTGCAGAGGGCTTTTAGGCATCCTGCTGGACTGCTAAAAAAAAAAAAAAAAAAAAAAACCAGGGGACTCTGCTGTAGACGGCAAAAACCAAGCTGTGCAGCCAAAACTTGAGCTTGGGGCCAGGGCCAGGGAGCCTGTCTTTTCTTGCAAGTTTTAAAACAAAGTTTATGGCATTGCAAAACAAAACAAAATGATATAGGCACAAGGGGCCAAAGCCTGCCCATGAGAGGGACAGCTATCTTTAGATGAGAAAGGGAGGTCTCCTGGAATGGCCTGGAGATTCTCCCAGAATGGCCTGGAGATTCTCCCAGAATGGCCTGGAGATTCTCCCGGAATGGCCTGGAGATGTGATTTTTGGGCGTCTGGTACATGATTTTACTGTACCAGACACACATAGACGTTTGCCGGGTGTGAGGTGACTATTTTAAGTCCAGAAAAGTACACATGCAAGGGTGGAGGAACGTGCTTTCTGCAACGCTCCAACTTAACTTTCCATTTGCCAACTGTGCGAAAACCGCATTCCATTTTTGAGAGAACAGGGATGTCTAGTTTGGGGAAAAACCGGCTGATTTTCCCACAAAGCAGGCACCTTAAATATTGATTCATTAAAGGTAAAGCATACACACAATCCTATTTCATATAAGAGCAAAACATGTTATATAGCTATGTCCTCCCTGTGCCAGATAGACGTCTCTGGGCTAGGGAGGTTTTACTGCAACTGCAAATCATGACTAAAAGCTACACATTTTCAATTTTAGAGTTAAAAAGAGGGGAAACAGGCCTTCATACTAAGGAGGCTCCCTTTTCCTGGGTGGCATTCTTTCAGAACCGCACTAAGAACTAATCAGAACAAACCTTTATTTCCCCCCATTTTCCTTTATACAAACACACACACACAATAAAAGGAGACGGAGAAATCACAAGGGGCTTCGTTGGAAGCACAAGAGAGGGGTAAAAACCCTTTCGCTCAGCTTTGGTGCAACGAGGCTTATAAATTGGAAAGGGGGAAGGGTAGCTGGATATTGGAGCACAGAGCTCTGCACTTTTACGGCTTAGCTCTGCTCCCCAATAAACTCATAAAACTAAGGTGGTTCAGAGGGAAAGGAGACTGACAACATCTTTCAAAAAGGGGAAAGGGACCAAAAGGGGGGGGGAATATTATTTTCATGAAAACGTTTAAATTCAGAATAGAACTGCAAAAACTTCCAAATAAAAATGCAAAAACAAAACAAGAAAAAATGGCTTGGCACCACCACTGGGCATGTGCAGAGTGCACTTTGGGTGTGCAGAGTGCACTTTGGAGTGCACTTCCAATGCTTACGATTCATGGTATTTTACACACGTACTGGGGGTACTGGGGACGAAATGCGTCTCTTACGAGGCCAGAACCAGGACTTGACAGATCGTGTGGCCCGTCTGCAGGACCAAATGGAGCTCCTAGTGCGAGAAAACAAACGTTTACAGCGAGCTCAAACGCCCCCAGTTCAACTGGTGCCAGGGCGTCCAACTCAGCCGGCTCCACTGCCACAGGTTCCGCCGCTGAGACCGCCAACTTTGCCCCCTCCGGGGCAACTGGCCCAGCCGGTCCTGGGGGCAGCAGTTCTACTGCCTCTGGGGCAACCAGTTTTGCCGTCCCCAGGGCAACCGCCAGCGCTACCCCAAGCGCCCCCTCTCATGCAGTGGAAGCAACCACGGTTAAGGGTGACTTACGACGGCTCAGTTGAGGCTCTGCCCTGTTTCCTACACCAAGTGGACAGTTATATGAGGGAACAGGGGCAGCACTTCCCCACCGAAGACAGCCGAGTCCGGTTTGTTGCCTTACTATTGACTGGAAAAGCCGCCGACTGGATGGTTCTCCAGTTTGACACTCGGGCCCGATCCATACGCTCACTCGATGATTTCATGCGAGCGTTGCGGCAACGTTTTGAGGACCCCTTCCTGGGAGAAAAGGCCAAGGCAGCCCTTCTGCAACTTCGACAAGGCTCTACACCAGTGCGGGAATTCACTGACGAATTCCAAAGGCTCGCCAGTAAAATAGTGGACTGGACCGAGGCTACCCGAATACATTATTTCCAGGAAGCCTTACACCCTGAGATGTTGAACTGGGCTTATATGCAACGAGACCCAGACACTCTGGAATAATGGATTTTATTAGCTGAAGAGGTGGAAAGCTGCCATCAATTCATTTTGCTGGCCCGACGTCGGGCCAGGGAGGGGGGCAACCAAAAGGCTGCTACTCCTACACCGCGGAGACCTGCTCAACCCTCGCAAGACCACGTGTCTCGGTTTCAAAGGGGAGCTTGTCTCGTTTGTGGAGCCCTGGGCCACTTTGCTGCAGCCTGCCCGCTTCGACTGGACCGGTTAGTCCCTTCTCGACTGGATGGACCGCCCCGGAATCGGGGGCGAACTCAGTGAAGAGGCACCACGGCCAACTGTAGTGCTGCTCCAGGACGGACCGTGCCATCGGCACTCCACGTCGGAGATGCGCCCAGCAAGCCTGCACCGGTGGACCCATCGGGGTTCCGGATTACAAGTGCCCCGAGAGGGGACAGCTCACCATCTTCGGATGAGGACAGAGGCTGGGACCCCCCCTGCTTTAAATCTTGAATCTCCTTTGGATCTGTCAAAAAACAGGCGGGGTCTGCGGTGAGTGGAGCGACATCGCGGACCCTCACAGCTGTTCCTGCAAAACCCAAAGCTCCAGTGAAGGTGAGTGAGATCGAAGATACTGTATATGTGGACAATACTAGGGCTGTTGAAAAAAAAATTCAGTTGAATTCAGATTCGGCAAAATTCGGCCCGGTTTGATTAGGGCCGTGCCGAAGTCTGAACTCCCCCACTTCGGATCCCTGAAATTCGGGGGGGATCCGGAGTTTGGGGGAAAATTCGGGGGCCCCCGCGCCTTCAGGGGGGCACCTCTGCGCTGTCTGTGCAGGCAGTGCAGAGGGGTCTAAAGGGGTCTAAAGGACCCCCCCAGCCTTGCCGGGACTCCAGGGTAGGCTGGCGGGGGGTTGTCAAGCCCCTCTGCCCCCTCTGCGCAGAGAGCGCAGAGGGGTCTAAAGGACCCTCCCAAGCTTTGCCGGGACTCCCAGGAAGGCAGGCGAGGGGCTGTTAAGCCCCTCTGCCCCATCTGCGCACAGAGCGCAGAGAGGTCTACAGACACACCCCCAACCTTGCCGGGACTCCCGGGAAGGCTGGCAGGGGGCTGTCAAACCCCTCTGTGCTCTCTGCGCAGAGAGCACAGAAGGATCTAAGGACCCCCCACCCAGCCTTGCCGGGACTCCCGGGAAGGCTGGCGGGGGGCTGTCAAACCCCTCTGCGCTCTCTGAGCAGAGAGCGCAGAGGGGTCTAAGGACCCCCCCACCCAGCCTTGCTGGGACTCCCAGGAAGGCTGGCGGGGGGCTGTCAAACCCCTCTGTGCTCTCTGCGCCAGGGGCCCTCAAACAGATCTGCGCCTCCCAGCTGGGAGGCGCAGACCTGTTTAAAGGGCCCCCTCCCCGCGCCTTCATGGAAGCCCCCGTGAAGGCGCGGGGGCCCCGAATCTGCCAAATGTATTCGCCGAACCCCCAAAGTTGGTAAATTCGGCTCCCCCATTTCCTGCCTTTTTTGAGTTCGGTTCGGCCCGAACCAAATCAACAGCCCTATACAACACCATAAAAGGGGCCCCCAATTACAAGTCAAAGCACTCCCTGATCAATGAAGCCACTTTCAAAGCGCTCAAAGTCAAGTCGGAGACCCTGTCAACTCCCATCCAATTTGCCCAAATGGATGGCAGTGACTTCAAGGGTGGGCCAGTAGATCGTCGCACTCATGGGGTAGCGATGGGCATTGGCCAACATTGGGAGCAAATAGACTTCACCATAGCCCCTATCAGATACGAAGTGGTGTTGGGAATTAACTGGCTCAAGGGGCACAGCCCGTATATTGACTGGGGGGCAGGGACTATAAAGTTCTCTGATCCTAATTGCGACCAACACCGTAACGAGGTGGCTGTTGTACCTCCATCAACCTCGGCTTTAGTCTCAGACACCCCCTCGTCCTCTCCACTACCTGTTGAATATCAGGACTTTACAGACGTTTTTGATGTGCAGGAATGTGATGTACTACCCCCCCCCCGCCGAACAGACTGTGCTATTGAAGTGGTGGGGGATGAGAAACTGCCTAAGAGTAAGATTTATCCCATGAGTGCTTCCGAATGTACCGTGCTACGTGAATTCTTGGGTTTCATCCGACTCTCTACCGCCCCTTCTTCGGCCCCTGCTTTCTTTGTGCGCAAGAAAACGGGTGACTTGCGGTTATGCATTGACTTTCGAAAACTCAATGCAGTCACCCAGTCCAATGCCTATCCCATTCCTCTGATCTTGGATCTCTTGGGACAATTAAAGGAGGGGCGTATCTTTACTAAATTAGACTTAGTGGAAGCCTATTACAGAATCAGAATTCGGGAAGGCGATTGTCTCAGAGACAATCAGCTCTATGCTTAGGTGTCCAAGTGCGAATTTCACCAAAAACAATTGACCTTCTTGGGCTATATAATTTCACACCACGGTCTCACTATGGACCCTGAAAAGGTGCAGTCTGTAACCAGTTGGGAACCACCCTCAACCCGCAAGCAGGTTCAGCAATTTCTTGGGTTCGCTAACTTCTACAGAGGGTTCATCCCCAACTTCGCTCACTCCCCATCACTGATCTCCTTAAGACTAAGGGAAAAGGAAGTGCCGCCGCGTTGCCTTTGGCTAAAATCAATTGGACCCCCCAGTGCCAACTCACTTTTGATACTCTCAAGCGACTGTTTACCTCCGAACCAGTATTAAAACACCCTGATCCTGAACAGATGTTTATAGTCCAGGTGGATGCCTCGGACATGGCAATGGGGGGTGCGCTTCTACAGCGAAGGAGGGACGGTCTTCTGCATCCGTGCGCTTACTTCTCTAAGAAGTTTGCGCAGTCTAAGCTCAACTGGCTGATCTGGGAAAAAGAAGAGGCCGCCATCCACCATGCCCTCACGGTGTGGAGACAGTTTTTGGAAGGTTCTAAAGTCCCTTTTGAGGTGTGGAGCAATCACAAGAACCTGGAGGCGCTCACGGGGGCCCATAAACTGTCTGCAAAACAGGTACGCTGGGCGGACTTCTTTGCTCAGTTCCATTTCGTATTGAAACATGTACCCGGGAAGTAGAATGTCCTGGCTGATGCTCTATCCAGACTTCCCCAATACCCAACCAAGGTTGAACGCCCCACAGAATCCCTGTTCACTCCTGCTCAAAGAGGTTTGCTGCCCACTCTAGCAGTCCAAACTCGATCGCAAGCCTGGCTCCCGCCACAGCCTTCGAATGGGGGGGAACTCCAAGCCCGACCACGCCAGTCGGCCCGACCGCGCCACTCCCTTGCCTCCTTTGCCAACTCCGCCTGCACTCAGTTGCCCTGAGAATTCAGCCATCCGACCCCCCTCGGGGACATCAGCGTTGGGGCGTGCGACCTGTTCGATGAGATCCATATTTTGGTTACATAGTAAAAACATCTCGTTGCCAGCACCGCTAGTTCGGCGGGACTGGCTGGATTGCAAACCAGTGGCCCAAGAGGATTCTCCTGTATATAAGTCCTCCTCGTCGGAAATATCCGATCTCTCGGGCAAAGTCCCCACCAATCTGCGGGTTCGTTGAACGCTACGAGACGGGACGAAAGATGGGAAGAATGAAGGTAATTCATAGTCCTTGGGCTGTCGGGGACGCGTGCCACTCCGCGCCCGTTCTCAGGTCAAGCGATCCCTCTCTTCCTGCTCCACCCGAGCCTTTGCTGCGGCTTCAGCCGCCGCTCGCGCTTGCTCCTCCGCTTTCTTGCGCTCAGCCAAATCCAGGTTGGTGGCCAGTCGGGCGGCCAACGCCGCAGTAACGAGTGGGAGAGCTTCTTGCTCCAAGGTGAAGAGGAGTTCAGCACGCTTATCCAGCAGGTCCAGCATGGGTTGGATCTGTATGCTAAGGCCGCTGCATCCGCACCGAAATTGGGGGCAAGATGTTTCGTAAGGTCAGCCACAGAAATAGTAGCCGCAGTGTGTCCATGGAAGAGGGCAGTCACTCACTCGGCTACCGCTTTAGCTTCAGCTTGGCAGAGCTCGGGGGATGGTGTGATCGGGGTCGCCATGTCAGCAGGACGGATTGGGAGCGCGTCCAAAGCTGACTGTGTTTCACGAGCAATAAGTTCGTCCAACAATCCAGTCAGTAGTTGTAAATCCTCAGCCGCCACTTGAGCATCATCCACCAACCGGTCGAGGACCTGGAGGTCTTGGCAGGCGTTGGCAGCGTCATACATCCAGGGGACCGTTGTGACTAGAGAACGCCATTGAGTCTGAACAAGCCCATTTAAGCGACTAACTTCCGTGTTAGTCCGAAATAGTTCAGCTATAACGTCCCGTACGAGGTCTGGGTCATCAGTCGGCGTTCTCAACGGAAGGGACCATGGATGGAAGCCTTCCAGGGCTCCTAACAGGAACCCGCTACCCGGGGATCAGGCCCACTGGGCCAGGGGCAAACCACACGGGGCTCCAGCCAAGGAGAGATCACTTGGAGAGCACTGCTCCTGCTCCCATCTGAGCGGCAGGCGAACCCTCCTGGGCTCCAGCCTGACAGGCAAAAGAAGAAGTGAAGATTGCTGTCTTAATGTGAGCCCTTGCCCTAGTCAGAACCAATAACCACGACAGGAGACACACTGGTCCAAGGAAGATGGTTTACTGGCAGCATAGGTAAACAGAGCATACAGGACCTAAGACAGCAATGGAGGGTACTGGGTTACACTTGACTATATAAAAGCATAGAAAAAAGCATTCAGCATTCAGCAGCCCAGGACAGGCTCAAGAAATTACTATTTCAAAACAGTCTAGAGATGCCTCCGTTCTCACAGAGTACTGTCTACTTCAAAGAGTTCAAGAATGCAAAACAATCCTTGGGCAAGTTGGTGGAAAAGCGAAACTGAGACACAGGCCTGACAAGCGTCCCCTCATGCCAGCACAGTGCCCACAATGCTGGATAGGGGGGTGTCTAACGGACTCTTTTTTGAACTCACTTCGTTCCGGTTGCCAAGCCGAACTCTGCGCAAACCCTCCCCACCGCTCTAACTGAACGTGGGGGTTTTTGGTACAAAGACTCTAAGCTGTATGTTCCGAAAGGACTACGGAAGGAAGTGCTACAGCTAGTCGATGGAGCCAAGACCGCAGGACACTTTGGATTTCTAAAAATGTTACATTTGTTACGTAGACAGTTTTGGTGGGCGGGCATGCGAACTGACGTGGACTCGTTCATCCGCAGTTGCCCGGTATGTGCTACTGTCAAAAGGTCTCAACATAAACCCCCCAGGTTGTTGCAACCATTAGAGACCCTCCACTAGACCTTGGGAAGTAATTGCAATGGATTTTATGACCGATCTCCCCTCAGTGAAGGAAAAACTGTACTTTGGGTAATCACAGACCTGTTCTCTAAACAGGTGCATCTTGTCCCTTGCGCAGGTATCCTGTCCGCCGCAAAACTGGCCCGCCTCTTTGTGTCACATGTCTTCCGCCTCCATAGTTTTCCACGCAAGGTGGTCAGCGACCGCGGAAGTAGCTATGTAGCTAAATTCTGGAAAGCTTTCCTAAAATTGGTGGGGGTGGAACAAGGTCTCTCTAGTGCTTTCCATCCCCAAACCGACAGCCAGATGGAACGGGTAAATGCTGTGTTAGAATGCTACTTGCGTTGTTATGTTAACTACCATCAAGATGATTGGGTTGAATTGTTACCCTTTGCTGAATTTGCATACAATAATGCTGTCCATCAATCCACTGGGTATAGCCCCTTCTGGGCTGTGTATGGTCAGGACTTCAGCCCCATTGGCCACAACGATGTCTCAGGGGAGGAGGGGGGTGAAGGTGTAGCCAACTGGGTACATACTATTCAAACAACCTGGCCCTGGCTGATTAAAAACATGGAACGGGCCAAACATAAATACAAGGCTCAAGCTGACAAGCATCACTCACCAGGGAAGGATTACAAAGTGGGGGATGTGGTTTACTTGTCCACCAAGAATCTGCGTTCCAACCGCCCGTGTAACAAACTCAGTGCCAAGTACATAGGACCCTTTCCCATTTCTCGAGTCATCAACCCAGTAACTGAGGAGCTCTCACTCCCAAAGTCTTTAAGACGAATCCACCCTGTGTTCCATATCAGTTTGCTGAAACCGCATATTCCCACCCCGGAATGGCAGCCTGAACCTCTTCCAGAACCGCCGGTGATGGTGGGGGGGGGGAGAACATTTTGAAATTGCAAAGATCCTGGACTCGCGTCTCCATCATGGTTCCCTCCAGTATTTGGTTCGTTGGAAACACTTCAGTTCTGCGCAATATGAATGGGTGCGCGCACGTGATGTTTCTGCACCCCGTTTAGTCCATCAATTCCATGCTGCTTACCCTCACAAACCAGTACCCATGCGCGGGACTGTGGGAGGGGGGCCTTAAGGGGAGCAGGATGTCAGGCCTGCTCTCTGCTGAGACAGCCAGACTGTGTGTGTTTTGGTTCCACCAGGTGCATCCCAAGGCCAAGCCTGGTAACTGCCAAATTCCTTTCCTCTGTGGGAACTGCTCTCGTAGGGGAGGGTGGTTGCCATGGCTGCCACCACTATCTGATATGACCAATGCTTCTCCATATAGGCCTTAGGCCGTGCCTTTAGTTCTCCTTCGTGCCAATTTACCTGTTAGCTCTGTATACCTGTAGGTTTTCTAATAAATCAACTCTCTTTTGGACTACTCATCTGTGGATATTGTTTATGGGATTGCCACGGGGACAAGTGCTCACAATATCCCACTTTATTTCTTTGGGCTCAAGGATGCTGATGGTGCAGCTACAAGTTGCAGGGCACAAATCATGAAAGTCCATTAACAGAAAAATAATGCACAGGTTAAAAAACACAGTTAAATCTGCTGAGAAAGTTCACACTCCTCCAAATGCCTCTGAAATATAACTGTCATGTGTGCCTTCCCAAAATGTAACGAGAGAAGGCGCGCTCTGAATCCCCTCTGCTAGTCCATTCCAGATGACTGAACCTACTTCAGAGAAAGCGTATGACCTAGTTGTTGCTATATGGACAGTTCTAAGAGAGAACATCACAAAGACGAGGTTGTCTGAAGAGTGTAAGCGACGGATCCTCCTGAAAGGGATCCGGGGGGCCTAACGCACCAACAATTTACAGCATAGTATCATCGTGCTCGGTGTGTGTGTTTTGGATGTGTATTCTTCATTTCCAATCGCACCATGCCTGTTAAGACTGCTCCCAAGACGGTTTATTGTCATATTGCACCTCCAAAGTAATAGTCCGAAAAGTTGAGAGGAGGAGCGTGGGGGAGCACTGCATCATGACTACGTCGCTGATGCTTCCCCGCCTCCCCTCCCCTTTCTTTGTTTCATGCATGCGCAATATCATTGATCCGAAGGAGCGCTGTACGCCATTAAGAATTGCCTCATTTTCACAGCAGGGAAACCCTAATCACAACCTATGCAGGCATTCCCCCTCCAATAATAAAACCCAAAATGAGCCGTTCCTTGCACAGTGCTAATCACAGAGGCTTTTCAGGCATTGGTCCAACGATCTTGCATTTTTTTGCTGGGATGAGCACATTAAAAAAATTTTTTGAGAGCATGGAGGCACACTCAACCCCTGCAGCGGGAGAAAGAGAGGAACAGGCAGGGAGAAACTTTGTGCTGGCAGGAGAGCCCTGACTTGTGTGTGTGTGTCTGCGTGCGCGCACAGGTGCTCTCTCTATCCCTCAGTCTCTCTCCCTTCCTCCTCCTCCTGCTTCCCGTTCCCCCATCTGCCGTTCGCAGCAATTTTGCTACTTTTCCAGCCCTCGCCCTCCTCTGCGTTCCCCCTCAAGTCCACGAACCATTTACAAAATCCACTTCAAGGACATTCCATATGAGGGAAATGTTTGATTGGGACCCTGCTCAAATAAAAATGGTTGGTCTAATGTTCCAATGTTCGTGTGTTCCTTTGTAAGACCACAAGCACTTATGGGGGGGATTAAGTAACAATAATGATTGGTGGATGCAAATGGGAGGGGAGGGGGAAGGTGGGATGGGAGGAGAAAGGCTTTTCATTGGGTGTTGCAAAAAGAGGGGAGGAGAACTGAATAGCGTATGTAACTGAACGCACCCCCTGGATTGCCGGTTTTGAAACGACATAAAGAAATACATCATGGTACAGGCGTTTTGGGGGAAAAACAGATGTCTGGCGCTTCCAAAGCATTTCCAAGCCAAAATGGGAGGACTGAGGTGCGATCTAACCTGGATAACATGTTTTTTTAAACGTAGTATATATTGAGTGCGTTAGGCCCCCTGGGTTTGCAGACCCATGGGGGGCGGGGGGCGGCGGGATGCCGGGTCCCGGCTTACTGGCAACCGCGGCTGGTCCGGGGGCATTGGGCAAAGGCCTGGGCGGCTCTGGGTCCCTGGCTGGTCCTTCGGGGGGCAGGGGGGGCTCCACGTGGAGTGGCCGGGAAGACCAATGGCGGCTGCCAGCTCCTGACCACCCCCGTGGCTGTCTCCCCACCCCTAGAATCATAGAATCATAGAGTTGGAAGGTACCACCAGGGCCATCAAGTCCAACCCCCTGCACAATGCAGGAAATTCACAACTACCTCCCCCCTCCACACCCCTAGTGACCAGAAGATGGCCAAGATGCCCTCCCTCTCATCATCTGCCTAAGGTCACAGAATCAGCATTGCTGACAGATGGCCATCTAACCTCTTCTTAAAAACCTCCAGGGAAGGAGAGCTTACCAGCTCCCGAGGAAGCCTGTTCCACTGAGGAACTGCTCTAACTGTTAGAAAATTCTTCCTAATGTCTAGACGGAAACTCTTTTGATTTAATTTCAACCCGTTGGTTCTGGTCCGACCTTCTTGAGCAACAGAAAACAACTCTGCACCCTCCTCTATATGACAGCCCTTCAAGTACTTGAAGATGGTTATCATATCCCCTCTCAGTCTTCTCCTCTTCAGGCTAAACATACACAGCTCCTTCAACCTTTCCTCATAGGACTTGGTCTCCAGACCCCTCACCATCTTTGTTGCCCTTCTCTGGACACTATACTTCTGTTGATGCAGCCCAAGACTGCATTTGCCTTTTTAGTTACAGCATCACACTGCTGACTCATGTCCAGTGTTTGGTCTACTAAGACCCCAAGATCCTTTTCACACACACTACTGCTCAAACAAGTCTCCCCCATCCTAAAGTTATGCATTTGTTTTTTCCTACCTAAATGCAGAACTTTACATTTGTCTTTGTTGAAGTGCATTTTATTAGTTCTAGCCCATTTCTCCAGCCTGTCAAGATCATCCTGCATCTTGGCTCTGTCTTCAACCGTATTTGCTACCCCTCCCAATTTAGTATCATCTGCAAATTTATTAAGCATCCCCTCTATTCCTTCATCCAAATTATTCATAAAGATGTTGAACAATACAGGGCCCAGCACAGATCCCTGAGGAACTCCACTACACTTCTCTCCAAGTGGACGAGGAACCATTAACTAGCACTCTTTGGGTATGATCTGTCAACCAGTTGCAGATCCATCTAACCATAATAGGCTCTAACCCACATTTTCCCAATTTGTCAACTAGAATACTATGTGGAACCTTATCAAAAGCCTTACTGAAATCTAGATAAACTATGTCTACAGCATTCCCCTGATCCAGCAAGGTAGTAACTTTCTCAAAAAAGGAGATAAGATTAGTCTGACATGACTTATTCTTGAGAAACCCATGCTGGCTCTTAGTGATTAGATCCATCCTTTCTAAATGCCCTGGGTGGGTTGGGCGCAGGGTGTCGTCAGCTGGTGGACGGGCCAGCTGATCCCTGGATCCCTCCCCTCATGCTTGCCAATGCCTAACGCTGTAATCAATAAAGTTGTGGCCTTTTCTACTCCAGCTACGGTGTGCTTGTCATTCTTGGATGGGTTTATGCGGGCATTCACTGGGGCATGGGTTCTCCCTTGGGGGGCCATGGCGGGGCGCCCCCCCTTCCCCCCGTAGAGCTGGGGCCGCAACTAGCATGTGGGAGTATACCAAGAGATGCTGTTCTATATGGTTGAGGGACCCTTGGTCATGGAGGGTTTTAAAGGTAATACCAGCACTTTGAATTGGGCCTTGAAGAAAACAGATAACCAATGAAACTGCTGTAGAACTGGAGAGATATATTCCAAGCGCCTGACCCCATATAGAACAGCATCTCTTGGTATACAGGAATCTTGCCACTGTGTTTTGTACCAATTGAAGCTTCCAAGATGTCTTCATAGGCAGCCCCACGTGGAGTATTTTACACTAGTCCAGTCTGGAGGTTATGGTGGCATGGAGCTTCCGTTTCAGTTTAACATAAAACTACAAATTTCCAGATAATTCCGTTTTTTGTGCTGACTGGTTGGACTGCAAGTGCTGGATGGACAGCAAATGAATTGAGCAAATTATTTTCATTGACTGAGAGGATGCTTATTAAATTTGCAGATGATACTAAATTGGGAGGGGGAGCAAATACAGTAGAAGACAGAGCCAGGATTCAGGATGATCTTGACAGGCTGGAGAATTGGGCTAAAACCAATAAAATGCATTTCAGCAGAGAAAAATCAAATGCATAATTATAGGATGGGGGAGACTTGTCTTAGCGAAAAGGTGTGCGAAAAGGATCTTGGGATCTTAGTAGACCAAATACTGAAAATGAGTCAGCAGTGTGATGCAGTAGCTAAAAAGGCAAATGGGATCCTGGGCTTCATCAACAGATGTATAGTGTCCAGATCACGCGAAGTGATGGTATCGCTTTGTTCTGCTCTGATTAGACCTCACCTAGAGTATTGTGTTCAGTTTTGGGCACCACAATTTTTAAAGGATGTAGACACAAAGACTGTCAGTAATTCTGCTTTTTTTAAGTTGTTATTGTCATTGGTTTCCCCCCCAATAAAATTAACAAAAAAGAAAAGAAAAAAGAAGGATGTAGACAAGCTGGAATGTGTCCAGAGGAGGGGAAACAAGGATGGTGAGGGTTCTGGTTATCCCAGGATAACTGAGCACTTATGCCGCCTCGACCCCCCACCCCACCCCCCATCAGGAATGCACAGTTAGGGTCATGTCAGTAACACAGTTAGTTGATACTGTTATTTATGATGTGTGTATGTGTTAAGTGCTGACAAGTCGCTTCCGACTCATGGTGACCCTACGAATCAACGTCGTCCAAAATGTCCTGTCTTTGACAGCCTTGCTCAGATCTTGCAAACTGAGGGCTGTGGCTTCCTTTATTGAGTCCATCCATCTCTTGTTGAGTCTTCCTCTTTTCCTGCTGCCCTCAACTTTTCTTAGCATGACTGTCTTTTCCAGTGACTCTTGTCTTCTCATAATGTGACCAAAATATGATAGCCTCAGTTTAATCGTTTTATGATAGGTGGATCTTAACAACAGACAACAACAGAGATGAAGTTGTTTTGGCAAGTACTTTGAATTTTGTTAAACATGGTAGAATTTTCGGTACGGCATCCTTATTTTTAAAAAGCAACCCCCCCCCAAAAAAAAGCATATACAAACGGGCAAATATTCAAATACACAAACTAGGTATATTTCTTTGGATTTTATTTTTTTTATGTGCAGAATTGAAATCTACTGTTTTATAATCAGCGTTTGAATATATAGTTAAAACTGGATTAGCTATGATCTCATGCAACATCTTGTGTATTCACAGGGAGTATTAATGCCTCAAACTGGGAGAAATTAGTTTCAACCAGATTGCTAGCCACATAAAAACAGTCCTAGGGAATATTATGCCAACCCTGATTGAGGCAACACCCCAATTACCTGGAAATGAAGTCGCTCGGAATTAAAAGAGAATACTATGTTCTTTCCTGAGGGAGATGCAGAAAGCTGGCATGTGCTGGGACTCACCTGTCAGGCTACTTCCAGATGGGTATTTTCCCCAGTATAAAAAGCAGGAATTCCCTACTTAAAGGAGAAAGGCCACATGACCTGCTAATTCCAAGCATCAGTTGTACCATTCCCAGATCTTTCATTTTTAAAACGGATTAAAAATAAACCTGTTTTAATTCACCTCAAAGGGGAATCTGCCAAGTGTCTGCAAGGAAGTGTCTGGTAAGCAATCCCTCTGTCATAGGCTTGCTACTTACCTGGGGGTGAGTGGGAATTCTCCCACTCACACAGCCACCCTCCCACTGCTTTCCTCCAGGCGATAGTAGAAAAATGTGGAAGGCAACATTACATGTGATCTTGAGGTCACTTCTTGTGAAAACCCAGAAATGATGTCGCAGCCACCCTGTGATGATCTAGGAATTCCCCAAATCTCTATAGTCTTTACCTTTCCTAGTGCATTGTGTCAGGTGGCTGGAAGGTCAATTCTGTTTTTTTGCTGGAAGTGATAGTCTAAACATCTTGAAAACAGGATAGCACTCGGCCTTGGCCATGGCACCTGGGCTTAACCACAGCATTCCAAACTCAGGCCATGCCTGACAATGCCATTGTCAGGCCATGCCTGACAGAAACTGCCAATGCGTCTGTATTTTTGCACAGGTGCAACAGGAAAAGCAGAAAGAGCAGGGATGGGGGATAAGAAGCTAAGAACATAAGAAAGGCCCTGCTGGATCAAACCAAGGTCCATCAAGTCCAGCAGTCTGTTCACACAGTGGCCAACCAGGTGCCTCTAGGAAGTTGTGAGCACTTGGCCTAACGAGAACCACAAACCAAAACAGGAGACGAAGTTGTCCAAAGAAGCTGGTTTTACTGGTCACAAAGGTTAGCAGAGCACAGAGAACCTAAGACAGCAATGGGGCAAACTGGCTTGCACTTGATAATATAAAAGCATTGAAAAAAGCATTCAACAGCACAGTACAGCTTCAAGAGATTACAGATTACAAACAGCACAAAGGCGCCGTGGTTCTCACGGACTGCTGTCGGCTTCAAAGAGTCCAAAAATGCAAAACAGACCTTGAAGGCAAATTGGTGGGAAAACGAAACTAACTGAGATACAGACCTGACAGAAGTCCACAAACAAGATGACTGCAGCAGCATTATCCTGCCTGTATTCCAAAGCACCTGATGTGGGTGAGAATACTGAATGAGAAGGGAGTACATGAAGAATGGGATATTCTTAAAAGGGAAATATTGAAGGCGCAATTTCAATCAGTTCTCATGAGGAGAAAAAAAGGTAGAGGTTTGAAGAGACCAGGGTGGATGACTAAAGAACTTTGGGTTGAGACAGGATTTAAGAAGGGCATATACAAGAAATGGAAAAAGGGAGAAATCAACAAAGAGGAATTCAAACAAGTAGCCGGCACATGTAGGAAGAAAGTCAGGAAGGCTAAAGCACAGAATGAGCTCCGGCTAGCCAGGGAAGTTAAAAACAACAAAAAAGGGTTTTTGGTTATGTCCATAACAAAAGGAAGGTCAAGGTAACGATCAGGTCATTGCGTGGAGAGGACAGTGAGTCATTAACAGGGGAGGCAGAAAAGGCAGAAGTACTTAACTCCTTTTTTGTCTCAGTCTTCTCCCAAAAGGGGAATAGTGCTCAACCTGGGAATAATGGAGCAGAGGATGCAATAGGGGAATTACAGCATAGTATAGACACTGAGATAGTACGGGAATAACTGGCTACTCTTAATGAATTCAAGTCTCCGGGGCCGGATGAACTGCATCCAAGGGTGTTAAAAGAACTGGCTGAAGTGATTTCAGAACCACTGGCAATAATCTTTGAGAATTCATGGAGAACAGGAGAAGTTCCAGCAGACTGGAGGAGGGCAAATGTGATCCCTATCTTTAAAAAGGGGGGGAAAGAAATCCCAAACAATTATTGCCCAGTCAGCCTGACATCAATACCAGGTAAAACACTAGAGCAGATAATTAAACAGACGGTCTATAAGCACTTAGAAAGAAATGCCGTGATCACTGACAGTCAACATGGGTTTCTCAAAAACAGGTCATGCCAAATTAATCTCATATCTTTTTTTGATAGAGTGACAAGTATGGTAGATGAAGGGAATGCTGTAGATGTAGTTTACCTTGTTTTCAGTAAAGCCTTTGATAAAGTACTCCATGATCTTCTTGAAACAAAGCTAGTAAAATGTGGGCTGGACACTGCTACTGTTAGGTGGATAGGTAAATGGTTGACCAACCGAACCCAAAGGGTGTTCATTAATGGCACAACTTCATCCTGGAGAGGAGTGACCAGTGGGGTGCCACAGGGGTCTGTCCTGGGACCGGTACTATTTAATATTTTTATAAATGACTTGGATAATGGAATAGAGGGCATGCTAATCAAATTTGCAGATGACACCAAGTTAGGAGGGGTAGTTAATACCCTGGAGGATAGGGTCAGAGTTCACAATGACCTCGATGGACTGGAGAGCTGGGCCATAAGTAATAAAATGGATTTCAATAGGGAGAAGTGTAAGGTACTTCACCTAGGCAGAAACAACATAACCTGTGTACAGGATGGGAGAGAGTTGGCTTGACAACAGTACATGTGGTCCACTAAGATTTGGGAGTCTTAGTGGACCACAAACTGAACATGAGTCAACAGTGTGATATGGCAGCTAAGAAGGCCAATGCAATTCTGGGCTGCATCAATAGGAGTATTGTGTCTAGATCAAGGGAAGTAATACTACCACTGTATTCTGCATTGGTCAGACCTCACTTGGAATACTGTGTCCAGTTTTGGGCTCCACAATTTAAGAAGGATGTTGACAAGTTGGAGTGTGTCCAGAGGAGGGTGACCAGAATGGTCAAAGGTCTGGAATCCATGCCCTATGAGGAGAGACTTAGGGAGTTGGGTTTGTTTTGTTTGGAGAAGAGAAGGTTGAGGGGAGACATGATATCCATGTTTAAATATTTGAAGGGATGTCATGTTGATGAGGGAACTAGCTTGTTCTCTGTTGCTCCAGAGACTAGGACACGGAGTAATGGATTTAAACTAATAGAAAAGCAATTCCACCTAAACATTAGGAAGAACTTTCTGATGGTGAGGGCTGTTCGATGGTGGAATGCGCTGCCTCGGAGGGTGGTGGAGTCCCCGTCTTTGGAGGTCTTTAAGAAAAGTGGGGTATAAATGAAGTAAATAAGTAAATTGCCCATGCTCCTATCACCAACTCTCTTCTGCTCCACTGTGCCATGCCCAGTGCTGCTCTGGTGATTGTTGCCGGGCATTAGCTCTCTGGGTTTGGCACAGGTACCGAGAAAAGGTCAGGAAGCTAAGGAAAATCATTATAAAGAAATTCACCGTGGGAATTTTCTGTTTACTTTAATAATATTCCCAATGTTTAGAAATTTTGAATTTTAAAAATTCTGAATCTGAATTTTAAAAATCTGAATATCCAAATTCTGGTGCTGGTGCACTTCCCGATGGTTGTGAAAATGCCACAAGGAGAGGTTCAAAGAAGCCTGGTCCTTATTCAGAAACCCCCCACCCCCTGCCATATACAGTGTCAGAAACCAGAAGAATCCCAGTCTAAGGGTGACACCTCCAGACGCAAAATAATTATTTTGTGAAAATGGGCATGGCAAGATTACTTGTTAAGATATACCCATCTTGGTGCTGTAGAAGAAGAGGACGTGTTTCATGTTCTGTAGGATGGGGATGATAATTTACTGTTTAATAGATTATCTATTGCTCAAACCTATAAGAATTTATATGGGACAGAGTACAACTGATTTACTGTTTCCTTGTTTCCTTCTAGCTGGAGAGTCTGTGGAAAGTGTTATCTCAGGGAATTTCGATTTCAGACAGCAGCAGAAGGTCCAGGAAGATCCAAATGCAAGTGGAAACAAGCAGAAGAATGTCAGTGGAAGACTGTCAAGTGTTAGAGAAAAAGCAAGGCTCTGGGAAATTCCCTCCCAATGTGACAAGGGTTCTTCCCGCACAATTTCTGCAGGACAACAGAATCCAAGACAACAACACAAATTTGAGGAAGTTTCTCTCCAAAGTAGAGACAGGCAGAACAATAGTTCTGGAGGACAACAGAATAAAGACCAACAACACAGATTTCAGGAAGTTCCCCAGCAATCTGAACACCAGCAGGACTCTTCTTCAGATGGGTAAGGAACAGGTACCGTGACTGAAAAAGCAGGCAAGGGCACTAACTACATGACTACTATCCTGGTATTCGTTATATGGGAGGGAAGGCAGCATGGTATAACCCAATCTCGTCAGCTCTCAGAAGCTAAGCAGGGTCAGTACTTGGAAGGGAGACTGCCAAGGAAAATTCTGCAGAGGAAGGCAATGGCAAAACTCCTCTGCTTCTCACTTGCCTTGAAAGCCCCTTGCTGGGATCGCCAGAAGTCGCCTGTGACTTGACAACGGTATGTACACACACATTCTTTGTTCAGTTCAGGGAACATGTACTGTACATACTGCTGACATTGGGAAAAGACTCTGAGTGGAGAGGACTGGTTTAAGCTTAAAAACCAAGCAGTTGCTTCCCTTCAGAAAGAGACTGTAGTGTTTGTTGGCCAGAAAATATCAAAACCAGGCCAGGTCAAGGCTGCTGCCTCTCTCCTTCCTTTATTAATGACCCACAACTGCTAGAGCAAAGCCGAACAAAGTTAAGAACAATAGGCAGACGGGAAAAACTTGTTTCTGGACAAGCAGGAAGAAATTATCGGGGGGGGGGGGACATTCTGAGAAGCATCATTAGGCTCCTGATTTGGGTTCCAGCTGGGAAATCTTTGCATCCAGAATTCTGTTTTTCTTCTTCAGCACTTGTGATGCTGATGCCCACTTCATTAGAGCTCCTATTCAACACTAGACCCTGCTCAGAAATCCTGTGCCCTTCTACTAAACTCCTTCCCCCAATTAGCACAGCTGCATGCAGGAGGAGCTGTGCCTCACTAGCAGAGTATCTGCAAGCAGAAGGTCCCAGGTTCAATCCATGGCATCTCCACTTAAAGGGTCCAGTCAAAGGTGATGTGAAAGACCCTGGATGTGTTGCTGCAACTCAGAATAGACACTGCTGAACTGGACAGACCAATGGACTGACTCAGTGTAAGGCAGCTTTCTGTGTGTATTCATGCAAGGAAACATCCAAGAGAATAGCAGGTGGGGAAACCCAGATCCAAAATACCGCAAATTCCCTTATATTCCCTGGGCCAAAATGGTTAGTTATTGCCTACCTAGTAGAAACAGTTATCCAATCAGCTGCAGTAGAACTGAGAGAGGATGGTACCACTGACAGCTCCAAGACATGTATACCCGTGGTCTGGTTTACTCACATAGGACAATGAGATGGTGAGATGGAATGTTAGGTGGTTAGAATGGAATGCCCCACTTCAGCTTTAGAGCCAAAGGGGTGTAGAGGTTAAAAGCAGCAGACTCTAATCTGGAGAATGTGGGTTGATTCCCTACACCTCCACATGAGCTGCAGTCTCTAATCTGGAGAACCAGGTTTGATTCCTCACTCCTCCACATGAAGTCTGCTGGGTTACCTTGGGCTAGTCAGTTCTCTCAGAACTCTCTCAGCCCCACCTACCTCACAAGATGCCTGTGGAGACTCCTTACAGTAGAGAAAAGAAGGGTATAAAAACCAACTCCTCCTCCTTCTTCTTGATTTAATGGCTGTGCGGTGAGAGGTTCCCTTCCTCATTCTGTTAGAGGATCTGTACTAAACAATTTTCAAGGCTTTGGCTGAGCAAAACTCATTGGTGACCTAGCGCCTAATTGGGGAGCATATAGAACTGGCAGCTGGACTCCAGTTCCAACCCCCCATGAAATGCCACACCGCCCCCATTTTCCTCTTGGTAAAGTTGACCCTGGCATGCAAATGAAGGCATATAAGGCAATTGCTGGATGGAAATGGCCACAAATGTATTGGTTACAGCAACAGGCATTGGCATGGCATTACGGCGTGATCCCAGACATCGGTTCACCTGCCTGGCGGCCGATGTGTTTCCACCCTCAGCCTGCTTCCTGGGAGTTGAATGAGATAGCAGCCTCTGGAACCCACTTGGACAGAAGCCAGCTATGTGGTCCCCTGCCACTTGGCAGGAGGCCTTTCCGACAGCCCCCATGCCCAAGCTGGGCATGTCCCAATTCAGGTCTCCCCCAAATCCCTTATTGGGATCCTCAAAGTGGGGAAAAAGGGGCATGCCTGCTGGCTTTCCCCCCAAAATGGATCCAGCCCCCATGCCAAACTGCCACAAGAGACAGCTGGGGACCAACTGGGACCTGACCGACTCCTGCCAATGCCTAGCGCTGTAACCATACCTTCAGGCCGTGCCAGATATTGTGAAGCCAAACACCCATCCCCCATGAGGACAAGTGGATCCCATTTGGGTGAAACAAGATTTCTAAATGGCAGGAAATGTCCAGGTGATGATGTCCAGCCCACCCTCCCGGGCCCGTATCACCTTGCCAATGGCCACCGTGATCTTCTGCCTGGCCCTATCAATCTTCTCCGGGCACACTGCTCTATGCCTTGCCTGCTTTTACAGTAGGTCAGACCACAGTAAGCTGGTGTCAGGAAATTCTGCTGCCAAGGCCCTCAGGTCTTGACAGAATCTTATTGGCTTAAGAAAAGGCTGCTCCCTGTAGGTCAATGCCTTTTCTTAAGCCAATAAGATTCTCGCCCAGTTCTCTCCCGATTGGATGACTAAGGCGTATGTTAGAAAGCGTTGCAGCTCTACAGGCGAGTAAGCACAGAAGACTCAGCACGTAGTACAAAAGTGCTCTTTTATTCACAGTGACAGAATGCTCCGCTTGGTCATCAACTCTCCACAACCCACAACCCAATACATATATAACACACCTATATACATATCTGGCATAGTCTCTCAGCCAATCACCTGTTGGCTGCCTTGTCTCCAGGACTATCTAGCTCAGTCCAGTACAAGCCAGTTTTTCTGCTCAGTCATTGAGCTGTCATGTGACACCACCAATCACCTGGCTGTCACATAGATCATTTACATCTGCTTGCCATCTGCTTGCCATGTGCAGTCTCATATTCCAACACTCCTCCTAGACTGACATTGCAAGCCCCAATTTGCTTCTAAATGGTTCAAACTTTTCAGTAGACAAACATTTGGTGAAAACGTCAGCAATATTTACATTTGAAGCACAATGTTTCAAAACCATTAAACCATTGTTTACCGCTTCCCTGACATTCTGGTATCTTATTGTGATGTGTTTACTTCTTGTTCTTATACCTTGATATCCAGCCAATTGCTGTGCTGCAGTATTATCACAGTAAACACTTACAGGCATTTCATATTCAAGATTTAGGTCTTTAGCCAGTTGACTCAGCCATTCCAGCTGAATCTCACTGTCGCTTAATGCAGAATATTCTGCCTCACATGTGCTGGTAGCTACATGAGTCTGTTTTAAAGACTTCCACATAACCAGTGCCCCATGTAGAAATAACACGTACCCAGTGGTAGATTTTCCTTCTTCTCTTTCCCCCCAACTGGAGTCACTATACACTGTGATTGTTTCCTCTGCATCAGCCTTTAAACACAACCTGGCTGAAGCTGAGCCTTTTAAGTATCGCAGCACCCTTTTTGCTGCATTCCAGTCTTTCATGTATGGGCATGCACATTTCTGGCAAAGCAAATGTACTGCCATACAAATGTCTGGTCTTGTCCAACATGACAGATATAACAATGAACCCACCAACGATTGGTATTGATTTTTATCATGGAATACCTTATCATCCACCTCTTTCACATACCCTGTTGTCATGGGAGTCTCAGTGCTTTTGGCCTCTGTCATTTTAAATTTTTCTAGGAGCTGTTCAATCTTTTTCTCCTGGCACAATTCAAAATATCCTTCTGGGTTCCTGGTAATTTCTACCCCCAGATAATTTTGAATGTCACCAAGATGCTTCATTTTAAACAGTTTTCCAGTTGCCTCCTTAAACCAGTTTAGTTGTTCTTTTGTATGACACAACAAACAAAGATCATCAACATATAAAAATACAACACAGTCAGAGCCCTTTACACATTTGGTAAACATACAAGGATCAGCAACACCTTGCTTAAACCCAAGATTTGCCAATGCTTCACTAATGCATTGGGACCATGCACGTGCACTCTGCTTTAATCCATACAGAGCCTTATGCAATTTTAATACTCCTTGTTTACCCTTGCATTCAAACCCAGGGATCTGCTCCATATATATTTCTTCACTTATTGTTGCATTCAGATATGCAGTGGTGAAATCAAAATGGTGCACTAACATGTTATCTCTGACATCTTTACACAATGCAGCTCTTATAGTATCAGCCTTCACAGTGGGAGCAAATAATTCATCAAAGTCTTGCCCTTCAACTTGGGAATAACCCTTAGCCACAACCCTGGCCTTACGGAGTATCTTCCCTTCTGGACACTGTTTGACTTTGTAAAGCCATCTGCACCCTATGGCTTTTCTTTGAGCTGGCAGTTTTGTTACAGAGAATACCTTATTCTCTTTCAGGGAATCAAACTCAGTTTGCATGGCTTCTAGCCAGGCCTCTTTTTCCCTGCTTTCCAAAGCCATTACCTCCTGAAAGCTCTTTGGTTCTTTGACTTGTACATGATTTACATCAGTGGTCTCAAAACCATACCTCTCTGGGGGAATTCCTTTAGTGCTCCTGCTTGACACCCTAGGAATCTGTCTCCCCTCTTCAGCCCTTGGCGATGAAGCCCTTTGAGGAGACCCCTCCTGCTTCACCCCATCTGCATCCTGTGAGAGATCTGTCAATGGTAGCCCAATTTCTTTTGGCTCCTCCTGTCCATGAATTCTGGCCCAGTTATTACTCTCACAAAAATTCGCAGCTCTGCTGTAGCTGAGAGAATTATGTTCATCAGCAAACCTGTATGATTTCATGCCAGACTGATACCCAAGGAAGGTTAGTTTTTTAGCTCTCGCTCCTCCTTTCCTTCTCTTGGATATTGGCACATCAACCCAGGCTTTTGTACCAAACACTCTGAGGTAACCTAAGCTAGGATCCCTCTGGTACAAAACCCTATAAGGTATGTCTTGTATGGACCTGGTCCAGATCCTGTTGGAAACATAGGAGGCGGCCTTTATTGCTTCTGCCCAGTATGTCATTGGCAACCCTGCATCCTGCAACATGGAATACATTTTTGTTTGTAGCATTCCCCCATGTCGCTCAGCAACACCATTTTCTGCTGGCACCGCCACGTTGGCAACTCTGTGCCTCACACCTTGCACCTGTAACCATTTTTTAAACTCATTTGACATGAATTTTCCCCCAAAATCTGTTTGGAGAGAATCCAAGGTACATTTAAGTTGTTTCTGCACTCTTTTGGCCCAATACTTAAATGTTTCAAACACCTGTGACTTCTTTTTCAAAGGATACACCCAGGAGAATCTGGTGCAATCATCCACCAGAATCAACGCGTAATGGTTACCTGAGTGACTCTCCCTGTAGGGGCCTATTACATCTGCATGCACTACCTTTAATGCAGTGTCTGAGAGTCTCTCACTATGCTTAGCCACTGGGTAAGCCTTAGATTTGGAACTTTTGCATACCTCACAATCCAGGTAGTTCCCACACTCTTTAACTTTTTCCTTCCCCAGTAAGGCTAGCGTTTTCTTTATGGTCTCATAATTTGCATGAGCCAACCTTCTATGTAGCAGATGTATGCAATTGTCATGGGGGCTCTTATTAGTTATCATCTTTGCCTCCACATGCCTATTTTCTACCACATACACATTATTACACATTTTCCCTGTAAGAAGCACTTTCCCACCTTTGGATATCTTACAAGCCTTGTCTGTAAATGTTACAGTATATCCAGCCCTGTCAAGGGCACTTACACTTAGCAAATTATTCTCTAGTTCAGGGACACATAGCACCTTTTTAAATGTATAGTTCAAAGCTGGGAACCACACACTCCCCTCACGTGTCACCTCAGAATTCCTTCCATCAGCGAGGCTTACATGCGGCAAACTTGAGTCCCGTGTGTCTTTTAAAAGTTCCTGATGCCGGCAAATGGTCTGTGACGCACCAGAGTCTAAAATCCAGACACCGGCTGTGTCACTGTGCTCAGTCAGCACCAATGATGCCTTCTGACCGCTCACAAACTCACGTGACGACTGGTCCCTTCGGCTTTTCTTCCTTGCTTCTGGGCAGTCACGCTTTAAGTGATTTGTAGCCTTGCAGATGTAGCAACGTCTGACCCTCAGAGCCACGTGCTGCTGTAAATCACCCGGCTTTCTCTGCTCCGCATTCCTTTCTCCGCCGGCAAACCTCCGCGTCTCCTGGCTTGGCAGGTTTCCCTCCGGCTTGGCAGGCTTCTCAGGATTTCTTGCAAGCAATCTTTTTTCATGTTCCAAAATTCTTCCAATAACATACTGTAAAGTTAGTTTATCAATTTCAACCGACTCCAGAGCTGTAATTAGCATGTTATACTGCTCAGACAGAGAGCTCAGGAGTATATAAACTTTATCATCCTCCGGTAGAGTCTTCCCCCTCTGCTCCAGCATTTGGAAACATTCAGTCAGTTCATTTATATGGTTTCTCACAGGAACTGACGGCAAAAGAAAAGTTCTGTACAAACGCCTCGTTATGGCTATCAAAGAGCCAGCTGTTTTTTGGACGTAGACCTGAGATAATGAGTTCCAGGCTGCTTTCGCTTTCAAAGCTCCCGTCACATGGACAAGCTGGTCGTCAGCCACGCTCAGCACTATGCTTGCCAGTGCCTTTTCATCTTTCACCACGTCCTGCGGTGTCTCAGGATCCGGTGGGTTGGAGACATAAATCCACAGTGCCTCTCTTTTAAGGTAGTGTTGCATTCGTAACGCCCACACATTGTAGTTGGTAGAAGTGAGCTTCTCCACAAGCAAGGACATTGCAGCTTGAGCCATAATTTCTCCCGCTCCCTGCTGCTCCTGCTCCGTGTCGCTCTCCTCCTCCGCCTCAGACGCACTGCTGCTGACAGACCTGCTGGGCACCTCCTCTGCTCCGTCTGACTCAACCTCAGACATCCACTCGCCTTCTGCTCACTACAGCCCTTGTTCCACAGATAGTACCTCTGCTCAGAACCTTCAGGATGTAGCGCAGTTGAGCTGAACTGGGCCCATAACCCTATTGGCGTATGTTAGAAAGCGTTGCAGCTCTACAGGCGAGTAAGCACAGAAGACTCAGCACGTAGTACAAAAGTGCTCTTTTATTCACAGTGACAGAATGCTCCGCTTGGTCATCAACTCTCCACAACCCACAACCCAATACATATATAACACACCTATATACATATCTGGCATAGTCTCTCAGCCAATCACCTGTTGGCTGCCTTGTCTCCAGGACTATCTAGCTCAGTCCAGTACAAGCCAGTTTTTCTGCTCAGTCATTGAGCTGTCATGTGACACCACCAATCACCTGGCTGTCACATAGATCATTTACATCTGCTTGCCATCTGCTTGCCATGTGCAGTCTCATATTCCAACACCTCGAAGCCATGCTAAGTGTCGAAGCATGGGGCCCAAGACATCCCAGCATATGCCACATACACCCAACCATGACAAGTCCAGCCAACCTTCCAGCCTCAAGAGTCATCCCTAACTGGATTTCACAGTGTATTCCCTGGCCCAGTGCACAATACTGTGCCCACAAATCAAACTCTCTTCTTCAGGGGAGCTATAACTCAAGCAGAACTGATTAAATTGTGCCCCCTTGTAGTCTAACATACACCCTATATGCTACTGATTTCCACCTGCTGATAGCTTTGATTTTGGACTCCGATAAGCCCACACCATCAGTCAATGTGGCTGCCCCAATCCTGAAGGAGTAAGGGTTGAAACCCTTTGCTGGGAGGTTGAGCTTTGCCACACACATATGCAAAATACCAGCAAACTGGTACCACATTAGTGGAGATCCATCAGCATGGTGGAACAATGGTCCATCACTGGGGGGCACACAGCCATGAAAAGCCAACAGTGCCCAGACAGGGCATGGTAAATGAGGAGGTGGTGCTCCAAGCCTCAAAACAACTCCATGCCCCAGCTGCTCGGTCTTGGACTGTTTAGTGGAGAGGTGTACTTCCTCCCTTCCCAACTTAATGTCTCATACCTGCAAGGCCCAGCCAGAATTATCCAAGTGGGAACCCAGCACCAACGCCCCCACCTGGAGAGCCGACATAAAGGCAGCCTCGAATAGGGGTGTGGGCCATCTCAAATGTCGACCAGCATATCTCAGGCAGGTATCCAATCAGTTGTAACAGCATAGATAGTGTGTGATTGGCTTGCATGGATCAGGCACCCGAGGGGCACAGTGCTGCCATCTCTCTAGTGCTCATTTGGCCACAAAGGAAGAACAGGGGACTGGGTGCCAAGATAGTGGGCAAAAGAGATCGTGGCCAAATATCCTCCCATCGTCTTCGGTGTGAGACTCTGTTTCCACAGCTCAGCCAGGTATCCAAGCACCATCTTCTTGGTTGCAAGCCAAGTACAGGCACCCCCTTTGCTGGCAGAGAAAGACAGGAAGGCAGAGGCTGCTGTGGTGAATGACCTTGATGTGGCGGGTGCTACCGAACTAAACACCCCTTCTATTATGGAGTGTCACCAAAGGACCATAGCTCCTCCGGGAACAAATCCAGGTAGAAGTTCATCCCCCAGGCCAGGCTGCAGAATCTCTCTACCTGGAGGGGAGACGATGCATCTGCTAAGTCAGTGGTGGCGAACCTATGGCACACGTGCCAGAGTGGGCACTCAGAGCCCTCTCTGTGGGCATGTGTGCCGTCGCCCCAGCACAGAGTTCGTCTGAGTTCGTTACTAGAAACCCAGAGGGACGTGGGGCCGGGCTGCTCCCCTTCCCCTCTTCAAGCGTGCCTGAGGGCATTTCTCACATCACCCGCCCCTCTGCCCAGCAGCCCAATGGGAGCGCTTCCTCCCTCCCGTCTGGGGTAAGCCATGTCAAGGAAATGGGACCCCCCCCCCCACTCAATTCCTTGTTGCTGAAAAATCTTTGGTCCAGGCCTTCGGCCTGGCTGGGGAAATCAAACTGCAAGACATTCCAGGATGCGGCTCAATTAACATTGGTAAAAAATGCAATTGCTTCCCCCATCCGCCGGACCACTTGTTCTCATAGTAACAAATGGTCCTGCAATTAACTCTTATCCTGCCTCAGGGAACCCCAGGTGATCTGCTCTGTAAGCATTTGTCACCTTGGTGTTTTCTGTTGCAAGCCGGATGTCATCAATCTTCGGTCAGTTGGCATCTCCGGAATCTCAGTGAGGTTTGAACTCCCCCCCCCCTGAGATCCTGGAAAATAAAAGAGGAACACACACAACTGTGCGTGTGGTGGTCTGGACACGCGGACAGCATGTCGGATATCATCAATCCATCTGATTCCTGGGGCAGGGATATGCCAAACGGATCTCTTGGAACATTTATTGAATTCTGAACTGATGTGCGTCATCACTTTTGGAACGGGTAACGTTTATGTAACTTACTACGCTTTTGCCAGACTCTTGAACCTAAGAATCCTACTGTGTAGCCAGCTGCTTAAAAGCTTTGTTGTTTTGATTTGCTTTTGCTTCACTAATTCTTTCAATTCTGTAACGAGCACAAATAACTCCATAAAATATACTTTCGGTTGTGGTGTCTGACTTTGCTGGCTTCAAGTCCTAACTCTAAGTGCCTTGTTGTTTGGGGTCAGCTACCAAACCCAAAACCAAACCCTTTGCTTTTGTAGTCTCCCCTTGCCGGGCTTCCTACCCTGCAAGGTGAGTGTTACGTATTAATTTGGCATCAGCAGGCAGGGACTGCCCTTATCTTCTGCCTGGGGCTAAACTGGTTGAAAAGGGCTGGTGGCAGACTGCTGGCTGAGCTCAGGGGATTCCTGTACTCAACGTTTTGTTTAAAAGTGTCTCTTTGGCCACCTTAAGAGAGAAACCGGGAGCGGAGGCTCCTGCGTTTTCCTCTACAAGGTGGGTGGCTCACATGCGGCGTGAGGGTGCGGCGCAGATGGCAGCCTGTTGAGTCTGTGGCGAAGGTGATTCCCGTGGTGGGGTTGGAGAAAAGCTAGGTTGGAGGGGAGCATAGCTCACAGTGTGGCATAGCTGGAGGGGAGCAGAGCGCTCGGGCCACAGTGCGGGCTTTGCGGCGCCAGCCCTGCACGTGCCGCTGGCCCTGCTGGACGCTTATCTGTAAGAACGGCACACAAAACTAATTTTTATATGATCTTAAAGGTAAACCACAGAATTGCTTCTCCAATCCTATTGGAAAAGAAGTGCATGCAGAATTTCACATAGCTGTGAGTGTACATGAAATACAGCTTGATGCAGCCATCCAACCAGGATACTGCTGGCTTAATAAAAAAATTAATGCAATCTTGCACAGTAATGTAAGGTCTGAGTTCACCTGTTAAATCCCAATCACCAAACGTCCAGACAGGGTATTCTAAAAAGCTGGTTTATTTGGGAAGCATAAGGCGAGTAGCAGGAACTTACAGGGGAAGGTACGAGGACTCTACTGGGGGAAATACAAGCAGGTTGGAACATATACAGAAAACCAAAGGCACAGTTGGTTACCAGGCCAAGCCTGGTTCCCATGGTAGATTACAGTTATCACGCAAACGGAGAGTAAGCCGTCATAACAAACTTCTGAGAAACAGAACCTTGAAGGCCAGCTGCGCTCCCAGGCCTGGAGCTCACAAGTATTACTATTATTGACAGTATTTATATTTCACTTTTCTAACTGCTCCCTGTCCCTAAGGGGCTCACAATGTAAAAAGAAGCAAAACAGCAGCAGACAGCCACCAGAAAAGTCACTGCTGGGTTGCGGAGAACCAGTTACTCTCCCTCTGCTCAATAAAAGAGGAACACCCACTTACCCAGCATGTAATTAACCTGTGGAACTCCTTGCCACAGGATGTGGTGATGGCATCTAGCCTAGATGCCTTTAAGAGGGGATTGGACTAATTTCTGGAGGAAAAGTCCATCACGGGTTACTAGCCCTGATGGGTATGTGCTACCTCCTTATTATAGATGTGGGCCACTGTGAGATACAGGAGCTGGACTAGATTGTTCAAAAGCATGCCAAATGCAAACTTTTACCTTTCCATAAAAAGTTGTTTGTATCATTGAAAGCTCTGTTATTGTGTTTTTCTTTTAAGGCAAAAGATGTTAATGTATGAGTTGTTTTTTCTAAACTAAAACCTCAGTATTCAGGTTAAATTGTCGCATTATCACTCGGCGATAAATAAGTGGGTTTTGGGTTGCAGTTTGGGCACTCAGTCTCTAAAAGGTTTGCCATCACTGTGCTAAGTTGTTATCCACCCTCACCACATGCTTTGCTGAGAATGGATACCAAAGGTGGTGAATAAGGCGATACTCCCTGGGCGCCTTCTCCCAGAGGACAAAACTGGAGGTTAGGCAGTGGGTAATGCGAAATGGGCCAGCAACCTGCCCAGATGCACATTCTTTCCCCAGTTTCATGGCCACAACTTCCGGCAGGTCCCTGGCTGACTTCAGGTTCCCTGAATCCATGGGGAGCTGTGACCCATGAAAAGAATATGGAAACCCTTAAAGGGATATCTTGTAATTAATGGCCACAGCACCTCCCATCTAATGGGCATCTATGCCAGCCCCAACAGGGAAGAAAAGTCATTTGCTGCTCCCTGAAGATCCTCTGGCACCCCCCATCCTTACAAGGGGGTCTCCGGCCGCTCTGAAAGGACTGTTGGCTGCTTGATGCCTTACTACAGGACGACCTAGGGTAATGACCCCATCATAGCTCACATATATGTTTGAATTTACACTTTGTCCAATTACATAGGCCCCTGCTAAACTCCCAACATACCCCCCTGCAGGCTTCTCTCTGGGTACACCACTTCCCACTCTTCCCCACTTCCGACTTCCCCTTAACATGAGGATTTACAATTAAATTCCATAGATGGTTGTTTACAAGATCTCATCATTATAGAATGCCTTCTTTTTGAAATCATCATAGGCTCAACTACATGATGTATGTGCTCCAGGCCTGCGACTTGGCAGGGGAGGAGGCAGCTCATGGAGCACATACATCATGTAGTTGAGCTACCACCCCCATGTACATACCGAACCCCTGCAGCCATTTCCTGATTGTTGTCTCCCTGGGATCTGCCTTATGGTCTTTTTTACTTGAGCTAGAGCTCCTGCCCTTGACTGAGTCTGGCTGAACCAGAGTAAAGACATCTACATAGCAGCAGTCCAGTATTTTTTTCCTGGAGCTAGCAGGGCATATGAATCCCTGGCAGGTTTTCATCCTGCCCATATGTGGAGGAGATGCTCCTCTTGGGCCTGCACTTCCCAGGTTCCCATAACTCTTTAGCCCCTTCCCTGGACTTTGGGGGACCATCTTTTCCAGCCCTTCTTCATAAGCCCCAAACCAGAAGACCTGGCACATGGGCAGCAGCCCTCCAGTATTGTAGGGCTGTGCTATCTGACTTCTCCCCCAAGGAGGACTCACCTGAGGTTCCCCCACTGTCTGAATCCTCCCAGGGCCTCCTCCCCTTTTTCTTGTTCTGCTTCTTCTTCCATCCCCTCTTGCATCCCTGCTGCTGTTTACTCCTTGACCTGGAGCTGCTGGAGCTCGAGCTACTGGAACTGGGTGATGCTGAATGCCTTCTCTTCTGGGTGCGGGGCCTCAGCCATGCTGGCTGCCCTCTCCATGTCCAGCCTCATCCACAAGGTGCTCAAGCACTCTGGAAAGGCCCTGCAGGGGTTCCACAGGCTTTGAAAAATCAGGGCATGGAGGTGCAGATCCTTTAACCGGTGGCCGCGGGGGCTTCTTGGCACCTAGAGCCAGTGCCTCCCATGTTTTCCTTGGCCCTCCAGCCTGCCAACGGGTGCGGGGAGGTGATCCCTCCCAGTCTGTGAGCCTCCTTGCCCTTCTCTTTGCTCTTCTTCAGCAGCATGCTGCTTGGGCCCTGAAAACAAAACTGGGTTCCCAGGACCATAGGTCCTCATTGACAGGGGAGCAGTGAGCCAGAGGCTCCAAGCCCATAAAACAAAAGAGGTAGAAGGTAGCTAAAATACACCCCCTTAGTGATTTCAGCAAGAGGGGTGGGGACAGCGTTCTGCCACAGGGCCCTTTGCCCTGGTGATTTCAGCAAAAAGTAAGGGGGGGAGTAAGCACCTCCACCCCAGTGATTTAGCCCCCAAAGAGAATTTGCCAGGTAAAGGAATCTTCTATCCCCATTCTTCCTCTTGAAGGAGGAGAGGAGCCCCAAAGCCAGGCCACAGCTCTCACCCCTTTCTGAGGGAAATGGCCTCCATGATGTATGCCACAGCAACGGAGCTCTTTCAGGCTGCTGTAGGTCATGTCTTCTGAATAGGGTTGCCAGCTCTGGGTTGGGAAATACATGGAGATTTTTGGGGTGGAGCTTGAGGAGGGCCAGGTTTGGGGAGGGGAGGGACTTCAATGCCACACAGTCCAATTGCCAAAGCAGCCAGTTTCTCCAGGAGAACGGATCTTTATCAGATGGAGATCAGTTGCAATAGCAGGAGATCTCCAGCTAGCACCTGGAATTTGGCAACCCTACTTCCGAGCCCCGAAGTGAGCCTTTGCTACTGTGTCTGCTGTTATAGGAGGGTTCAAGACCAATGCTGGAGCAAAGAGACCCTGAGACCGTGTTTCAGGAAAAACAGTGTTTATTTGCAGCTGCAGACCCAGCCCGCTTTCTCAAGCATCAAAAAGGGCTGAGCCCTTAACAAAGGCAAGAGGATTCATTTTATCCACTCCTACTGGACTCATACTGGAAGATGACTGGGGAAGGCACTGGCAAACCACCCCGCAAACAAAGTCTGCCTAGAAAACGTCGGGATGTGACGTCTCCCCATGGGTCAGGAATGACCTGGTGCTTGCACAGGGGACCTTTACCTTTACCTTTTTACTGGACTCATTAGCTATGCATTTTCTTGGCGGCATCATCTATTCATATTTCAATTTTATTTACTGATTGGTTACAAAGCTTTTGCCTATTAGTCATTGGTTACTTAACATTTCTACTCGCTTCTAACTGGTTTACTCATAATACAAATGAAGCAATCTTGCTGGTTAATAAAAGTTCTGTTTGGAACCCTCTATTTGCATATTGGTTACAGCATCTTTTCCCCTACTGATTGCCTCTAAGAAAGTTTATTCTACACAATAGCATTGGTTAGTTTTGGATACCATCATTTGCATATAAGTTGGCGCTTGAACAACATTACTTAACGTTTTCCCTTCGAAGCTGCCCAATTAGTTTCTTGTCTTGGACTTTTCTGTGCCTCAGTGGTTCAATGACCATACTTTCTCCGTTTCGTCTCGTGTATTCTCTGCTTCCAAGCCAGAGCATGGACTTTACTCCAACCCCCTCCCTTTTACAGGTGACCTTCCTCTGAACTTTTCTTAGTTTTCTTAGAGTTTTAATATTTTTCCAGTCTTACTGCCACCTCACTGCCGATGCCAAAACCCAAACTGCTGCTTTCAAAAAGAGTCTCCCCATTGTTTCCAGCATCACAAGCGAAGCTGACTGCAACTGGGGCCAGGGGAGGCACTCCTGTTATGTTAGGGAGTCAGATCTGAGTGAAAACCTCAGGTGCAAAGCCCCAGGTGGCCCCGCCCCCTTGCAAGCTAGCGTCTGATTGGCCCGTTTGAATGGAGGGGCGGGGAGGCGAGCACCCCCATGGGAAGGGCTCCTGGCGCAGCAAGGATGCTGCGGCTGCTGTCCCTGCCTCTGCAATGGCCACTGTCCTCGCGGCAAGCTGGCTGGCCCAGGAGGGCCCTCTGAACCGGCAAGTGGCCTCCCGTCAGCCCCAAAGGCTCCCCTGAAGCCTCCAGCACCGGCTCCTCAGCTCCCCTATGCAGGCCTGCAAATGGGGGCCCAGAGGGGAGTCGGGGCCTGTGCTTAGCTACAGAGCTCTCAAAGGATTTATCATACTGGAGATTTACAACCTTTAACTGGGATTTTACAAAAGTAGGGAGTAGGTTTGGGTCTCTGAAATATTAACCAGCAAACCAGACAGAACGCCTGCATAAACCTTCTTTTATTGAAAAAAAGAAAATATTTTTATTGAGCAAGAACAGAAAAATATAAAGGGAGGAAAAAGTTAACCCAACGTCTCTTGCCTTAAAAACCTTATGGGGGTCACCATAAGTCAGCTGTGACTTGACAGCAAAAAAACCCCCCCAAAAACCAATTACTGTAAAGTTCCTAGCATTGTTTTATCATATTAAAGCGATAGTTTAAATTAAAAAAACAAAAAACAAATCAGGTTTCAGTTTTTTTGCCTCACTGCTTTTAGGGATTATCAAAAAACCCAAGTTACCCAAAATCTTGCCCAGAGATCTCACCTATTCTGCTTCTGAGGTTTCCAGCCAGAGAAATCTGGTTTGCTTGTCACAAGAGTGCTTATTTATAGAAAAATATCAGTCTTATTTTTCTCTAAATTTGCTCTATTACTATCATGTTATCATATCTAGATATCTGATTGGTTACAACTAAATAAGCAACTAAGCCAATCAGCAGGTATATATGCGATATATCTGATATAGCAAAACAAGAAGGCCAATTTCAGCTCTTAAAAAGCAATTAATCTAGATTTTTTCTCTAACTGTTTCAACTTAACTGTCCAAGATGAAGGTAGTTCACGGACAATTGGAAAAATGCATAAATTCTCAGTCAACTTGCAAACTCAGCAAGCAAAGAGGGGTGATATCATTGCAATCACTACAGCTGTATTCTAATGGCTATGTTTTATGTGAAGAAATATTCAGGGTTGGAATCCACCTTCTGCAGTCTGAAGTTTATTTGTATGTCTTTAATTCCCACAAAGGTTTGTGATCACTGACTCCCTTAGTTGTTGAGAGTCTGCCTCAGTTGTCCACAGTTCACTGTGGTTAGGGATGTATGAATGTAAGCGTTGTCAAGTTGCCACCAACTTATGGTGACCCAAGCAAGGGGTGAAGCAGGTCAATGCCTTTCAGTGATATGCTCTTAGAATTGACCCCTTCCTAAGAAGTGGTATGTTATCTTATTCAATCACCTAATAAGCAGGACACAAGTTATTTAACTTACACAAGTAAACTCTTTTTATTGTATAGCTTCAAATAGAATATATATATGTATGTGTATGTATATAGTCTTTAAACGTACAGAATATGTATGTATGTAGATGTATACAAAGTCTAAAAAATGTTACAAAAGTCTTAACATCAGAAGTCTTAAACATGTTTCATGTTACAAGCAATCTCTATATTAAAGTTTCAAACCTTAAAATGAAACAGTAAAAAGATTTTATTTAGGAAATAAAACAGTTATAGGAATCTGATTTAGTTAAAAGTATCTTGATTCAAAATATCTAGGATAGCCTACAAGTAAGTAGACATACATTACCAAATCATGAGATCTGTGAACCCCAGTCTTTGCAAAGACTGGGAATATGTGTGAGACCCTTCATCTCCATATATAGGAGAAGTCTCTGAGAATCTCTAGTCTATGCAAAGACTAGAGAGATCTCTGAGACCTTCCAATCTACACAAAGATCAGAGAGATCTATAAAACCTCCAGTCCATGTAAGGACTGGAGAGATCTATAGAACCTCCACATAAGGGCTGGAGAGATCTCTGAGAAATCTGATCTATGCAAAGATCAGAGAGATCTAACTCTTCTGTGTTTCTACACCTATATTTATATGTCTTCAATATTAATTAAACAGTAGGAGAGCAGAAATTACTGCTGTAATTCAACTGCTGCAACAGTCAAAGTTGAGCAGTCAAAGTGATTTCAGTCAAGGTTGCTGATGACATCAAGTTGATACCTCGACACCATCAAAGTCGTTGTTCTTGATACCATCATAACTAGTCAGTTTAATGTCATTACAACAGTCAGTTATATCATTACAACTTAATATCAACACCAAATAATTATAAATTGTAATATTAACATCAAATATTTGTAAAGATTCTAACCTCGGGATCATTTATCTTTATAAAAAGTACATAAAACTTCTATAAGCATGTTTTATAATGTTTCATCCCTTAGCACCTTACAAGCATTTACTTTTGTTTAACATTGGGACTAATGTGTCTCTAATGGTCATGTGGAGATGAGAAACCACTATGACAAACACAGAGCTATTTAAAACAAACAATAATTTGATGGCCCTGGTGGTCCCTTCCAACTCTATGATTCTATGAGAAACTATAAAAAGGCTAGGTTAAATATCTTGCTATAACACTGTCCAGTTACTAAGTTTGTTTATGTACTAAGTGTGTTTAACTGTATTGAGTACCAATGATTTATAAAGCTAAGATCATATTTTCAGCTTTATATATTTTCTTTATTTAAATCTCTCCCAATCTCCTACTGGGCTCTCAGTCTCCTACTGGGCTCTACTGAGCTGCAGCAGAAGTCTCTCCTGGGCTGTCGAAGGTGACATCCCTTAACAGTTGAAGGAAATGTGCCTTAGCAGCTGAAGGAGACTTTTTTTTTTTTTTTTTTTACTAAGCTAGATGTCAGCTAGAGCAGACATCCTTACATATTGATGTAAGACTTGGCATATTTTCAAGGTATCTACACTGAATGTCGGCATAGCTTAAAAGGATTTTCAACTGCTGAATTAGTGTTAGATAGGGAGCAAGCTGAGAGCAAATTTTAACCGCTTTAGTGATTCCAAATGAACTGCAAGCAGTTCTTGCTTTTCCAGCCAATATCAGGGAGAGACAAGCAATAAGGTTTTTAAAGGATTTTAAATAGGAACTCAGTGATTCCAAAATAGGAAAATTCTACAAATATACACAATTCTATACGTACATAATGATCACATATGTCATATCCCATAACAGGGGACTTCAAGGCAAGTGAGAAGCAGAGGTGGTTTGCCATTGCCTTCCTCTGCAGTGTCTTCCTTGGTGGTCTTCCATCCAAGTACTGACCCTACTTAGCTTCCGAGATCTGATAACATCGGGCTATACCATTCCATATCCCCAGTGGTTGGGGTAGCCTGTATAACAGTTTACCTCTGGGAGTTCTTATCATGCAACTTATTGCTAATTTTTATTTGTACTTCCCAGTAACTTCTGTACTGCTATACATTTATGTATACATTGCTGCTTTATTATTTTTTTCCTGATATGAAGGAAAATGAAAGGGAGCACTGTGAGCTATTATCAGCTGAATTTGTGGGCATCCTTGTCCTATAAGATCAGGTGTTGACAAAACAACCCACAAGATCCTTAGAAATCCTTTGATGACCTGTGTTTTCTCCAGCTCAAACCCTTACGCTGCCCTGGTGGACTGCCTGCGTGCTACCTGGCTAACAGGAAAGACACGGCCTATGGAATATCGGAGGACCCAGCTAGAGGCACTGGGCTGCTTTCTTGTGGAGAATAGGTGCGAAATCCTGCAAGCTATGAATGCGGACATGCGCAGGGTAAGTGTGGTGATGCAGCCAGAGGTTCTGGCTGATTTTTTGTCGAACCAGAAGCAGTTGCTCTGCTATGCAATTTGTAAACCGGTTGTAGCTAAAACTAATATCCTTGTGTTCTTCCAACAGCCAGCTTTTGAAGGGGAAATGGCTGAAATTTCTCTTATTATGAATGAAGTGAACAATGCACTGAACAACCTGCACTGCTGGATGACGGACAAGGGTGTGTGCAAGAACCTGGTAAGAGGGACAAGCTGAGAGGGGAGGAAATATGACTGTGTGGGAAGGGAAGGTGCTTCTGTGCCTGACGAGGTGAAGCACCCAGAGGCTAACCAGGCTGAAATGGATCTCATATCCTTTTTCAAGTGTTCTGAAGAAGGTAAATCTGAGGTACTGATCACATCTGCAATCTACATAAACCTGCTTCTACTGTGTACTCTTGATCCATTTTATCACATTATATTGAAACAATCCAGTATATTGGAAAAACTATGTTGGTTAAACAAATACAAAACCTAACAATTTTGTTTTATGCTTTAACAGCCTTCACAAGGGCACACATATAACGCATGAGAAAGTCAGAAATATTTTTAGGAGGAATCCTAAGCTAAATCCTATGGGGGAGCAAGACAGAAACTTAAAGCCTAGTATAAAATGACAATAACTGGAGATGGGAACAATAGAGATATGCGGGGAGTGGAATATTGCTTTTTAAAAAAGCAATTAAAAAAAAATTCATGGGTGCGAATCATCCCCGTCAATCCCGATGTAGTTTTAGTTTTTCATGGGAACAAAGCACGCAGTATTCAACAACGGTTTGGTCTGCTCTCCGAAGAACAAAGAGCGTGATCTGCAGCAGCTATGCGTTGCCCGGCACTCCTATGAAGACGAAATGCACACATCTCCAGCCGGAAGAGTTCTGCGGAGGTGGAATGGCAGCCTGTGATACTTGTTGGAGCGCAAAAAAAACCTTGTCCAATCACCGTTCGCATGGGTGGGGAGTCATGGGAGAGGGAGGCAAAATTTGCCTGCATGGGCAGGGAGAATAGATGCGAATCCAGGGAGTTTTTCATGGAACTTTGCAACAGAAAGGGCAGAACAAAGGCAAAGATCGTGCCAAAACAGGTTTGAGATGCTGCGGGGATGAAGCAAATTTTGTGCTCAAATCTGGAACAGCCATGAAAAATCAAATTAGCAGCGCGGCAAAACAACAGTGAAACCGCGGCAAACCTCCGTGAAAAAATGACCAGTGGTAACCTGTGGCACTTAAACAAGGCACTAAATTATTTCAGCAAACAATAACAAAAAATATAAAGCTCAGTGAGTGGAGCAATCATGCTGTGCAACAATTTTCATCTCCAGTAATCTCTGGACCTTATACAATCTTTGGACCTTTTGTAAAAGAGATTCATGTGGGAAGCACTCCACCAACAGGTTGGACACTGGAGCCAAACAAGATCATTTAAGGTTGACAACTTTATTCTTTTTCCCTGGCTCACTTGCTTCATGAACTTGTCTTCGCTTCCTTGTAGGCCACCACACTGGACTCAGCCTTCATCCGCAAGGATCCCTATGGAGTGGTGCTCATCATTTCACCCTTTAATTTCCCCTTTCACCTCACCTTGATCCCTCTGGTGGGGGCCATTGCAGCTGGTGAGTGAAAAGCTATCTGAAGTCTGTCCTGTTCCCCATATCAGAATATCCCCATGGCCATGACCCACAGACCCTTTGTTCAGCTGGTCTCTTCACAGGGGCTCCTGTTGGATGGACCCAAGTGCGCGATGGTTTTATACATCTTGCTACCATAGTTGTGTGTTTTCTCCATCAGGGAACTGTGTGATCATCAAACCTTCAGAGCTAAGCAGATGCAGTGAAAAGCTCATGGCTGAAGTGCTGCCCACCTACCTTGACCCAGTGAGTTTCTTAGACCCAATTCTCCTTTATTTCCTCAGGAAAATAGTCCTCATTCACATACATGACCCAGTTCTCTGGTGTGATACTACAGAAAATATTACGCTCTGATCCCATCTCTCAGTAGGGTATAATTGGGAGAGATCATCTGACAGTTTGCAAAGTGCATGTATGTGACCATAGCAAATTGCAGACCATATCAATCATTGCAAATTCATATTTTGCATTGTTATGGGAGTCATGGGATAAACGCAGAAGCAAGAGTTGGTGGCTACTCTGGATAGATACATCTGGAGGAAATGGTACATTCTTATGTATATAACACTAGGATTTGGGTTGGAGGAGAAGAGTTCTCTGTAGGATGATGCACTTTTCTTTTCCTTGAGATAACTTACTGTATTCTATTTCCTCTTAAAATCCTCAGGTGATTTAAGGGGCAGATGACACCAACATCATTTTAAAAAATGAAAACCTGATTAGGGAAAAAGTGGTAAAGCAGTAGGAGTGGGGGGAGGCGTGCTTAAGCCTTTTCATATCTACTGTTACTTGGCTCCAAATTGTCAACTAGCAGCTATTCCTTCTGTAGGATTCCAGAAAGGGGAAAGCTACCTGGGAAGGCATTCGAAGCAAAACCAAAGGTGGGTGTGCAAAGGGTAAAGCACCCCCGCTTTTCCCCATTTCATCTTGCTGTAGATTCTCCCTTCGAAGTGGCTTTTCATGGGGCTCAATCACATGCATTGATGTGAACGGTATATGTTTCTCCTAAATAAACAAGAAAAATCCATCTAAGGGACAGAAGCTGGGCCAGTGTGAATTGCTGAGTGTGAATTGCTTATTTCTCAGGAGGCCTTTGCTGTGGTGACAGGTGGCCATGAACCAACTGCCAGATTACTGGAGAACAAGTTTGATTACATCATGTTTACAGGTGACCTCTTTTTTAATTTCAAGGGTGATGATTTTCATCATGAATTTAAATAACACTTAAAAAATAAAGAAATAAAGGTTACAGAGGCTGGTGAAGTGTGACTAGCCAAACTATTTGTTGCCTGAGATGGGATTTGAATCCAGATCCAAGTACTATCTTTCTGTTGGATCATACTGGCTATCAACCAATGGAGCTGTTTGTTGCCTTTGTTTCCCTTCCTTTCATCCTTTCCATTCATCTGATTAAAGGTCTTTTGATGAAATATCTTGAGCGGTCATATACCCTTCTTTGGTAAATATCAACTTTGAGCCTTTATGCACCCAAATATATTTTAGCAACAGTGAGGCTAATATTAGCAGCCCATTCCTGAAGGGGGAGGGGGATGCACAACGGCTGGGAGCGGTGCAGCCACAGCACCTTCATAGAGGCTTCCCAGCTGCCAAAAATAAAAATAAAACAATATATAATGTAATGCCCCCAAAGAAAACAGCGAGGCTATGCCACCAGAAAAGGTGGTGTAGTAATGCTGCAGCTGGAGGGGGCATTCCCAGGGCGAAATGGGTTAGGATGCTGCCTAAAGGCTGCTCCTCCCCCCCATAATGCCCCGGGAACAACTCCCAGGACGCCAGTGAGGAGACTTGTACTACTGGAATGCTGCCAGAAGGCACTTCTGGTGGTGGAGCCCCATGCAGCTGCGCGGCATCCTGGGGCTGGCATGAATGCCCCTCGTGGCAGCATAAGTGCCCCTTATCCTGGGGTGAATGGGCACTTACCCCAGTGCGGGGTCACGCCAGCTCCTATGCTGATTCCCCCCCCCCATTCAGGATTGTGCTGTATGAGATCTATCAGATAAAAGGAGAAAGTTTATTTAGAAGAGCATCTTCTTCTAAAATCAATTTGCTTCCAAGTTAAGATACTGCTAGACTCCTTCCATTCCAACCAAAGATTTGATAAATAAGAAGAATATAATTTCCCTAAACAAGAACAGACGAATTGGGTGATAACATGGTAGATCAGAATGATCTCCTTTTAAAAATATTTGAACTATAAAGGTCTGCTTCCAAGAATATGGGATAAAAGTCACCCTAAAAACTGGAGATAAAACTCAGTCCATCAGCCAGGATTGACATTAAATAAATCCTTTGGAAATTAATCTACACCTGCTTGCCACCCAAATTTGGCCACTTTAAAAGTTATCTCCATATCTTTGTCTGAGAGCATGTTAGAAAGACTAAAGGCTCTGGATCGCCCTGGGAGGTCCGATAATACAGAAAGAATGGCTTCTCGTATCTTGTTGTAAATTTTGCATTCAAACACAACGTGCTCGAGGGTGGCCCAACGGGAGAAGATGCGCTGCACGGCTGCAATTGCTGCCGCTGATCACCTGGCCTGCCACGGATCAACTTAGGCGGGAGAGCCTGGCTGGGGCAGGGTTGAGGCTCATGACACCCAGCTGACAGGACCAATGGGGAGCTGCAAAAGCGCCCATTACTGGTCCTTTTATAGACTCCAGAGGGTGAGTCCAGGGGGCTGGGCTGGGCGGAACCTCCGGTCGGGCTAAAGAATTATGGCCTTTCATCTTGGGCCCTTATTTAACTGGGCTGGCCCAGGCTGTCCTTAAGGCCTTGGCCAAGGCCGAAAGTGCAAACTACGACCACTTAAAGGCTGCTGTGTTGGAACAGTACACTATTTCTGAAGAAACATATAGACAGATGTTCTGGATGGCAGTCTGGAAGGAGGGCGATCCACCCTGGGCCTTTGCAACATTCCTGAAAGATGCGGACTACAGGTGGCTACATCCATCCCCAAGAGCAAGGCCATTGTAGATTGAATTGTTTTAGAACAACTAGTCCAGATGTTTCTGACCAGGGCCCGGGAATGGGTCCTGTGTAATAAGCCACCCACATTGGAAGTTGCCATGACTTTACTAGAGAATGTGTCCATGTTGAAAGCATGGGACACCTCCAGAGACAATCAGAGGATGGAGGTCCGGCCCAGAGGCAGCAAAGGGCTCACACGGGGCAGGCATGCCCATCTGCTACCCCACATCCCATTGGGATTTGGACCTTGACCTCAAGGCGGGCTGGGCAGGCCACGACCTTCACCCGCCACACTGCCAGAAGGAACTAAACCTGGGGTTAAAGCCGATAGTTCCCCGGCTGAAGGCAAGGGCTTGGGATCCTGTTACACCTGTGGCCAGTGGGGGCACTACTGGCAGGAGTGCCCCCTAATGGAACGTGATCTCGGCTGGGAGGAAGTGGTGCAGGTGGGGCCCCAGCGAACCCCCTTGTTATACTTGAATGATGGCCAGGGAAAAAAGGAAACTTTTAACTGAATACAAATATCTCTATCAAAACTACCTCCTACCTTCTACCTCTTAGATGGCCATCTATCAATCCTCCTTTCACTCCTCATCACTCTGCTAGTTTATTATCTTTCATACCACTTATCTTGCACTCCTCTTTGCTCCAATTATTTCTTACTCCTCAAAACTACCTTAACTCTCTTCAAAACCCTTAAAACAAATATGTAAAAAAAACACAAAAAAGGGACAAATGCCCTAATGACAGAACACAGCTGCAAGCATCATAACTCAACCACCTTGGTTTCCAAAGCAGCTCCATTGTGCCCGCCTGCAGCACAGCTGGCACAGGTAAAGTTGCCACTTGTGGCTGGCCTGTCAGAAGCTACTTGATCCCGCCATGTCTTCTCAAGTCTTGTGGGATTGTCACAATGGAAGAGGAAGATGGCCGTACTCAGGGCATTATGGAAAGCAGGTGACATCTCATAGTTGCTATCAGATGTCCCACATTTGCTATTTATGAAAATTACCACACTCAGCTACCAACAGGCAATGGGCAACCAGGTCCTGCACTGCCCCCCCCCAAACTGGCCAGGCTCCAGCTGCCCAGGGTTGCCAGCTCCAGGTTTTGGGGATGGAGTCTGGGGAGGGCAACTCTATACGTCAGCACTGTTTGGGGCTTGGACTGCCCTCTTGCAGCAATGACCATTCACACCCACTCTGTCCAGAGCTTGGTGTCTGTTCATTGCCTGCCAGAAATGCCTCTTGTCTGTGGTGCCCTAATGGGGAATCACAGTGGTGGCAATGATTCTGGGGCTCCATCCTGGACTTTTACCCAGGGGCCCAGACTCACTATGTCTGCTCCTGCCAGGCATGTTCATTAGAACCAGGATGTCTTTGTCTGTCTGACTTTCTGGTATTTTGCTTTAGTAAGCTGTACCTCAAACTAGGAACATTTGTTGTAATAATAAACAATGTGCAGGAAACTTCCCTCAACTAAATAACTACATTGAGCCCAAACATGCCTGGGATGGGGAGTTTGGGCTTCTTGGTTTTGTCCTCTAGCATCTTCCAATTTAGAAAACATTTGAGACTTGTGGGGAGTTCAGGTCACTGTAGGTATGGAGGGCTAGTTAAATCGTCTGTCCTTAGAGCTCAATGATTTCCAAGTTGCCCTTGTGGGCTTCTGCACCACATGCTGGTAGTTGCATCAAGTCTCTAGTTAATCTCTGAAACATGCAGGGGCTATATTGATACAATTGCCCTTAAACATCCTCTCTCATTGAATAGAGCCCCATTCAGCGTCTTGGTTCTCTGAGGAGCTGGAGGCTATGAAAGGACAGGGACAACAGCTGAACCAATGGTGGTAGAAGTCTCAAAAGAAATTCAGGAACACCAGCTAGAGTTCATTTTACACTCTGCTCTGCAGTGGTTACTATGGTGAATAAAGACAGTTCTCACCATCATATCATAGTGATCTGTATACAAAACTACTTACCCTCATTCTGATCTTGACACTGCAGTACATACAGTACAAAGGCAGTATGCTATGAAGAAACCAGACTATACCTGTTGCTAGTATGAATTTCAGTTGCTGTAACCCAAGGATGAGGTGGTGCCAGCCTCACTAAAAGAGGCAATGGTGGGGACCTCAGAGCACATGCAGAGTTCCTTGCAGTAACAAGATGTTGGAGGAGTCTTTAACCTCTGCCCAACCTCCTGTGGACCCTAGGTTCCACTGAAGACGGGAAAATCCCAAAGGTCCAGGTAATTATGCTTAATGGAATTGGACCTAAGCCAGCCCCTTCTCGAAGACAGATGAGTTGATTTAGCCAATCCTATGCCAATATCTTGTTATCAATTAGAAAATTATTCAAACAGTAGTCCCATCCCTCAAGCATCTGGTAATGCCAGTGTTTCTAGGTGCCTGTTAATGGTGGGCAATATTCTGGGTATTCCTGCCACTGCCCGCCGACACTCAGCTGTTAGGCAGGTGGAAACAGGCTGGCCAAAAGGGAGGAAGCAATTGGCATCCGTGTGTGATGACGTCACTTCTGGTGTGATGTGGAAGCTTGGCATCGCACTGGGGGAATGGTCTGTCATTCTCCCCAAAACTCCATGGAAACCATAGCAAGTGCTAGAGCACACACACACACACCCAGTGCGATGCCAGCACTTCTGCATTGCGTTGGAAGTGACATGATCATGCATGGGTGGAGATTGCCACCACTTGTACCCACCTCCCAACATCTCCTGCTGGTTGTCAGGAGGGACCTGGCAATCCTAGGTAATGGGCCTGAACTTCCATGACAAATAGCTTGTCCGTCCCAAACTGGCTTGTTCTTTGTCCAAAAAGGATTAGGTTTCACAGGATAGCCCAATGCGAAATGGAAATGAATGGGTTATTCTAATGTTAACCCTAGGGTCCAAGATCCCAGAAGCTCTAGGTGGCCCTCTTGAACCCTAGGGTTTTAGGGTTTCCGTCACACCAACTAACAGCTGTTTCCTGGCTGAATGTGAGGTTCTCCAGCCAACCTCGGCAATCCCAAAATGTCACTCGCTCAGACAGGCAGGTCTAAAGCAGGTAAACGTTTATTCAGGAGCCACAGGTACAGCATAAGCAATCCACAGGTTCAAAGCTGCTAATGACCATCCATTCTACAAAGCATAACTTTAAGCACAAAACAACCCCAGTTGCAAGATCAAGCAGGCCTGGGAATTGGGAGAAAACAGTGCCTGGTGGGAAGCAGGGAGTGAGCAAGCCATAATACTGAAGTAGGGGGGGAAGGCAGGGAGCGGGGATAGTTTGAACAGCTCAGGGAAACAAAACCAAAAAATGCTCTCAAACAGAAATCGGCCTAACTCATGTTTGGCAGATGCGTTGTCCCGTCTTCCCCAGTACCGCAGTCAAATCAACCGCCCAGTGGATTCCTTATTCACTCCGGAATAACAGGGGGAGGTGCCTGGGTTAGTCATAGTTACTCGCACTCAGAGCCGAGCGGCAATACTATATACCCCAGAAATGTTATCGATAACTGGTGAAAGTCACACTTGGAAACCTTGGCATATAACTGGTAGGCTCGTAGCCGACTTAACACCTCCTTCACCAGAGCCACATGCTCATCCATAGTCCGGGTGTATATTAAAATGTCATCTAAATAAACAATCACTCCTTTAAACAACAAGTCATGTAACACCTCATTAAAATGTCATTAAATAAACAATCACTCCTTTAAACAACAAGTCATGTAACACCTCATTATCATTTGAATGAAAACACTCGGGGCCCCAGTCAATCCGAAGGGCATCACTAAATATTCAAACATTCCGAAACAACTAGAGAAGGCAGTCTTGTGTTCATTTCCTTCTCTGATCCTAATGCGATGGTACACTTCCACTAAATCTAGTTTAGTAAAACTCCGACCCTCCTTCAACTGAGCGAGCAGATCTGGAATGAGAGGAAGGGGGTAGGCATTAGTCTGCGTGACCACATTGAGTCTGCGGAAATCTATGCAGAGTCGCAAATCACCAGTCTTTTTCTTCACAAAGAAAGCAAGTGCCAAGTGAGGCGCCGAGGATGGACATATGAACCCCCTTGCCAAATTAGTGTCCAAATAGTCTCTTAACACCACCTTTTCCTTAGGGCTCATGGGATAGATTTTCCCTTTTGAGAGTTTGCCCTCCCCCACCACCTAAATTGCATAGTCAGTGGCTCAGTGGGGGGACAATTCATCACACTCGCGCACATCAAATACATCTGCAAAATGTGCATATTCCTTGGGGAGTTGAGGCGGCGGAGCCTCTGCTGGCGGATGCTCTTGCAATGCGGCTGCTTGTTCTCAGAACACCACCTCCCTCCTGTGCCGGTCACATTGGGCCTGCGAAAACGTAAGAGTCAATTCTTTCCAGTCTATGGTAGGACTATGACCACGTAGCCAGTTCATTCCCAACACTTTCATTCTACAATGAAAGTCTCTAGCAGGCAACTTCAGTATTATGGCTTGCTCACTCCCTACTTCCTACCAGGCACCGTTATCTCTTAATTCCCAGGCCGCTTGGTTTTGCATGTGGGATGACTCTGTGCTTAAAGTTATGCTTTGTAGTTTGGTTTGTCATTAGCAGCTTTGAACCTGTGGATTGCTTATGCTGTATCTGCGGCTCCTGAATAAACGTTTACCTGCTTTAGACCTGCTTGTCTGAGCGAGTGACTTTTGGGGATTGCCGAGGTTGGCTGGAGAACCTCACATTAAGCTGCTAATCCTTTTTGCTTTGTTCTCTGCTCCCAACCCAATGTGAGGGTGGCTATAATGGGGAATGGAAATGGCGAGAAGGAGGGCAAGATGGTGCCTCCGGCCGAGCCCAATCTTGGCTCGAAGGGGGATAAGCCAGTGGACGAGAAACCAAGCGACACCGGGAAGGGTGCGGTACCCAAGATTTCTCATGTTCGCTCCTGGATGGATTCTCCCTAACCTTGAATGGGGTCGGGGGCGGACAGTAGGTGCTGGAGGCCAGCGATTTCTGGGATGCTTGAGGGGTTTGGGGAAGACCCGGCCCGTGGGGAATCGGTCTGGCGGCGCGAGTGGGAGGAGGAACGCCAGCAACTCTGCTTTGAGAAGCAGGAGATGGCGGAAAGGATGGATGCCATGCAAACCTTGATGCGAGATATGTGGCACGAGTTGAACGACTTGTGGCAATAGCAGCCTCAGCAGCCTCCCGGCAACCAACCGGCGGCTCCTGGTAACCAACCGGTCCTACCACCGCCGCCGCTGCCGCCGGTGGTAGGGCAGCCGGGTCCAGCGCCTCCAACCTGATGTGAGTTGAGGTGACGTTTGATGGGTCGAGCAACCTTTTGTCTTATTTCCTGATCCAAGTGGATGTGTTCATGCGTGAACAGGGTGCAACCTTCACCTCGGACGAAAGCCGGGTTCAATAGGTTGCATCGCTGCTTCAGGGGGAAGCGGCGGCATGGATGGTGCAACAGTACGAACTGCGCTCCCAAGTTTTGAGAAGTTTGGATGACTTCATGATAGTCCTCCGTAACCAGTTTGAAGACCCGCACTGGGGGGAATGGGCCAAGACGGCTCTTCTGCAGCTGCACCAAGGGACTAAGTCGGTGGTGCAGTATGCTAGCGAGTTTCAATTGCTCTCGAGTAAAATTCTGGACTGGAGCGAGGCCATCCGAGTACAGTATTTTCGGGAGGGGTTCAATCCCGAATTGCAGCACTGGGCTTTCATGCAAGGGAATCCTCCAGACGTGGAGGGATGGGTGCGGCATGCAGCCGACATCGAAAACCGTAGGCAACTGTTGCAACTCTAGAAGCATCGTACCTTGTGGGAGACCAAGCCCCATGGAGACAGGCCAGGCGCCCCTAAAGACTTTCGGTCCTTGCAAGGAGGAGGTCTGTCAGCGGCGGAACAGATTAAATGTTTCCAGAGTGGTGCCTGCCTCGTTTGTGGAGGCTTGGGACATTTTGCCTCTCGTTGCCCATCCCGGTCTGAAAAACTGGCCCGTCCAGCCAGCAGCTGTGGAGTCGGAGAAGGCATGCACCGAGGGACAGGCCCGCTGCAGAAGCGCCCCACCGGGATGACGGGGGACACCCACGGTTCTTCAGCTTCAACCCACCCAAGAACCGCCGAAAGCTACTGGCTCATCAGAGCCACGGATTACAAACCTCTTCCTCCAGTGAGGGGGATGAGTGGAGCCTGCCGGCAAAAAACACCGTCGGTGTGCTGTAAAGGGAGCTCCACAGCAGGCCGCCCCGGACCTTGAGCAGGGAGCTCCGGTGATGGTAAGCAATCATGAGGACAATGTGTTCATTAAGGTCGCCCTTGCATTACCTGGGGGGGGGGGGCGTGTTACGAGTATCGGCTCTAGTTGATTCAGGCTGTGCTTGGACTTTAATAAATGAAGAGACTGTACGTGAATTATGGGTGAAGAGGGTTGAGTTGCCTGAACCCATTCAGTTTGCCCAGATGGACAGTAGTGACTTTAGGGGGGGCGGTCACGCATAGAACAGTTCGGGTCACCTTGGGAGTTGGGGAGCATTGGGAACAGCTCCATTTTACCATAGCCCCCACTTTTAAGTACCCCATAGTGTTGGGAATGAACTGGCTACGTGGTCATAGTCCTACCATAGACTGGAAAGAATTGACTCTTACGTTTTCGCAGGCCCAGTGTGACCGACACAGGAGGGAGGTGGCGTTCAGAGAACAAGCAGACGTGTTGTAAGAGCATCCGCCAGCAGAGGCTCCGCCGCCTCAACTCCCCAAGGAATATGCACATTTTGCAGATGTATTTGATGTGCGCAAGTGTGATGAATTGCCCCCCCACCGAGCCACTGACTGTGCAATTGAGGTGGTGGGGTAGGGCAAACTCTCAAAAGGGAAAATCTACCCCATGAGCCCTAAGGAAAAGGCGGTGTTAAGAGACTATTTGGACACTAATTTGGCAAGGGGGTTCATACGTCCGTCCTCTGCACCTCACTCGGCACCCGCTTTCTTTGTGAAGAAAAAGACTAGTGATTTGCGACTCTGTATAGATTTCCGCAGACCCAATGCGGTCACGCAGACTAATGCCTACCCCCTTCCTCTCATTCCAGATCTGCTCGCTCAGTTGAAGGAAGGTCGGATTTTTAGTAAGCTTGATTTAGTGGAAGCGTACCATCGCATTAGGATCAGGGAAGGAGATGAACATAAGACTGCCTTCTCTAGCTGCTTTGGAATGTTTGAATATTTAGTAATGCTGTTTGGATTGACGGGGGCTCCGAGTGTCTTCATGCAAATGATTAATGAGGTGTTGCATGATTTACTGTTCAAAGGAGTGATTGTTTATTTGGACGACATTTTAATATACACCAAAACCATGGACGAGCATGTGGCTCTTGTGAAGGAAGTGTTAAGTCGATTGCGTGCCCACAAGTTGTACGCCAAGGTTTCCAAATGTGACTTTCATCAGTCTTCCATAATATTTCTGGGATATATAGTGTCGCAGCAGGGACTTGCTATGGACCCAGAAAAGGTTCGAGCTGTGATGGAGTGGGAAGTCCCCTCTACTTGCAAGCAACTGCAGCAATTTCTTGGTTTCGCTAATTTCTACTGCAATTTTATTAATGACTTTGCGCAAGTAGCCTTGCCTCTCACCTCTCTTCTGCAAACAAAAGGAAAGGGGTCTGCACCCACGCTGTCGTCCGCCAGGTTACTTTGGACTCCTGAATGTCAACAAGCGTTTGACACGCTAAAACGGTTCTTCACATCCAAACCAGTATTGAAACACCCTGATTGTGAAAAACCTTTCATTGTTCAGGTGGACGCTTCAGATGTTGCCATGGGAGGGGCACTCTTACAAATGGGTGAGGATGGCCAATTGCAACCGTGTGCATATTTTTCTAAGAAATTCTCTCAAGCTGTACTAAACTGGGCTATTTGGGAAAAGGAGGCAGCAGCCGTGAAACATGCCCTCACGGTCCTGAGACATTTTTGGGAAGGGGTTGATGTTCCTTTTGAGGGTTGGCCTGATCACAAAAATTTGGAGGCGCTAAAAGGGTCTAGAAAATTATCAGCCAAACAGGTTCGTTGGGCAGAGTTCTTTGCCAAGTTTCGATTTGTGCTGAAACATGTTCCAGGGAAAGAAAATTGTCTGGCTGATGCGTTGTCCCGACTCCCCCAATACCGCAGTCAAATCGACCGCCCCGTAGATTCCTTATTCACCCCGGAACAATGGGGGGCGGTGCCAGGTTTGGCCATGGTCACTCGTGCTCAGAGCCGAGCAGTGGATTCAGACCCGGCAAGCGGACTCCCGGAGGCTTTCCGTGCGAGGGTGGCCGAAGCCGTGCACCAGGAAGAAGGGGGCCAAAAGCTTCCTCAAGCTCTCACTCGCCGGGGGGAGCTGTGGTTTCATGGGGTGAAACTGTATGTTCCGGAAACTGTTCGGAGGGAGGTGTTGGAGATGGCTCATGGGGCAAAAACCGCAGGACATTTTGGGTTTGTCAAATCTTTGCATTTGTTGAGGCATCAATTTTGGTGGCCGGGCATGAGAGCTAATGTGGACCTTTTCGTGCGCAGTTGCCCCACCTGCGCAACTGCCAAAAGACTTATGGGGAAGCCCCCGGGACTCTTCAAACACTTGGAAGTCCTGTCCGTTCCCTGGGAGGCCATTGCCATGGACTTTGTTACGGATCTTCTCCCCAGCCGAGGGAAGATGGGTTGTGGGTGGTGACGGACTTATTTTCTAAGCAAGTGCATTTTGTTCCTTGTACGGGCTTACTGACAGCCCAGAAGCTGGCACACATGTTCGTTACACACGTGATGAAAAATCACTTGTTCCCACGCAAGATAATCTCCGACAGGGCCCCCCAATTCGTGGCTAAGTTCTGGAAAGCTTTTTTTAAAACTAATGGGGGTGGAACAAGGTTTGTCTTCGGCACACCATCCTCAGATGGATGGACAGACGGAATGAGTTAATTCTGTGTTGGAATGTTATTTGCGCTGTTATGTTAACTATCACCAGGATGATTGGGTGGATTTACTGCCCTTTGCTGAACATGCTTACAATAATGTTCCTCATTCGTCTACGGGATACAGTTCCTTCCAGGTGGTGTACGGCAAGGATTTCAGACCCTTTGGGAACGTAGAACTACTCCAGGAGGAGGGGATAAAAGGTGAAGTGGGAGATTGGGTGCAGGTGGTTCAGAACACATGACCTTGGCTCCAGAAAAATCTGGAGCGAGCTAAACGTAAATACAAAGAGCATGCAGATAAACATCGTTCCCTGGGGTGGGACTTTAAAGTGGGGGATCAAGTCTACCTGTCCACCAAAAACCTTCGGAGTCTACAACCATGTAAAAAGCTCAGTGACAAGTATGTAGGTCCCTATCCCATTACAAGGGTGATCAACGAAGTGACTGTAGAGCTAGAGCTTCCCAAAGCCCTCAGGGGAATCCACCCGGTGTTTCATATCAGTTCTCTCAAGTCCTATGTAGCAGGTCCCCAATTCCACCCAGAACCTAAGCCCGAGGTACCAACTGTGGTGGGAGGGGAGGTGCATCTAGAAGTTTCTACAATCCTTGATTCCAAACTGGAAAAAGGGAAGTTGTTCTATTTGGTACGTTGGAAACATCTGGGACCAGCACATGATGAATGGGTGGCGGCCCCACGTGTAGCAGCCCCCCGTCTGGTACGACAATTTCATGACGCCTACCCCCAAAAGCCTCGGCCTGTCTCGGACCTGGGAGGGGGGTCTTAAGGGGGGCAGAATGTCAAGAGTCATGCCAAAAGTCATGCTTATTTCTGTTCAAGTGTATCTATTGGTTTTGCTGTTCAAGTGTATCTAGTGGTTTTGTTTCTCTGAGATGTTCAAGCTGTCAGGAGTCATGCTGTCCAGGCAGGCTCTTGACATGAGTTAGGCCCCTTTCTGTTCAAGTGTTATCCTTTGGTTTTGTTTCTCTGAACTGTTCAAGCTGTCCCCGCTCCTTTCCTCCCCCACTGCTCTGACCTTGAGTCTCTAACAGGCAACTTCAGTGTTATGGCTTGCTCACTCCCTACTTCCTACCAGGTACCGTTATCTCCTAATTCCCAGGCCGCTTGGTTTTGTACCTGGGATGACTCTGTGCTTAAAGTTATGCTTTGTAGTTTGGTTTGTCATTAGCAGCTTTGAACCTGTGGATTGCTTATGCTGTATCTGCGGCTCCTGAATAAACGTTTACCTGCTTTAGACCTGCTTGTCTGAGCGAGTGACTTTTTGGGATTGCCGAGGTTGGCTGGAGAACCTCACATTAGGGCCCATAACTGGGGTGGGGGTGCTGGTAGATCCAATTTATCCCATTGATGCTCACATAGGAGCCATACCAGACCATTCCTTTTTCTGTCTTCAGCTGGCACACCAGTTCTGCCCTGGTCTGGAGAAAAATTATCTTGCCACAGTTAATGTCATCCTGTCAGCTGGTGATTAGATTAATGTAATGCACTGAACGTGGACTTGTCCTAAAAACTGTTTTTTTCCAAAAGTTACTAATCCAGGTAAGCACCATTCAGAACGTAGCTCTGTGTAGCGCATGTAACGATATTCTACAGATCTCTATAATCAAATCTTATTATCCCCTGTAGGACATCCTGAGTGTCAAAAGCAGCATTATTTTAGTTCTTTATTCCTATGCCAATAAACAAATAGATAAACAGGACCCCCCTGTTCGTAAACATACCAAAATTTTCACAGGCAGACAAGTGCATTTTTTTCATTACTCAAAAGGTTGCCCAGTCCTGGGGTAGCCCCACACGAGGCTCCAGATTCACTTATCAACTATGGGCTAGTTTTCTTATCTCTGTGTTTTTATTTTTGTTTTTTTAAGCACAAGAATGTGAGTTTTGTTGGTGCAGAATTTAAGATGGGCATTTTTGACATAGCGTATCTCTTTGTGACTGCCCCAATTTTTGTTTTACTTCTACAGGGAGTACCCATGTTGGAAAGATTGTCATGACTGCAGCAGCCAAACACTTGACACCATTGACTCTAGAGCTGGGAGGCAAAAATCCCTGCTATGTGGATTGCTGCTGCAATCTCCTGAGTGCAGCCCACAGAATAGCATGGGCAAAGTTCTTCAATGCTGGCCAGTCTTGCATTGCACCGGACTATGTGATTTGTACTGCTGATACACAAGACAGGCTGATTCCCTGCTTACGTCAGGTTATTCATGGTTTCTATGGCTGCAACCCTCAGGATTCACCCGATTTTGGCCGCATGATCAATGACAAACATTTCCAGCGTGTCCGAGCACTTCTGGACTGTGGCCGAGTGGCCATTGGTGGGGAGACAGATGAGTGTGACCGTTATATTGGTGAGCAAGTGGGCTGATGCTGGGGATTAGGGGTGACAGAAAGAGAGGAAAACTCTCTTCTTGTGGTGTGCAGAAGGCTTGTTATGAAGTGTTTTTTCCATGTGAGTGAAGATTTGACAGAGCAAAGGGGTAAGTCCTGTATTTGGCGGGCTTGTGTATTGGGAAGGGCAGCCTCAAGGGCAGATAATGCTGTAGCTGAAGGCAGGGCATGGCAGCAGTACAGGAACATAACGGGTCTTTATTTGCTCTCTTGTCCACAGCTCCCACAGTGCTGGCTGATGTGAAGGAATGGGAACCAGTCATGCAAGAGGAAATCTTTGGGCCCGTCTTGCCTATTCTCACTGTGTCAGGCTTGGATGAAGCCATCCAATATATCAATTGCAGGGACCGCACGCTGATGGTCTTTGCTTTCTCCTGTAGCCCCCAGGTATGCTTTGATCTTGTAGACAACCCTATCAGGAGGATGGGAACAGATAACAAATACCATAATGTTCATTGGTTCTGGTAGGTTATCCAGGCTGTGTGACCGTGGTCTTGGTATTTTCTTTCCTGACGTTTTGCCAGCAGCTGTGGCAGGCATCTTCAGAGGAGTAACACCATAATGTTCACTTCCTTTTTGGGGTTGTCAGCTCAGGGAAATCAGAAGTTGTTTAGGATCTCTTTGAGCTTTCTAGACTGCCCTGTGTGATGAGTGTTGTTGTTATGGGGAAGATCTCTGAGTATGTTATTAGGGCCCTGACCTGGATGGTCTCAGGCTAGCCTGATCTCGTCAGATCTTGGAAGCTAAGCAGGGTCGGCCCTGGTTAGTACTTGGATTGGGAGACCATTAAGGAAGTCACTAAGTAGAGGCAGGAAACGGCAAACAACCTCTGAACATTGCCTTGAAAACACTATGGGGTTTCCATAAGTCGGCTGCAACTTGACAGCACTTTCTATCACCCTGTTATGGGGAAAATCTCTGTTTATCAGCTATTCTGGCTGGAGGTATAATTAATATTAAATGGTGACTCTGAACCAACTAGCATGGCTGGTGTGGGAGATTTTGGCATGGGGAAGGTGATCGGTTTAGTATTGGAGGCACCTAATGCATAGTGGCTATGACATCACTATGATATCACTACATAATTCCCTCCCCCACTTACAAGCACTACTTTGAGCCCCTCTGTTTTTCACAATCTCCCCCCCTCCAGTTTTCCTCTTATCTTTCAATTTTTCTGAGGGTTTTGCACTCTGTCCAACACTGAAGCTCAAGTTTCGTGAAGTGTAATTTGAAAATGCTGTGTGAGCCACTTCTATTCTTCCAGAAACAGACTTTCCATCTGAAAATAATTTTACAAGTGTTTAAAAATCCTTTTCTAAAACCAGCCTTTCATATATGTTTCTAACAATGAAGCAGAAGTGGCTATTATGGTAAATATGATTGCTTTTTAGGCTTATATTTTAATTGGCTAGGGTGGCCTTTTTCATTTTTTTAACTCATTATGGGTGTTACGTTACCATAGCACAGTAAGAAAGATAGCATTGTTGCATGAACTGCCATTGTGAATGTGTTACTCTATCATCATCTTATATATACATATTTGAGTAGAAATCTCAAGGTTTTCAGATTACACATTGCTTGTTATGAAGTCTTGGCTGAACTGGGTACAAAACCCTCCAGAGAAGTAGCAGTGTTAGGTCCAAATGAGATGAAATGTGCCATTATCTAGATGTTTTCTAACCAATGCTGTTCCTTTTACAGTCAGATGTGACTTCAGGGGACTAAAACATGCTGGGGGCTGCTGCATCTCAGGAGCATAGTGTTGTTACGCCAAATAGAACAGTCTCCTTTTATTGGGGGAAATTAGCTAGGAGACTCGTAGAGCTTTGCAAGAGGTTGGAGTGGGAATCTTTGAACCTATTTTCACACGGATGAGCGCATCAGTTGAAAAGGTTCTTAAAAAAGAAGCTTTTATAAACTTTAAGGGTTTCATTAAAAAGAATCAAATTCATATGTACACTCACAGAAAAACACACAAATCCCCATACATACAGAACTAGGAAAATAAATGTATGAGGGGGTGGACACAAGGATTAAAGGTTCCCAGGGAAAGTATATTTACCAGTTTGGGGAGTGAGGTCCAGAAAGAGGCAGCTGCATGGAACAAGTAACGACCAGTTTCTTGTAAGGAAAGTGAAGGAAAACTGTACACACAAGTACAGGGCTCATGTTTTAGATCAAAGGAAAAATGCTAGCAATTTGCCATGACAAACTGGGAGATATTTATACCCCAAAGAGAAGTTGGAGGTATGTTTTCACTATACCTGGCAATGTTTGCCAGTGGACAAAAGGTGAGATTGCTCTTGATGAGTTTAGGAGTTTGGGTAAGAAAAAACAGAAGGTGAGATAGATCAAAAATAATGCCTAGGTACTTTGGGCTGAGTTCCCCTAAGTATCTGCTATAGATTTCCAGATGAGGGTGAGGTCTGAGAGACTATCTGCCAGGGGAAGGAGAGAGTGAGTCAGAGGGATTGGCTAGCAACTTGATGGGTTTATTTGTGTCCATCCCAGTTCTCTGAATAGAGTTCTGTCTCTGATGAGATTACTGAGGTGTGGCTTATCAGCTGTAAGAGAGTGCTAAACAAATGTTGAAGAAGCCTTGCTTTTGTCCTTTTGATTCCAGGTTGCACCTGGCCTCTTCCTGGTGGGAAACAGGCAAACAAGCCCGAACTTGCCCAGTCAGCTCTGTAGCTTGGCACACAAGAGGGATTGCCTCTGGTTGCACAGCAATGTTCCATCCCTGCACACTTGCTCCAGTCCTGAACACCTTGCCTGGTGTACCAGGGTAGCCTAGGGCTGTCAGGTGGCCACAGTAGTGTGGAGGGGGGAAGAAGGGGCTTCAGCCCTGCTTCCAGCACGGTTTTCCTGAGCTGAAATGGCTGTGGGGAAGCCCTATTTGCTCCACTGTGGGGCTGCATGTGCTACAGACACTGCACCCTGACCCGACTTGTATCATGGGTAATATCTAGTTTGAGCCTTAGTTTATTGTAGCACAAACAACAAAAATTCTTTTGGCACCTTAAAGACCAACAGATGTGCATCTGGCCTTGGATCCACCCAAGAATTTCTGTGGATGGAAGGGACTTCCTTGCCTCCCTTTCTGTTGGAAGGCTACAGCTCTGTTGAGCTCTTCAGAAATCACAGCATTTACATCTTTTGAAAGAAATGTCCACCCAGTTTTTCTTATGACAAAATTAGAATATCATAAACTCTAAGCACTGGGGAACCAGGAACTGGGCTCATGAACGTTTTTTTTCTTTTTCTTAGACTGTGAACCGGGTATTGGACTGCACCAGCAGTGGTGGCTTTTGTGGCAACGACGACTTGATGCATATGTCGTTGGTCTCTCTACCATTTGGTGGAATTGGTATGACTAGCCCTGTATCTCTTATGCTCTTTCTGTCTCCTTCATCTGCACTCATCCTCCATGGTACTCCCTCCGTTCTCATGGGCAGCATGTAAGGCTACAGCAACATTTCTTTTTGAAGTTATCTCTGGGACAAGCAGGGGCAAAACTATTATCTAGGTAGGCTCCTGAACTGCTCCAGGACATTTGCAGTCTTTATGCAACAAGGTGCAATAGGACTTAATTCCAAGTAAGTAAGTAAATAATTAAGCAAAGCCTTTCATGTAAAGCAGCAGATTATTTAATCACAGAATCATAAAGTTGGAAGGGATCACCAGGGTCATCTAGTCCAACCCTCTACACAATGCAGGAAATTCACAACTATCTCCCCACCACACCCTCAGTGATCCCTACTCCATGCCCAGAAGATGGCCAAGATGCCCTCCTCTCATACTCTGCCTAAGGTAATAGAATCAGCATTGCTGACAGATGGCCATCTAGCCTCTGCGTTAAAACTTCCAGGGAAGGAGAGCTTACCACCTCCCGAGGAAGCCTGTTCCACTCAGGAACCGCTAACTGTTAGAAATTTCTTCCTAATGTCTAGATGGAAACTCTTTTGATTTAATTTCAACCCGTTTGTTCTGGTCCGACCTCCTGGGGCAACAGAAAACAACTTGGCACCATCCTCTATATGACAGCCCTTCAAGTAGTTGAAGATGGTTATCATATCACCCCTCAGTCCTCTCCTCTCCAGGCTAAACATATCCAGCTCCTTCAACCTTTACTCATAGGACATGGTCTCCAGACCCCTCACTATCTTTGTTGCCCTCCTCTGGACACGTTCTGGCTTGTCTACATCCTTCTTAAATTGCAGTGCCCAAAACTGAACACAGTACTCTAGGTGAGGCCTAACCAGAGCAAGAGTAAAGCGATACCATCACTTCGCGTGATCTGGACACTACACTTCTGTTGATGCAGCCCAAGACCGCATTTGCCTTTTTAGCTACCGCATCACACTGCTGACTCATGTTCAGTGTTTGGTCTACTAAGAACCCAAGATCCTTTTCACACACACTACTGCTCAGACAAGTCTCCCCCATCCTATAATTATGCATTTGATTTGTCCTACCTAAATGCAAAACTTTTACTTGGGATGCTTACTTGTGAATAGCCCTAAACTGTCAGGGTGGTCCTGCTGCCTCCTCCTTGAAAAATTCACTTTGGAACCTTTCTTAAGCAGACCATAGTAAACAGCAGTCTGCTGGCTTAGATAGTTTCACTGTTTTGCTTATGTTAGGAAAAATGCTTGTGAGTTTGTAGTTGGGAGGAAGAATTTTACCCATGACAGCAGACTAGAATCCTTTTTCCCTAAGCAGATCACTGGTGTGAAAGACTTCAGCCAACTCGTCACTGGAAATGTCATGGCTACCAGCATGGTGTAGTGGTTAAGAGTGGTGGTTTGGAGCGGTAGAGTCTGAGCTGGAGAACCGGGTTTGATTCCCCACTCCTCCACATGAGCGGCGGAGGCTAATCTGGTGAACTGAATTTGTTTCCCCACTCCTACCCATGAAGCCAGCTGGATGACCTTGGGCCAGTCACATTCTGTCAGCCCCACCCACCTCACAGGGTGTCTGTTGTTGGGAGGGGAAGGGAAGGTGATTGTAAGCCAGTTTTATTCTCCCTTAAGTCGGCATATAAAAACCAACTCCTACTCCTCCTCTTCTTCTTCTATCTACTATTCGGATCCTCGCTAGTATTAGGAATCTGAGGCTTTTGTACACATTGCATTTTGGCAGCATTCACTCCAAAGCAGCCCCTGTGAAATGCAGCAAGAAATTCTTACTTGAATCAAATCTGTCAAAATGTAAAGCCCACTCCCTTCCACCTTTGGTATTCCTATTTAGCATGCTTGATAACATCGAAGAAATGACCAATTTCATTTTTTAAAATCCTAGTTGTCATAACTGCTAGAAGATTTTATTGAAATATGCCAGGCCACTTTTGGTGCGTGAAACAGCTTTTCCAGTGCCTTTAGAACATGATGTCTATACAAGCAGCACAACACTATGCTCAAGTACATCCTCTGCTTATGGCTTCTTATAGATTAGAGCAGGGGTGGGGAACCTTTTTCCTGCCAAGGGCCATTTGCACATTTATAACATCATTCGGGGGCCATACCAGGTGTAGATCTCCCGTGGGGGGAGAGGCTAGGGTTGCCAGGTCTCTGGCCACCACTTGGAGGTTGGCAACCCCAGGGGAGACCACACAGAGAAGTCCTGGAGGGCACCCCCGCTCCCCCACTCCTCCCTCCCAGGTGGGAGAGCAGCCAGCAGTGGGCCTGAGCAAACGAGGCGCCAGGGGGGCGCAGCCCACAGTCAATTGGCAAAGGAGGAAGGAAGGAAAACATAGAAAGAGGAAGAGGGAGAGGGAGAAAGAAATGGAAAGAGGGGGAGAAAGAAATGGAAAGAGGGGGAGAAAGAAAAGGACAGAGGGAGACAAACAAAGAAAGACACAGAAAGAGGAAGAGAGAAAAGCCTTCCCACACACACACACACACACGCACACCCCCGCCGGCCCCACGTGACCTGGCTCCAGGCTCCATGCCCTCACACCCCCAGAGTCCACAAAAGCCCCCCCGAAGCCCGATTGGCTCCTGTGCGCATGTTCTGCCGCCGGGAACCGTGGGCCTCTTCCCCTCCCCCCATGCTGCTCAACAGCCGACAGGCAGCAAGAGGGGCTTACAGTGTGCCCCGGCGTTCCTGCATGCTGCGGCTATAGGGGGCAGCTTTGGGGAAAGTGTCCCTCCCCCTCCTCTTGCCGACTAACAGCTGTCAGTCGGCGAGAGGAGGTCCAAAGTGCGCCGCAGTGCCCCTGCAAGCTGTGGCCCCAGGAACACCCTCAGGGAGGGCTGCCCTGTGCTGCGCCTCCGTGGCGGGGCCCTGGAGCTCCCGAGGGCCACAAAAAATGTCCTCGGGGGCCACATACGGCCCCCGGGCCTGAGGTTCCCCATCCCTGGATTAGAGATAGGCTGTTCTTGATCCCTGGCACAGTCTAGCTGATGTTTATTGAATTATCTTTAGCCACTGAATAGAAATAAAATGTAATGTTTGAACAAGCTTGAAACCAGAGTGCAGTGAAAGTGTGAGGAGTATTACACGGGAACACTTGTGATCTTGCCTAGGTGAAGAATGGGTAGAGGGGATATGCCCAGCCTTGTGGCCAACTGGAACACCCAGCCATTGCATAGGATTTGATCTACATACTTTCTTTGTGAATCTGTTGCAGGATGCAGTGGGCTTGGCAGGTATCATGGCAAGTTCAGCTTCGACACTTTCACTCACCAGCGTGGCTGCCTCATGCGCATGATGGGCTTTGAAGTAATCAACCGTGTGCACTACCCACCCTACACTGAAAGCAAGCTGAGAATTCTGAAGTTCGGTACAGATGTGAGGCGCTGGAACCCTTGCACCCTGCTGTGAACGCCCTAAGCAGCAGAAGCCTTGTGTTCCCACAGGCTGCTCTTGTCAGGCCGCTATCTCAATGTTTCCTTTCATTTCTGTACTGAATGTTATGCCTTTCGTTTCTTTGCTGAACCGTCCAGACTTCAAGGACGGCTTCACATACCAAAGCCTGGGAACGCCATTCCTGGGAAATAATGCTCTGTTTATACTTTGTAATCTCCCGCCGTTTCTCTGCCTTATATTTTCAACTAACGAGCAAGACAGCTCATAGCTGTCATCTTATCCTCAATGCACTATATTGCCTATTTGACCAGTAAAAGCCATCTGCTTGGAATCTAATTATCTCTGTGGTGATTTCTGGTTCTTTGGGTCAAGAGCTGACATTATGACAGCTATCTGTGATGCCCTTCGAGTTAAAAGGGGCCCCGGGGGTCTTCATGCAACTCATCAACAAAATCCTCCATGATTTACTGTACCGCGGGGTGGTAGTTTATTTGGACGACATTCTTATTTATTCAAAAACCATGGACGAGCACGTCACTTTGGTCCGAGAAGTTCTGCGCCGCCTGCGCAATCACCAACTCTTTGCAAAGCTGGCTAAATGCGAATTTCACCAAAGTAAAATAACTTTCTTAGGATATATAATCTCCCACCATGGCCTTAGCATGGACCCAGCCAAGATCCAATCTGTTCTCGATTGGACTCCTCCCTCCAACCGCAAGCAAGTACAACAGTTTCTGGGCTTTGCTAATTTCTACCGCGGATTTATCCCTAACTTCGCCCAAATAGCGCTGCCCATCACCGACCTTCTGAAAACCAAGGGTAAAGAAAGCTCGGCTACGTTACCCTCCGCTAAGATACTGTGGACTGATCAATGCCAAGCCGCTTTCGTAGCCCTCAAACACCTCTTCACTTCGGAGCCCGTGCTACGGCACCCAGACCCGAATCAAATGTTCATTGTGCAAGTCGATGCCTCCGACGTGGCTATGGGAGGGGCCCTTCTCCAAAGAGGACCGGATGGTCTCCTTCACCCTTGCGCTTACTTCTCGAAGAAGTTTGCGCACTCCCAATTGAACTGGCCCATTTGGGAGAAAGAAGCCTCAGCCGTTCACCATGCACTTACCCTATGGCGACAATTCCTGGAAGGGTCTAAAGTCCCCTTCGAAGTTTGGACCGATCACAAAAATCTAGCCGCCCTTACAGGAACCCATAAGTTATCCGCAAAACAACAGCGTTGGGCGGAATTCTTTGCTCAGTTTCGGTTTGCCCTAAAGCATGTCCCAGGGAAACAAAACGTTCTCGCAGATGCTCTCTCCCGGTTACCTCAATACCCGGCGAAACTCGATCGGCCGACAAACTCTTTATTTACACCCGCACAAAGAGAAGCCCTGCCAGTACTAGCTGTACAAACTCGATCCCACACATTAACCGGCGCGCAAGCTCCTCCAACCCTACCGGCTGCCCAGCTGCCCTCGCAACGGAAACTCACGATGGCCGGCGCTCCGGCTCCTCCAACCCAACCGGCCGCCCTGCCGCCTGCAGTCTGCACACCACCGCACGTAAGCGCTTCCCCCTCGTCAGCCCCAGTAACTGCTCCTAATGCCACTATAGCCAAGGGGGGGGGGTCCCCATCTCCGAATCCTTCTTAAATTCCCTTCGGGAACAATGCCTTATGGAACGCTCTGGTCAAACCCTGCCTCCTGGTGTAATCGAACAAGGAGGCTCTTGGTACAAAGACTCGAAATTGTATGTGCCCAAAGCGCTCCGAAAAGACGTTTTACACTTGGCTCATGGAGTAAAAACAGCTGGACACTTTGGGTTCCTGAAGACCCTTCACCTATTGCGCAGACAATTTTGGTGGGGGGGAATGCGTTCTGACATTGACTCTTTTATTCGCAGCTGTCCTGTTTGCGCCACAGTCAAACGATCTCAAGGCAAGCCCCCAGGACTACTGCAACCACTTAAAATTCCCAGCAGACCCTGGGAAGTGATTGCTATGGATTTTATGACAGATCTCCCTCTCAGCGGGGGGAAAACTGTGTTATGGGTTATCACTGACTTATTTTCTAAGCAAATACATTTGGTTCCATGTGCAGGGATCCCCTCTGCTCAGAAGTTGGCCCGCCTTTTCGTGTCACATGTCTTTAGACTACATTCGTTTCCGCGCAAGATAATCTGCGACCGCGGAAGTAGTTTCGTTGCTAAGTTTTGGAAAGCGTTTCTCAAATTAGTGGGGGTGGAGCAGGGGTTGTCTAGTGCATACCATCCCCAAACAGATGGTCAAACCGAACGTGTCAATGCTGTACTTGAATGTTATTTGCGCTGTTATGTCAACTACCACCAGGATAACTGGGTAGAACTGTTGCCTTTTGCAGAATATGCCTACAATAATGCTGTACATCAGTCCACAGGTTTTAGCCCATTTTATGCGGTATATGGACAGGACTTCGGTCCTATCACCCCAATAGACGGTTTGGAGGGGGAGGGGGATGCCGACATTGCCTCTTGGGCACACACCCTCCGTACCACGTGGCCCTGGCTGGTTAGCAACCTTGACCGAGCCAAGCGCAAATACAAGGCGCAGGCCGACAAGCATCGTTCCCCCGGGGGGGACTTGCAAGTGGGTAACCTGGTGTACCTTTCCACTAAGAATCTGCGCTCCACCCGTCCGTGCCATAAGCTCAATGCTAAATACATTGGCCCATTTCCCATCATCCGCATCATAAAACCTGTCACAGTGGAACTGTCTCTCCCCAAAACTCTGAGGCGTGTGCACCCCGTTTTCCATATCAGCCTTCTAAAGCCCCATGTTGCTTCGCCGCAATGGCACCCGGAACCGCCCCCTGAACAGCCCATAATGGTGGGGGGGGGGAAGAACATTGCAAAGTCTCCAAAGTCCTGGATTCCCGCATACACCATGGGACCTTGCAATACCTGATCCGCTGGAAACACTTCCCCCCTGCCTATGACGAATGGGTTCGCGCACGGGATGTCTCCGCCCCCAAACTCGTCAACGCCTTTCACAATGCCTACCCGGACAGACCAGCCCCCTTGCCGGATGGGAGGGGGCCCTAAGTGGAGCAGGATGTCAGGCCGCTATCTCGATGTTTCCTTTCATTTCTGTACTGAATGTTATGCCTTTCGTTTCTTTGCTGAACCGTCCAGACTTCAAGGACGGCTTCACATACCAAAGCCTGGGAACGCCATTCCTGGGAAATAATGCTCTGTTTATACTTTGTAATCTCCCGCCGTTTCTCTGCCTTATATTTTCAACTAACGAGCAAGACAGCTCATAGCTGTCATCTTATCCTCAATGCACTGTATTGCCTATTTGACCAGTAAAAGCCATCTGCTTGGAATCTAATTGTCTCTGTGGTGATTTCTGGTTCTTTGGGTCAAGAGCTGACAGCTCTAAGGAACTGAGCTGTTGGAGAAAAGGAGAGTTTCTATCCCCTCTGCTGTATGTAGAACCTAGTTGAACCTCCTCAAAAGGCTACTGCAAAGACTGTGCCTTCTGTGTAATGCCTGAAATCATTATATGTTATTGAAAATGTATTATTTCACTGAAGAAATGTATTCATTCACTAAAAATGTATTGGAAACGTATTCTCTGATTTGAAATATATTCTTTGTAATCAATAAAGTATAATCTGCACTTATGAATATGCCATACTCAGTGTATAAGAGTTGGCATCTATGATTAAAGTCACACCAAGCACACATATATGTTAGTATAAGAGGCCCAGCTTTGCTTGTTAGAAGCTAATTAGAGAATCCATAGAAGGCCCGAGTATGTTTTCATAAGCTGGCTCCCCATTCATAAGGGCCAGCTAGGAAAACTCCCTTAGTTAGCCTTGGCAGCTGCCAGGGTCCAAGATAAGAAGAACTGCAGTAATTTAGGATCAAATAGAGAAGCACCTGATCATGAGGGTCTTCACTGCTCATTAGTGAGAATGAAATCACCACTTCTATGTAACGCCTCTGAATCTCTAATAGGGTATTCAAATATCTATTATTGGTTCTATGTATTGACGCCATGTATTACGTCTTTGGACCTCCCATTACTCCCATTACCATCCGTGCTTACACTCCTTTGATTGCGTGAATTGTCCTGCGCATTTAGGGCAATTTTCACCCGGTGTGTATATTGGGCCTAATAAACAAACTGCTTTGAACTATCAACCTCCTACTGTGTTATTGTCATTGGGAATTGATACAATAATTACAGGCATATCATTTGCAAAAACCTTGCCCCCTGTCTTGGCTCCTTGTCAGTTATCTTACCTCTAACCTTGCACCCATTATAATCCCAATCTTGTAGGTCTTGTGTATAAATGTTCAATATTGTACTAGGTAGGACATATCTGTGTTGCTCCTGTCTTTCTTTGCCAGTTGCTGGGAAGGGAAGAAAAGGCAAGGGACTAGTAAATGTGGTTTGATGTGATTGAACAATGCATCCTCCATACCTACACTGAATTTTCTCCAATTAGGACCAACCAGTATCGTTAACTGAAGACAGTACAAAGCATTGATTTAAGATGGCAGTTTAATTTCCCTTTAAATTATTGTATAAACCCAGTTCTGCTCCCTGATTTAGTATCTATGGGACAAATTCCTTCCCAAGATGACTGTTCAATCTGTTTATTGAAATAGTCATCTGCATTAGTGTAACCATATTAATACAGTAAAAGCTGAAGGATAACTACTGACAGGTCTCTAAAGAATGATAAGAGAATAGGGTTGCCAATCTCCAGGTGATGGTTGTGTAAAGGCTGAGTCCTTAAGGCAGTTGGATTCCAAACAGATTCAGAAGTAAAACCAATGCAAATAGCCCCTCTGTCACTCATATATCTTTTGGGTGGCCTGCTCTGAGATGGGAAATACTTGGCAATTTTGAGGGTGGAGCCTGAGGAGGGTGGAGTTTGGGGAGGGGAGGGACTTCAGAGGGGTATACCTTTCAAAGTGGCCATTTTCTGGAGGTGAACTGATCTCTGTCACCTGGAGATCAATTGTAATAGCGGGAGAGTTCTAGCTACCACCGGGAGGTTGCAACCCTATATATCTTCCATGTACCCTGTTGCGGGAGCTGGCGGATTGTGCCAACGCCCAGGAATAACCACCAGTACCAGTAGAGCTTGTAGAAAATGCAGTTGTTTATTCACAGTGCTATACACACACTCTTCCACAACTATCTCCCGACATAAGACTCATGGAGTCAAATACTTATATACAGATGCCATCTCCAGGCAGCAATTACTGTTACAGGCTGAGTCACCCTACAGGTGCAACTCATTACCTTCAGGCTGAGTCACCCTACAGGTGCCACTCATTAACTCAGTCTCAGGCCTTCTAGGGGCTTTCCAGGTTATTACATCAGCTTAGCTTGACACTTAGATCCCCTGAATCTAAATCCACCTGTCATAGTTAATATGAACAGACTTGCATATGCTTGCTTTCATAGTCATAGCTTTTCTGGTAGGACATAATTCTTTCACTATCACTTTCTGCAGAGTAATCATACTCTGAACTCAGATTCAGCTTGCACCTAAGAAAGCCTACCAAATTCAAAAGGACTTTATTCCTAGTAACTATGTTTAGGATTACAACCTTACTGACATGTCTTGCAGAGTTCTACAGTTTGCAAGTAAATGTTTTGCTTCTGTAATAAAGATCTTGCATCAGACCTTCATACCACTTCTTCTTGACTGTGTATTATTATTCTTTGTTTATTATTATTTTTGCATTTGCAGTGCATATAGCCCTTTGCATAGTAATATGAGCTGAAGAGCAGTACCTACTCCAAAGAGCCTAAGGCCTAAATGTAGTAATTGGCAGGTAAATAGTCAATAAAATACAAAACTATGAAGGCTGAAAAATTATCCTGGCTTCTAAATTATAGGGATGTCTCCTGCAGGCAAAGAAAAATCATCAACCCTCCTATACAGAGTTGGGGCTTGGAATTTGATGTTTATATGTCTAAAATTTGATTCCTGGGGTGGAAGGTGCCCATTGAGCAAGCCTCTGCAGAGGTGGGGGGAAGCCACAGCCCTCCCCCTCCCTTCTGTTGTGGCTAGAAACACACACACACACACATGCCGACACGTACATCCCTGCTGGCCCCCTCTGAGTCAAGGACAAGGGCTCCTTTCCCCCCCCCAATACAAAGTACAAAGGGCTCTCTCTTCTCTATAGTATGCTTTGTTTTACTTAGATTCTACTTAGATTCGCTTGCGCAGGTCGTTAGATCCTGTACTGACTTTGCATAGTCACTGGATTCTTTAATGTAACATTTAAAGTAGTGGTTCCCAACGTGGGGCAATTTGATTTTTAAGGGGGCAATTGGAGAATGAGTTATTAACAGTGAATTTTTTGCATTTCTTATGGTTCTAGGGGCCTCCTATACAGTATATAAATATATATTGTGACATACACATTTTAAAAATTAAAATCAGAATGTACACGGCGGTCAGCTAGTGACAATGGAGAGGGGGAAAGCCCACTAATAGGAGTGGTGAGAGAATAGAGTTGACTAGAGAGTGCATGAGCACAAAAAAGTGGGGCAATTTTCATTCCACTAGTCAGTACGACTTGATTTAAATCAGGTTTTTTTTACAGAAAGACTCATTCTTGCTGGTATAATCTTAATGCTGACAACCAGATAAAGGTTTCATTTTTGGAATAATAATTTTTCAGAGTAATGTTTACAGTTATATAAAAATACTGATTTGGTTATTAAAATACATAGACAGATAATTATGAAATTATTGCAAGGAAGAGGAACCTCATTAAAATATTCCCAAACTGGGTCTTTTTTACAGCCTGCTGCCATTATAGGTTTTCTCTTCCAGGGAGATAATATTGTGATAAACCTCAGGGTTAGGGTTGCCAACTGCTGTAATGCCCAGATATAAGGGCTGGTATAAAATACTATGTACTCATATGCACACACATGGAAGCTTTGGGGAAGTTGGCATCCGGGAGCCATGAACCAACAAATCATGCTCTCTGTGCTTGGTACGGCCTTTCACCAGTAGAGCTCTGAATTACCTTCATCCTTAGGAATATGTTTTCTACTTATCAAGATCACAAGACCTAAAACTTGCTTAGAGACGGCTTCGGGCAATATCTATGGCATACAAACAAGGATAAAAGAATATGAAAGATACTGCAGACTTGGCCAACCTGAGAAATCAGCAGTGGCTGAACATGGACTGACACAAACAGGACACAGGGTCTTATTCCAAGACACTGAAAGACTGGACAATTCTACCAACTATTTTGTCAGATTACACAGAGAAGCCATTGAAATTCATAAACATCAGCACAACTTTAACAGAAAAGAAGAGAGTTTAAGAATGAATAAGGCTTGGCTTCCTGTCCTGAAAACCTCCAGACTAACAAAGACTACAGTCCACAATAGCCATGTAGATTAGCTTTGGATTTCACACATTAACAGATCACTTCAGGATACAATGGTTCCATATTAACATACCACACCCTCATTAGCACATTATCTTGATACTTACAGGACAATGATTAGCACATTACCTTTGATACTTTTTGCAGGACAATGATTCAGCTCAAACCCACCCCTTTCTGACTATATATTACTCTTCCTACACACTTGACACTGAGAGACACTGTCCTTCAGTGTTACTCCTCTGAAGCTGCTGGCGAAACGTCACGAAAGAAAATACCAAGACCACGGTCACACAGCCCGGATAACCTACAAGAACCAATGAACTCTGACCGTGAAAGCCTTCGACAATATATTTGGCTTCATTACATTTATAGAGTTATGCCAAAAACATATTTCTGATAAGAATTTTGACCTGTTTCATTGGCTAAAACAATGTGAGGTAACTGATGCTGCTGTACTTGTCATTGTGGATAATCTGAAAATATTGGCCTCTGATTTGAAAGAAAGATTTTCTGATTTAAAACATATTGATTTTCCAACATGGGTGATGCAGCCAGTGCTAGTGGATCTGTCTGATATTTCAATGCAGTACCAAGAAGAACTCTCGGAAATGCGAAATGATGAGTCAGTTAAAACTTTATTCAATATAAAAGGAGCGATGGCGTGGCTTTGTGATGAGACAGAAACTAAATACCCAAATTCAACCAACTTTGCAAGAAAACTGTTGTTACCGTTCCCATCTTCATATTTAGCTGAATGTGGCTTTAGTGCTGTAAATGATTTGCTACTGAAGAAAAGAAATCGACTGGATATCACTAAACAAGGAGACTTGAGACTGAAGATGAGTAAATTGGTACCTAATATAAAAAATCTTTGCAGCAGGCATCAAGCACAAGGCTCTCACTAACTTTAGTCTACTTATCTTGAGGTGAGCTCAAATTGTATTTTGAATTTGTTAGGTACTTTTATTTTATTGTATAGTAATTACTTCAACTGTCCTTTCGTTCTTTTATTTTTCTCTTTCATGGATGCCATATTCTTTGGAACCTTGTTTAGACCAGGTTAATGGCCTTTTAGACTTCCTCCATGTTATGTATGCAGTGGAAAGCAGCATCTACACAAAGCTTGGAGTTTTCTCCAGGCTCCTGAACTGCATGTTCGTATTGGCTGAAAGACTGTAACTGTCCAATCACAGACTCAAGGGCTTGTGCGCTCTCATTGGCTAGAACGGCTGTAGCCGCCCAATAGGATACTGGGGGTAGTTTGGCTGGGCAGGTTGAATGAGCATATAAGCGTGATGCACACTGAGTTAGATTAGCTGTAGTCACAATAAAGCAATGTGGTATCATCTCTGTCTCCGGCCTTGTGTATCGCCCATGCTACACAATAGTGGCGACGAAGGTGGGATCTAGGTGCTGGTAAGCAGCCTGGCTCATCAGCTGAATCACTGCCGATACACGGGGAGAATCGCAGAGCTAGACGCGATGACTGCCCCTGGAAAGTTCGAGGCGTTCAACTCCGCCGCTCCGGAGAAATGGGATTCTTACGCCATGAGCCTGAAATTCTTCATGGCTGCCAACGACATCACAGATGCCAAAAAGAAAAGGGCGACTCTCCTCAGCAGCTGCGGCCTACCCACGTTCGAGATCGCCCAGGAACTCCTGGTTCCCGTGCAGTTGTACGCGGCCACATTTGACAACATCATGGCCGCACTGAAAGCTCACTTCACCCCGCAACCGTCCCTACTCTCCAAGCGCAACGCGTTTAAGATGTGCCAGCAAGGGCCCACGGAGTCGGTAGCTCAGTACGTGTTGACGCTCCGCCAGGCTGCCTGCGGGTGCGACTTCCCGGACCTCGAGGATAGAATCCGAGACCAGCTGGTTATTGGACTCCGGGACGAGACGACCAGGCGGCGGTTGTTTGCGAAGGCCCCCACGTTCGCGGTGGCCTTAGAGGAAGCAATGGCATCCGAAGCTGCCGAGAAGGTGCCCCGCCCAGCGGCCCCGGCGGCCATTACGCCCCCCCGTGCAGCCGTCCCTGTCCACCACGAAGGCGAGGAGGAGATGGACCACAAGATGGCCGCTAGGAGGGCCTGACCAGGGTCCTCGACGGGGAAGCCGTGTGCAGATGATCGTGACGCACCAGGGCGCGTTCCGCGTGAAGCGGCTACAGTTCGGGGTCAGCACGGCCCCGGGGATTTTCCAGAACCTCATGGAAGACCTGCTCAAAGGACTGCCGGGGGTCATTCCCTACTTCGATGATGTCCTGGTGGCCAGGACCTCGGAGGGCGAACTGCTGGATAGCGTCTGCCGCATCCTGGGCCGTTTCCGGGATGCGGGGCTCACCGTGAAGCGAGAGAAGTGCCAGCTGGGCCTGCCACAAGTGGAGTTCCTGGGCTACCTCATCGATGCTGCGGTGATCCACCCGACCCCATCCAAGGTCCAGGCGATCCAGGACGCCCCACCACCTCGGTCCAAGCAGGAGCTCCAGGTGTTCTTGGGACTGTTGAATTTCTACCATGCCTTCTTACCGAACAAGACGTCGCTGGCAGAGCCGCTGCACCGCCTCCTGGACAAGTCTGCCCCCTGGTCCTGGGGCCCACCGCAGCAGAAAGCTTTCGAAGCCGCCAAGGGTTTGCTCTCCTCTTCTAGCTTACTCGTCCATTTCGACGAGCGGAATCCTGTGGTACTGACCTGCGATGCATCGCCCTACGGCGTCAGCGCGGTCCTCAGTCACGTGTTGCCGGATGGCCGGGAGGCCCCGATCGCCCGGGTTGTGATAAGAGCGTTGCAAGACATCTTTGCCACACACAGCTTGCCTGACACCGTCGTCTCAGATAACGGGGCACAGTTCACTTCTGCCAAGTTCCAGGACTTCATGACAAGGAATCTGGTAAGGCACGTTACTTCGGCCCCTTTCCACCCCTCCACGAACTGGAAAGCTGAGAGAATGGTGCGCACCACGAAAGATGCTTTTGGACGGCTAATCCACTGGGAATGGGAAGCGAGGTTAGCCAACTTCCTCCTAACCCAGCACATTAACCCGTGCGCCGCCACTGGCGGCAGCCCGGCGGAGCTCCTTATGGGCCGCAGCCTGAGATCGCTCCTAGACCGGCTGCACCCGGACTTAACCTCGAGCCGCCCCCCCAGCCGTAAGGCGGCCACAGCCCCCAGAGCCCTGGAGCCAGAGGCGCCAGCCTACACCCGTAACTACGGCGCTGGACCAGAATGGGTGCCCGCTACGGTTAGAGAAGTCACCGGGCCGGTCTCGTACAGGGTGGCTATCCCAGATGGGCGGATCCTGCGGTGCCACATTGATCAGCTGTGGCGCTGGATCACCGAGGCACCCCCAGGGAAGCTGAAACAGCCGCCCCCCCGGCGCTGTCGGGCAGTGACCCGGAACGACCAACCGAGACAGCAGGGGGCGGAGGCACCATGGGAGACGCACAAGAGCAGCAGGGCATTCCGGAGCAACCAGATTTACAGGAACCCCCAGAGATTCCAGGTGACACCAGACTGGACGTTCCACCTCCGATTCCGGCTACGCGGCACTCGTAGCGGACCCGATCCAAACCGGCCTACTTGCAGGACTACATGTGCACGACCTGTCTTGCAGAGCGGTTGTTCCAGCTTAGGGGGGAGGGTGTTATGTATGCAGTGGAAAGCAGCATCTAGAGCTTGGAGTTTTCTCCAGGCTCCTGAACTGTATGTTCGTATTGGCTGAAAGACTGTAACTGTTCAATCACAGACTCGAGGGCTTGTGTGCTCTCATTGGCTAGAAAAGCTGTAGCCGCCCAATAAGATACTGGGGGTGGTTTGGCTGGGCAGGTTGAATGAGCATATAAGCGTGATGCACACTGAGTTAGTTAGCTGTAGTCACAATAAAGCAATGTGGTATCATCTCTGCCTCCGGCCTTGTGTATCGCCCATGTTACACAATACTCCACATGAATAGGAGTTCACTTTTTGAATAATAAGAATTATGTCACGGTGGGGGGGGGCATCAGGATTTTAGAGATGCTTAGGTGGGTCATGGCCAAAAAAAGGTTGGGAACACTTCTAAAATCACCATGCATTGATTATTGAATATGCCATTTTGTGGATTGTACTGATTTGAGAAAGGTAGACTATAAATGGAAGGAAGGAAGGAAGGAAGGAAGGAAGGAAGGAAGGAAGGAAGGAAGGAAGGAAGGAAGGAAGGAAGGAAGGAAGGAAGGAAGGAAGGAAGGAAGGAAGGAAGACAGACAGACAGACAGACAGACAGACAGTAGGTGGGTGTGTGGGAAGGAGGGAAATAAGCATGGAAAGGTGAAGATACAGGGGCTGCCAGGAGGAAGGAAAGAGAAAATAGTGGGTAGAAGGGACAAAGGAGAAACTGGGTTGCCTCCACAAGTCTTTTCAGGTTCTCTATCAATGGTCCAGTCTGGTGGCCAGCACTGCACACCTCAGCCAGACTTTTCCCAGGACAGGGTGCCAGGGGAAGAGGAGGGAAAATTGTAGGGGGGCGATAAAGGTAAGTTGGCTGGTGAATGGGAAGGACAGAAGGAAGAAAAAGGGCAAAGGCTAAGGGTTTTTTTTTTTCAGGGAAGTGTCCCTCACATGTAATCTCATGGATTTCAGTTGACTTAGAAGAGAAACATAATAAGAAAACATAAAAGGAAAGACTAGCCATGAACAGCTTGACAGCAGGAACCAAGTCAGACACTCCTGAGTGAAGAAGTCCAAAAAGAGCTGCCAGATGGACCAATTATCACTCCTTTCATATATTTATTTATTTATTTATTTATTTAATAGAGGAGTGAACGACTCAGATATCTAACTTCAACAGTAATGCAAAGTTTTGAGTTTCCATACTAGTGTAGAACAGTTATCCTGTGAGCCTCCTGTGATAGGTTTGTCACTTTTTAAACTGAATTAAAAAATGAATTTATAGTGAACTTATAGAATGATAAACCTGCCATGCTTGCATGATAGCCAGGGGGCCTTCCCTCAAGGAAGTATGCCTGTTATTGCATTCTCCCAGAACTCTACTGCTGGATATCATTCCTGGGAAAATGCTATACAGTACTTTCCTCAGCGACAATAGCCATCACAATTTGTAGAACTATCTGAAATGTGATTCTGAAGCCTCACATCACCTATAGCAGTGATTCCCAACCTGGGGTACGCACCAGAACATTTAGGGGTACACGAAAAAATCTGAGTAATGGCTGGAAAAGGTACATGCACTGTAAGAACGGGCCGGAGGAGGCAACTGCAGCAGGTCCCAGTGTGCTCTGGGACGGCATGTAGCGTGCGGCGGTGGTGAAAGCAGAGTGGCTAAGGGGGAGCCCAGGCGCACCTTGTGGTTGGCTTCTTTCGCCTGGTACCCAGCAAGGGACGGAGCAGAGGAGCCTGCTGCTGGTGCTGCTCCTTGGACTTTGCGGAGCTTGCCAGGCACCCTCATTGGCTGGCTGCGAGTCGAGGCGCAAAGATGCCTGCACGAGCCTGCCAAAGGCTGGCTGGGGCGCTTTGTGACTGCAGCAAGCCAGGTGCCCCAGTCATGAGCCACCTGTGCGGGACCTAAAGCCTGCCGTTGCTGTCGCTGTTGCTCCTGGCTGAGAAGCATGCTCTGTTCCCCGTGCGGCTTCCTCTGCTTCCTCCGTCACTGCCCAGGAGCAGCAACAAACTCTTGGCCCAAGTGGTTGGGGCTGGTTCCTGCTTCTCTGGAGCACCCCCTCTTCTGAGCTTGGGACACATTCTGGGGTTATGAAATGTTTCCCTGTTTTTAAAAAAATAAAAGCACCCCAGTGCAAATTATATATTGGGGGTGGGGTAGTCGAGAGGCTGTGCTCTTTTTGCTAACTGGAGGGAAAGGATTGGGTTGCTGGTTCCAAAGAACAGAAATGGGCCTTCCCTTTAGTTAGTTCCTGTTTCTGGGGTAGCAAAAGGGGCCATGCTGTCAAGTCCTAAAATACCCGGGTTGTGAATTTCCCCTTTCCCCTCTACTTCATGGAGATTGTTTATTTGTGGGGGGGGGGGGCGCAGAAATTAGTGCAGAGTAGCAGCAAAGGTATAGTCTCCTACTCCTCCCCTGGCACTGGTGACAAATGGGAAGCAAGAATGGGCTTGTTTTAATAACGCCACAGTGTTTTGGTTTTTTAAGAACATCTTTTTACACTTTGCACCCCTGCCCATTCTGGTGAGGGTGCATTTTCTTCATATCCATCTTCTGGGCTGGATTTGTTGTTTGCAGCTCTTGGGCTGCCAGTGCAAGCCAGCAAAATAAAGGCAGCGACGTGAGGGAGCCCCATGCTATCTGTAGCTGACACTAGTTTGGCATCGTCGTATGGGTTATGCTGTGAAGGATTCAGTATTGGAGTTTAGATGCTGGGGGTTTCCTTAAATAGTCTCCGTCTTGGGGTACGTTGTTAATTAACTTGAAACAATGTCAGAAGGGAGGGCAAGAAAGCAAATAAAAACTCTCTTGTAATTAAGAATTTGCTGCATTGATCCCAACTTAAAAGAGCAGTGGTACAACCATGAATAATGCGGCTTTAAAACAATCCTTTCCTAGCTGCATAGCACACACATGCAAACACACTACTTTTCACTCTGCCTGTTTCGACCGTGTGTGTAAATATATATGCACTGTCTGTTCACCTTATTATTCTATTGCCTTTTGTTGTGCCTGAGTAATCACATTCAGACACGCAAGCTACACGTATAAACTGCTTACAAACAAAACTCACAGAGGCCGCTGCCCATTGGCCCCCATCAAGCAAGTAGGCACACACACACACACACACACACATGCCAAAGGCTGGAATCTTTCCTCTCACATAAGGGAACAGCCTCCCTCCCACCTATTCCCCCTGTCTGATACTTTCACTTCAGCCTGCAAAGGAACACTCTGACCATTCATGTAGCAATGCTCACGCAGGCGCTGTAGAAACAAATGTCGTTGCACTGACAAGCTAACATCAGATGTTAAGTAAATGTATCAATGTTGTATTGGAATGTCAAATGTCTATAAAACCTCTTGCATTGCCCTTCCCTTGGTGTGACAGGATTGCAGAGCTGTTCGTCTGTATCCTGGCTCACCTGGTTATGACTTCTTGGCCAATAAAGCAAGCCATAAGCTCACACCAGCCTCCTTGCTGTTAGCCAACATGCCCGGTTATGAATTGTTATATGGGGAAATTAGCGAACAATAACCGGCAATGGGCATAACTTGAGCTGGGATGCAACCTTTGTCTACCAGAGTCCATACCATGACCAGTAAAGAGGCAGAAGCCATGGAATTAGGTTAAAAGTAATTTACTCAGATTATATGTTCACACGCACATACAAAACTACACATACACATCACACAACATACAGAGTCTAGGAATCAAAGAGAGGAATAAAGGGACTTTTGCCATGTGGCAGGCAGAGGAGAAAATATACTGTACCTCTCTTCAGATTAGTTGTCCGTCCTGAATTCCATGCAGTTTTGGGGGATAAAAAGGGGACAGGGGGGGGGCTAGGTGTCCAAGCATGAACACCCACTCTGGCAGAGTGCCAGGCAGTATGGAGGGGAAGGCCCAAGGAGGAGAGAGTGGGCTGGGAGCATTTCCATTTATACTGTTTTTCTGGGGGCGGGGAGAGGGGTTTTACCCCTCCTAGGTTCCCAGGTGACAAAGGATTAAGCTGTGGGGTAGTGAGAATTTGGAAATCTATTCTGATTCCAATGGCTTTTGCAACTGGAACTTCTCTGCTGACGAGATTAGCATTCAGAAACAATGGGAGCGATCTGTGCAAACGTCCTGGGGTCGCTGCTGCTGAGGTGGAGGAATGAGTCATCAGGATATCTGGATGGCTGCTGATGATCCATTAAGCGGTGGATGTTGCAAGGGGGGGTTGCTTGACACTGATTTCCTGACATTCTGCTTCTCTTGACATGGCTGCAGCTGGAATAGAGCCTATACAGGAACATGGCTTCCCTCTGGTTCACCGGAGGCTGCCCCTGCATCTGCTTCCTAACTGCTAGCTGCACGGCGCTCGCAGGAGCGGCCGAGTCCGTGACGACGGAGCGCGCAGCGGCCGTCCCATAGCGTTTGGGGCGGGCGCGCGGCCAGCGGATTAGTCCAGTGTCAGCACAGCGGGTTGCCAGATCCCGTCTGGGAGGGGGGGGCAGGCCCGTATGCTAACAGTTCCCCCCCTTGTCGCCGTTGAAGACTCCGTCTGATATGGCGACACAATTTTCTTCTTGAGGTCTTGATTGTAGATCTAAAAAGAAACCAGGTTGCAATGGCCAAAGGAGTTTGGGAACCATTTGCTAATCTAAAACCAGGCCAGGTTAAAAGGGGACTGCCTATGGAACTCAGTACTCTTTAGAGAGGAATATGAATTCTTGAATTTGCAAACATATTTAAAACAACTACATTGGATGGCTCAATGCAGCAGGTTCAATCTTCAATACATTCAATACAGATAAACAGCAAATAAAGCAATGCTCTTACTAAACTCAAATTACATTTCTAAACTATGAAACTAAAATAGTGAGATAGACAGCTCGTGATTTGCTGAAGGTGCCTTGGAAAAGGAAAGAACAAACCAAAACATCACCCCCCCTGGAGTCCAAAAAGAGCTCAAAGTTCTACAGTCAGGGAAGGGTTAAACAAAATCTTAATGGTTGCTTTCAGCCAGCTGGAATTGGTTCTTCTTCTCGAGGCAGATTGGCTCAGGCACTGCACATCTCATTTTCATTCGTGATCATATGCCTTGCAAGAAAACGATTTTTTTTTTTGGAAAAAATAAAGACTTAAACCTCAAAGAAAATTCACACGGAAAGTGCATGTCTCTAGTTGTAGGGGACTAGGGTCTTATGCTTGAAAGGTTACTACACAATGATATAAAAACATATGGGAGATTCACAGACTTAAACTAGGCAAAACAAACATAGTGGCTCCAAGGGGCAGTCCCTTGCAGCCTGTATTGTACACATCGAAGGATACACATATGAAATCACCCCTCTCCCTCCTTGGCGAGAGCAATCAAAGTGGTGGCCGCTGGATCTTGGATGTTTTCCTTGGGGCATATCCAGGTCTGTCCAGGAGGTTGGCACAAGAGAGAGCCCTGGATATTAATATCAGCGCAGGGTCCCATTTGAACCAGTTACAGCAATACATAGATACGAGGGTTACACAGAAACTGACTGCTACCCTGGCTATATGGGAGAGGGAGACACTTGGTTTTAAAGCAGAGATCCAGTTTTTTTTAATCATGCCCGGTTAGCAAGGAAAGATTTCTTAGTTGTTCCCTTCCCTGTGCATTCTCGCAAGCCCATTGTTGACTACCCTCCCTCCTTTGGCGACCTTTGGGGCACCTTGCCTGCAGGCTGGCTGCAGCAGGATGGTTGCAGACCAGGAGTCTCCTGCCTGGAGGTGGCATAGAGGAACAACAGAGGAGCATACAGCAGGGAGTAGAGGCTTGCATACTTAACAATATTATTACTTATAGACACATTGATGGCTGGGAGGTGCTTTGCGCTAGCATTGCACCTTACAGCAAGGCAAACAATAAAAATTAAAAAAAAATCATTGGGGCGGAGAGAGCTGAATGCAGTCAGCTCTTCCAGTAGAAGGGGCCCTTGCAGGGAGAAATCTAGTCAAAAGGGGCTAGCAGGCATCCATACAGTACCCAGCAGCTGCTGCTGAGAGGAGTGTTGCAAAGCTAAAATAGAGCATGAAGACAGTTTGTTCCTCTTTCCCTTGTTTCCCAAGGGGAGGGAGTACCTGGTTGCTATTTTTTTTACAAAGCAGGCAGATATTCATATGATAGAGACGTGTTATGATCAAGTTAGAAAATATCAGGGAGCAGCCTTCTGTAGGCTGCCATTAATAACCAAAGACAGTACACACATTGTAGTATGCATAAAACATTGAGATTTCTTAAAGGAGAGAAAGTTGAACACTGTAAACAGAACAAAATTGGTGGGGGGTTACTCTTCTTCCCGGTTCTCCTGGTTGGTTGGCATGGATCAGAAAACAAGACTGTTAATGAATACAATGCAATGTGTATCACAAGATCACAAGAGGGGAAGGAAGAGACCCTTCCAGTGGCGGTTTGCTTCTCCACCCCCCCTTCATATCCCAGATAGCCTTGTTAGCATGCCAGGGAATGAAGGAGCTAGGTTGAAACAAACAAAAATCAGGGCTTTTCAAAATTCTCAAAAATAACTTAAAAACAGAAAAAAGATCAAAATCATACAACAATTCAAAAGAAAATGAACCCAGCTCAAAATCTGATATTTCTCTCTTCAAAAAAAAGTCCAAAGTCAAAAACTTCAAATCAACATCAAATCGAGTAAAAACTTCAACTCGACTTCAAATCAGGTATAAACTTCAAAGATTTCTCAACTTTAAAGAGTTCCAAATTCAAAAATAAAAATGGTTCAAAAATAAAAAGTAGATTGGAGATCTTCTCCCCCCCTCCTTTCCTCTGAATGCATGAGGAGGAAAGGATTGTTTCCGTGAGGTGCACCCCGCGCCAGAAGGCTTTGCGGCACCACTGGGCATGTGCAGAGTGCACTTTGAAAGCTGGGGTGGGTTCCAGTTTGTCTAAAGAGCGAGGGGAGGGAGAGCAATGGGGCTTCCCCTGTTCCTAATGAGATTTTGGTGAGTCTTGATACTCAGGGGTTATCCACACAAAAAATCAAATTCAAAACTGTTTACCAAATTAAAGCAAAAATCCATCTTTTAAAAATAGAGCACCTGGCTTTCTCGTTTAGTGAGGTCCTGGTGTGAGTTTGCTAAAACTGAGCAAATCACAAGGTTCCTGCAGGGGGAGGAATCCAAAACGGGACACAAGGCGATGGTGCCTTGGTGCTTGTGCAGAGCGCACTATGTACATTGGAGGGGCAGAGCACGCGGGGCTCTCCCCTTCATTATTCACTTTTCACATATTTACAAAAGGCAGAATCTAGGTTTACAAATATACTACCATTTACTAAAGAGGAGACTTTTACTGCGCAGTAAAATTAACTTTATATGTATTCTACGAGCACATGGAAATAATTTTCTCTTTCTTTCCCAGGTACCTTGGGAAGGCACTCATACAGACACACATGCTAGTTTCACTTGCAAACATACAGGCACTTGGGGAGGCGCGCTCCCTTGCATATTTCCATTTGGTGCCCCATGCCAATTTTGCGCAAACCGCATTGTACTTTTGGGGAACCAAGGCAGATGTTTCTGTGAGATTGGCCGGACCTTCACAAAAGCATGTACCCTAAATATCGATTTATCATATTTACCACACACGCAACTCTATTTCCTGTAGGAGAAAAACACGTTACATAACTATCCTTTTCCTGTGCCAGATAGACTTCTCTGACCCAGGGAGGTTTCATTACAACTGCACATCATGACATACAAGAAAACTGCAAACTCTTCAAATAGAAAAATCATTAAACTAAAGGTGATCACCATGGGGTACCGGATTATATCTGCAGATTGCTAGCAATAACACAACTAGATCGATTAGGTCAAGATAACACAGTCACACTTTCAAGAAAGGTACACACTTAAGAAAGAAACACAAAATTAGAGAAACCAAGAAGCTGTTCCACTAGGGTGCTTGTTTAGAACAGCTCTATAAATTTGTTTGCTGCAAAACAAAGTTGAAAACATTTGAACTATCAACAATAACTTAGAATGAATTTAAAACGTTAGACTCAAAGTAAAAGGATTAAAGCAAAATACAACACATGAGGTATTAGCTTCTTTCAGAACACCTATAAAATAAAAATCATGGCACACGAACTATATTCCTAATGGGGTTGCATCTCTGTGCCTACAGAGTTCCTTTTAGAAGACAGGCAGAGGAGTCTGTGTATATCCAAATGAATTCTGTAAAGCAAGGGTTAAATAAAACACAAATTCAAGACTTTGCCATGTTTGTGGTGGCTTCTTCCACCAGGGCTGTGGTCCTTTCCATGTACTGAGTGGGTCCAGTAAGAAAAAAGGTGTGTTCTGGACCCGTGCTTTCCAGCCTTTCTCTTGCACTAAGGGTGAATAGCTCTCCCAAATATGCTGCTTCAGTCCTGGGAGGCTCTGAGGCATAGTTTTTGTGTCGGTCCTTGAAGGTTCCACTTTGCATCCTCTCCCATTTAGGCTTGTAAGGTTGGGAAGAGGAAGAGGCTGACTTGAGTCAGAATTCTGGTCTGACTGAATGGCTGGTTTGCACTTAATTTTCTTTCCCAGGGCACTTGGAAGTGAGGAGCCTGCCTGAGATTTGCCAGGCTGTCCTTTTTCTTTCAGGACTACCCCTGCCACTGGAAATCCTGCTTTTGCTTTGCCATCTTGTAACAGTTTTGATTCCATTTCCAAGTAGGATTTCTCTAGAGTTTGTAATCTAGCCTCTGTGGTTCTGTGGCGCTCCAGAACACTTTGCAGTTGTGATTTTAAATTTTCAGTTTCCACTCTGTTCCTTTCTAGTTGGAGGTTCATTTTGCCAAAGTCAGTCTGGAGTTGCTTGGTTTTAAGAGCAGCTTCTGATTCCTGATTCTTCTTGGGGAGACTCTCAGTCTCCAAATCTCGTTCCTTGTTAAACTTTGTCAATTCCTGTATTCTATTTTCCCTATGGGCTAGTTCCAATTTCAGAGCCTTGTTCACTTCTATTAAGGTTTTTAGCTGTTTCTGGGTTTGAATTAGTCTTTTGATTCTGTCCATTCCCTTAAGGGGAAGACCTTTAGTGGTAGGGTCAGTAGTTGGAGTGGGGCTGTCTAGATCAGCAAGAGCGCGGAGTAAGACCGCTGTGGGCTGCATGCAAAAGCTCTCCATGTTTGCCCCTCTGCTTCGCAAGCGACCCCATGCCATTGATCGAAGGGGATCCTGACCTGCAGCGGAGGAGGGCTTATACACAGAAGACCTGTGTTGCTGTGGGAATTCTGCTTTGTGCCCTGTCTCTGCAGGTAAGGGGGGAGCGTTTGGAAGGGAGTTGGCTGGGTGAGAGTCGCCTGTGGGGTAGGGTTTCCGAGAATGGAAGGAAGAAGGCTGTGAGTGTTTAAAACGCAAGCCTCTTTCTCTCCGGCCTCGGCTTGCCTCTTTTTCCTGAACTTGGTTCCAACCTCTCCTTCGTGAACTCTGCGGAGCCTGATCTGGGCTGGCTTGAGAGTGGGGGCTGTCATTGGAATACGTGATAGCCTGGATTGGCTCTGGGGGGTGCCTTTCTCTCTCAGCGCTTCGGGCTTGTTTTATTCTCAGAAGTCTAGCAGCCTCCCAAATTTTCCATTTTACTCCTTCCCAGGGCGTGTCACCCACAGATATCAGGCCGGCAATAATTCTGGTGTCGGGGTCCAAATTGTTTACTAATGGCACTGTGAAGTTTTTATCATTGTAGTCCGGCTCCCCATGTTGATTGTTAATGACAATTTTAGCTAAGCGTGCCAGGAGCTGTTTGCGCATTACATATGCCTCAGGTTCCTCTCCTGGTTTTTGATAGTCCGCCCAAAAAACGGCTGGGGCTAGTTCACCTATCCGGATGAACTCTAACATTTCTCGCATCCAGGGCATTATTTCCATATGTCTCAGGTCCCGAGACGATATGAAAGCATGCATCCGAGCTTGCTCGTGATGCGGGGTGCAGTTTATGGCCAAGGTGGTTAGGTCTTCCGCATCAGCGGTAGGGTACGAGGTAGAGGCAGTAGTCAACCATGTGACCACGGTTTCCCGGTTAAGGGGTCCCACATGTGCAACTGCTGCCTTTAACTCTTCTCCAGACCAAGGTCTGGCTTCGGTGACCTGTTTAGTCACCACCGTCTCCCTTCCCTGTTGTGTGGTGACATTCTTTGTCACCACTGGCTTTAGAGGGGCAGGCTCCTGGGGTTCGTTTTCCCATCCCGGGGTGGCCAGAGAGCTGCGCTCCTCTATTGGGGGTAAAACGTAATGGAGGGGGAAGGAGTCCCCCAGGTGCGGTCGCACTGTGCTTACAAGGGAGTGTTGGAGTTCCAACTTTTGTTTTAAAGCTTGGATCTCCTGTGCACAGGCTTCGTGTGAGGCAGCCTCGTGCCTTTTCTTTGACTGCTCTACCATGTAACTGGCGGCTTGGGCAGCCCGGGCCGATTTTTCTTGTGCATCTTGCAACTGCATCCTGAGATCTCTATTTTGGAGGGTTAGGCAGTCCCTTTCTTTAGTTGTCTCTAGGAGAGAGGCTGTGGCCATCTGCTTTTCCAGCTTCAGGCTTTGAATTTCAGCGGCTTGTTGTTGGACTATGGCAGCAAGCTGTTCTGCCTCGTCAAATGCTCCCTTACTCTCATTTAGCAGTTCCATACAGTCATGGAGGGCAGTGTACAGTCCCCATGCCATGAACTTGTCTTTCTTGGAGGAGGAGGGTTTCTCCTTCTCGCAGAAGGTTTGCAATGCTTCCTTTAAAGTTTTCAAGGGGTTTTCAGTTTTAAAACTTCCTTCCTCCCAAGGGCTATCACCCCGTTTAGCCATCCACCTCTCCAGACGTGGGAGACTCTGCTGCTTTTTGTACATGGTGCTTTCGGTTAGTTCCAATGTACTGGGGCGAGGAATCTTTTCTGCTTCTATACTACTACGTTCCTGGTTACCAATCCCCGGGCGGAAAGGCGTAAAAAACCTAAGTCTCTCCTGGCTTTACCCTTAAAGAGCTCTACTCCAGGCGGAGAGTTTCAGGCAGTTTAATCCTTTCCTCCTAACCCTTGGCGGGGCTTAATTTCAAAATGCACCCTCTGGAAAGCTGAGCCCTCGCTCGCTGGCTATACCCGTCACTTTCCAAAAAGAGGGGGGGGGAGGAATCAGGTGACTCGCTTCTCCTGTCCTCGGCCGCAGTCAGGACTCTCCTGTCCATCTGCTATTTAATTTCCCTTTCTGAGTCAGTGAGCGCAGGCAGTCTAGGTCGCCTGACCCCTCACGTCTTTGGGGAAGTTGGGGCAGTGAGCGCAGGCAGTCTAGGTCGCCTGACCCCTCACATTTCTGGGGAAGTTGGGGCGGTGAGCGCAGGCAGTCTAGGTCGCCTGACCCCTCACGTTTCTGGGGAAGTTTGCTTTACTCACTCTCTGGAAAATCTTGCCACCCACCAGGATTCCTACCTGTGTCGGGCAAGGCTATTTTAGTTGGGGGGGGCATAAGCTATGTCCTTTGCTTAGCCTTTTCTGCAAAGTCTCTGCAAGGGGGTTCTGAGTTATATCCTTGGCTCAGCCCTAGAGACTATTTCCTTGGCACCTGGCCAGCACAAAACAGAACAACTACTATTCAGGCTCTCTGGCAGTTTAAAAGGGGTAGCCTTGCCTATCTCCTTCAGCTAAGGGTCCCTGACAATTCACACTGCTCTCCTGGCTCTCCTGGCCAGTTTGAAATGGACTCCTGCTTTATTTACTAAGCAGGCTTCCACTGGGCAGATTCTGTGCTGTTTAGAATCTGGGCTCTCCTGGCCGCTTAAAAGAAACTGGGGGCAGGTATTTTAACCCTAGCAAAATGGGGGGGTTTCCTATCGAGCTATCTTCCAGGAAGGGGATATTATATTTGCCTACGTGTAGGTGCAGGATGTCTACGTGCAAAACCTACTCTGCAGTAACCCATCCCAGATAGCCATTCAAAATGGGGAATCTCAAGAAAGAGATGCGGTTCCCAGGGCGACACACACCCGTCTCCCTGGCATTGCCGGGAAGGTGGCCCGGCGGGCGGCTGAGACGAGTGGTGGGCAGAGATGAAGGGGGGAAAAGCCAACCCACAAAATCAAAAACAGTGCTCTCTAGAGCCACACACACACACGCTTCCTTGCCAAATTTACAAGGTCATGGACTTTCTCCTACGTCTGTGTGCCTGAAATGCTCACAGGGTTGCCCACATTCTCCACCAATAATCTGTTAGCCAACATGCCCGGTTATGAATTGTTATATGGGGAAATTAGCGAACAATAACCGGCAATGGGCATAACTTGAGCTGGGATGCAACCTTTGTCTACCAGAGTCCATACCATGACCAGTAAAGAGGCAGAAGCCATGGAATTAGGTTAAAAGTAATTTACTCAGATTATATGTTCACACGCACATACAAAACTACACATACACATCACACAACATACAGAGTCTAGGAATCAAAGAGAGGAATAAAGGGACTTTTGCCATGTGGCAGGCAGAGGAGAAAATATACTGTACCTCTCTTCAGATTAGTTGTCCGTCCTGAATTCCATGCAGTTTTGGGGGATAAAAAGGGGACAGGGGGGGGCTAGGTGTCCAAGCATGAACACCCACTCTGGCAGAGTGCCAGGCAGTATGGAGGGGAAGGCCCAAGGAGGAGAGAGTGGGCTGGGAGCATTTCCATTTATACTGTTTTTCTGGGGGCGGGGAGAGGGGTTTTACCCCTCCTAGGTTCCCAGGTGACAAAGGATTAAGCTGTGGGGTAGTGAGAATTTGGAAATCTATTCTGATTCCAATGGCTTTTGCAACTGGAACTTCTCTGCTGACGAGATTAGCATTCAGAAACAATGGGAGCGATCTGTGCAAACGTCCTGGGGTCGCTGCTGCTGAGGTGGAGGAATGAGTCATCAGGATATCTGGATGGCTGCTGATGATCCATTAAGCGGTGGATGTTGCAAGGGGGGGTTGCTTGACACTGATTTCCTGACATTCTGCTTCTCTTGACATGGCTGCAGCTGGAATAGAGCCTATACAGGAACATGGCTTCCCTCTGGTTCACCGGAGGCTGCCCCTGCATCTGCTTCCTAACTGCTAGCTGCACGGCGCTCGCAGGAGCGGCCGAGTCCGTGACGACGGAGCGCGCAGCGGCCGTCCCATAGCGTTTGGGGCGGGCGCGCGGCCAGCGGAGTAGTCCAGTGTCAGCACAGCGGGTTGCCAGATCCCGTCTGGGAGGGGGGGGGCAGGCCCGTATGCTAACATTGCCCTCATTGCTCCATTGGACTGTACGTTAATGGGGGAGCACATTACTTTTACTCTCATTATTGGGCTATTTATTTAGTTACAACATATAAATTTGAAATAACAGCAACTATATTAATTACAAACAATTTGGTAATATGAGGGGTACAATTTATGGAAACAGGCTGCCAAGAGGTACACATGTGAAAAAAGGTTGGGAACCCCTGACCTACAGGATGGTGCTTGTGATATTACTAATGAATAATACAGCTCTCACCAGCACCATGCCTACCTTTATAACTTGAAGAGTTAAGAAAAATACAGGAAAAACTCTTTGCAATCACCAAACAGATACATGAGTGAAAGCTTGCCTTTCCTGGTAACCTTCTAGGGTTGCCAACCTCCAGGTGGTGGCTGATGATCCTCTGGAATTACAACTGATCTCTATACTACATACATGGCTTATTTATTTTTATTTATATAAAACATTTATTCAACTTCTGGAGAAAATGGTTGTTTGGGAATGTGGACTGCATGGTATTATACCTGCCATGGCCCCTCCCCTCCCCTCCCTAAACCCCACTCTCCCAGGCTGCCTGGTATTTCTGAACCTGGAGTTGACAACCCTATAACTTTCCTATGACTAAACTGTTGGAGTGAGAGCGACTCAGCATGCCTTGACATTGGGGGGAGGGGGGGGCGCTAATTTACTCTAAGTTTGTAGTTGCTATTTCTTTAATGAGATGTTCCTGTTTGGCTGAACTTGGGGGCTGCACTCTAACTCCTCCTCCTCCTTTCTCAGTAGCCATTTTGTCTCTCTTTTTCCAAATGGTCTGCAAAGGAGGCAGACGTTTCTACAGGTCTCTCCTGCATAAACCATAAAATCATACTTGCACTCACATTACACTGGATTAGCTAGCCACCTGTACAGGGAAATGTATTCTTTAGATGAGGCCTTCTATCTTTAATCAACTGCAACAAGAATGTTAACAGACTAAACTTAAATGTAAGCTCTACTTTTTTGCAATTTACTTCTTGGGAAGACTGAATTTATTGCACTCAGTATCTCGCTTCCATGACTGGGCAAACTCTGCTATATTAACCAAATATAAAACCCAATATAAACAGTTCTGAAGATGCAGACCCATTCCTCCCCCCTCCACATATTATTTATCTAGTTTTTCAGGCCCAGTTCACTTATGCAAGCTCAACACTGGATGATTCACAGTGGAATATTAAACAGACTCCATTAAAAGGACTGGGCTGCCTTGAAGAACCTTAAGGGCGTGATTTCATGTTAAGAGGTATGACGGCTCACTCACACGTACAAATTATTACTGCAGGAAATCACTCTACTTGCTGATGTGGTAAACAAGGGTTCGTGGGGGGAGAGAGAGACCCGAGATCGTTATTTCAAGAAAACAGTTTATTTGCAGCTGCTGACTCAGAGGCCCTAATGGGCAGAAATCTCTGAGCCCCGATTGTACTGAGGGAGAGATATTTATCCAAATTCAAGATATGACAACCCATCAACATTCAGGGTAGGCTGATAGCACTCCAGACATAGAGGCGGCAGTAGAGTAACAGTTTCACCCAGTTCTTGTTATGGTTTACTGTAACCCTCTGTGTCTCTTGCCCCAGTTACTAGCACATAGACACACAGAGATATCCTGCCCAGCAACAAGCTATTCCCTTGCTGTCCTAATACATTTTAATACATTTACAGAAAGGAAAAGAGATTATTACAAATTGCTAAATCAGTGGATCTTCCATAGTCAGGGGAAGTCTACCTTGCTGTCTCATTGCCGTTATTGATGTGAATACCTTAGTGTTATAACTTATTCATGTGAATATCTTAGCAGTCTTCTACAAATTACACAGCGGTTATCTGATAGTATCAAAGACTACGGGGATTTATGCGCTGTATCATGTTATTAGAAGACTAACTTTTATTGCAGTAGAAATAAAAGTGACTTGTGACACCTAAACAGACAATTTTAACACCTGCACGAGCAGACAGGACGCCGCCACGCTCTGCTCCCAACAGAGACGAAGACCAGCACCTGCGACCCTCCACTCAATTCTGCTCTCCAATCCACGTGCGTTCTGAACTTTCTCGCAGCCAATCACCGACCGCCGTTGTCACAGACCTCTTTTCTACATCCCACCCTTCCCCACCCTTTTAACCAACCAAAGAGAAAGTCCCGCCCCTCTCAGGGCTCCTTCAGCCAATTATTATTCGGCCAGGTGGCGATTGGTCGCAGTTGTTACTCCCGCTCTCCGGCAGCTCGGGGCACAACTCTGGCGTCTGTTGCCCGGCTCCGGGGGTGAGTCCTTGTTGCCCTTTGTGGTTCTCCGCGTCGCCGGGCTGGGCCGGGGCTGGTTTTGCCAGACCTCTCCACCCCCCCCCCGGAAGTCTTACTTGCGCGAGGGGGGAGGGGGGGAAGCGGCATCTGACCGACGGGACCTTCGCGGAGTGTCGCAGAGGGCACGCTGTTGCGCATGCGCGGCGCCAAGCCGGCTGGTCTGACAAGGGCGCGTGCGCGTTAACGGAATTCTGAGGGCGAATGGGAGGAGGCGTACAGATAAGCGCATGCGCCTTACAGCTCGCTAGCCTGGGCCAGAGACGGACGGGGTTAATCCCGCCCAACGCCGGAAGTCGCGTGTCTCCATCGGCTGTGCGCACGCGCGGCGAACTCGAGGGAGGGGGCCATGGCTCAGTGGCAGAGCACCTGTTCTGGGTGCTCTTTATGAATGAAGAGTGGTCGCTCATTAGAAGAGGTGGGCCATTTTATATACGTTTGTGCTGTTAAAAGAATGGCAACCTGCAAACAGGCAAAAGCCAACAGCTGCCCGTGCCTTCTCCGTTGTGGCCCCCACCCTGTGGGAAGGCATGCCTCAGGAAACCAGGCCACTCTCCGGGCTCCCTGCAGACTATGCAAAACTGAATTATTCAAGAGGGCTTTTCCGTGCAGGCAGTAAGGTAGAACTGTACGCAATGCTTCACAACGTTACTTGGACAGTTATTAGGGACTGTGGTCTGTACTACTGTGTAGAGTTGAAAATTGGATCCTAACATATATTTACGCAACATTTAATGTGCCATGTTAATACTTATGCTTTATGCTGGCCATTGGCCGTAAAAAATAAACAAACAATACTTATGCTTTGCTTCAGTTCTGCTGCTTAGATTTGTGGATGGTTCTACAACGCGCGTCCTATTTCATTGTTTATTGAATGTCCCATCCTGTGGATTGTATTGATACACTCTGTAATCCTTTTCGAGCCCCAGTGAGAGAGGCAAACTACAGATAATGTGAATAAATAAAATATGAGACCCTAAAGTGACAGTGGACTCTGACAAATATCTTTTTTATTTTTTTCCTTCTTGTCCCCCTCCCAGAGGAATTCTGTTCTCATGTTGAAAATGCGTGTGATCTGGATAATGAGCCAAGCTTCCCGAGCAGGTATGGCTGAAGAAAAGAGACATTTTATTCCAGGGCTTCCTTTCTGCTTTGTTTACTGTTGGTAAAATTAGGATAATAAATTTTGATCTGTGATACCTAGTGTTGTCAGGGTTGGACTGTTAAAGCACCATTTGTGTTGGATATATTATGTCTGTATTATATATGATGCTGTAAATAAAAGTATTGAAGTTGACTATGGAGGTCCAAGTTCAAATTCTTGCTCATCCACAAAGCTTGCTGTGCTGTTTTGGACAAATTACTAGTCTCAGTATTGTGTGGTTAAATTTGATAAAGCTTATAAAGTATTTCAGCATTTGAGTAATGGCTCTCAAGCTGCATAAATGTTGAACGCTAGGAAATACTAGATTAAATAATACTGGGTTGCAAGGCCACTCTTTTATGCTGATTTGAAAGTAAGCCCCGTTAAACCAAGTGAAATTTTCTTTTGATTTACGTACACAAATAGGCCGCACGCAAGAAGCCATAAGAATGCTTTGTCCTTTTGTTCTGAGCTGGTGGCTTGCTATTACCCATGGCAGTGATACCATAGAAACTGAACTCTAAATCTAATTTTGCAGACATGAAGCGGGCCTTCTGAGAGGTGTTGGTAAAGGAGGTGTGAACTACTCAGAATCTACAGTTCACATATGCACAGGACTGATAGCTGCTCAATGTGTCTTCCATCAGGCTGGAATGCAGAATTCCATTTTGTCATCATATTGGTGCAATAGAAAATATATGTATTTATCCTGACCCTCATGTGTGCAGAGTATTGGTGAGGCATCTCTCATAGCTAGTGTTGTGCTTCTTCGGGGTCTTTTCCCTGTGTGGCTAACTGTCAGGATTAAATAATGAATACATGTTTTCACATATAGCAAGCTTGTGCAAAATTACAGTAACTGATGCTGTCAAACAGCCTTGGTGTGGGGGAGCCCAAGTGGAATTCTGCTAGCAGGTGAACAGGTAGATTTCTTGTTAGATTTTGAACACCTCTCTGAAGTCTCATACATTTGTATCTTATGTGTTTGACTGTGTTTACTCTGTACTCTACAAAATAGCCCTTAGTAGCCTGATCTTGTCTTGTCTTGGGAGGTAAGCAGGATTGGCCATGGTTAGTACTTGGATGGGAGACCAGCAAGGAAGACTGGGGTTGCTATGCAGAGGAAGGCAAAGGGAAATTACCTCTGCTAATTTTCTGCAATGAAACCACAATGGTCCTGGGGTCACCATGAGTTGGTTGCAACTTGACAGCACGCAATTATTATTACTAAAAGACAGAGCATACTTTGTTCTAGAATTTCCCAAATACTAATTTAAGTTAGTCACATATACACTTTGGAATATCAGATCATGAGTAAACAATATATGTAGCTGGTGATGATGTGACTTGGAGTGAAGTGTGAGTGAGACTAGAAAATATTACTGAGGTTCTAAGATTCACTGTTGGGGATGCAATGTTTTGAGCTGCGGTGCCTGGTAGAAATGGAACATACAAAGTAACTGGGGACTGCTTAATGCTTTTCTTCCTCTATGTTGTTGTGTGTAAGATTTGGGCTAAAATGTAGCTGGGCAGGGAGAAGACATAAAACTTCCTGTATTGTCACCCTTAGGAAATGCTGCCTCCGCTTTCCACAGAAAAACATTAAAAAGAGCTGTGCTGTATCAGATCAAAAGTCCATCAATTTTGACATCTGGTTTCCAACAGTTGTAAACCAGATCCTTTTTGGAAGGTCAAAACAGGCCATGAAAGGGACAGGATGCTCCTGTTGTTTGTCACAATATCTGATATTCAGTGGCCATTTAACTGTAAATATGGAAGCTTTGTTTTATTCTCATTATTTAATATGAAGAGCTGTTGATAGACCTACCCTCTGTGGGTTTGTCTAGGTAATTCTGAATTTGAGTATTCTGAGTCTGTCCATTCTCTCTGCACCGTTCATAATTTTATAGATCTGTCATGATCTTTTCCTCAACATTTCTCTGCCTTTCTACACTAGAGCCCTAACATTTTAAACACTTGTTACAGAGAAGCAAGTGCTGACTCTGTCTCCAATAAGCATTGGCTCTTTTTGTGGTATCAACAGAGACAATGTTAAGCGATCTGTTGTGGAGGTCTAATCCCTGCTTGGTCATTGCATTCATTGGGTGGCTAATATTCTCAAGCCCATGTTCCGGTTCCTGTGTGTGACCTGGTTCCCTGTTGGCTGAAGTAGCTTCATAGCCTGTCCTGTCATCTCATGCTAATGGTTTGGAAATGATCTTCTAGGAAGGATTTGGATTAGGTTAAACTATGTCAAAGTATAGGCAATTCCAGTATTCTCTGTGATCTGCTGGGCTTCAGGGGTCAATGTCTCCTTGTCTATGGCAAGTTGTCCAATTTTTCTGTTTTTCCTTAGGGACTCCAATGTGCCTGAGCCTTGCTCGATACCTCTCCAACACAGCCCCAAAAGCCTCCTACAGTGAGTATACCTTTAATACTACCACTGTATTCTGCATTGGTCAGACCTCACTTGGAATACTGTGTCCAGTTTTGGGCTCCACAATTTAAGAAGGATGTTGACAAGTTGGAGCGTGTCCAGAGGAGAGCGACCAGAATGGTCAGAGGTCTAGCATCTATGCCCTATGAGGAGAGACTTAAGGAGCTGGGTTTGTTTCTTCTGGAGAAGAGAAGGTTAAGGGGTGACATGATAGCCATGTTTAAATATTTGAAGGGATGCCATGTTAATGAGGGAACTAGCTTGATCTCGGTTGCTTCAGGGACTAGAACACAGAGTAATGGATTTAAACTAAGAGAAAAACAATTCCACCTAAACATGGAATGCCTTGCCTCGGGGGGGGGGGGGATGGAGTCCCCATCTTTGGAGGTCTTTAAGCAGATGTTGGATGGCCATCTGTCTGGAGTGCTTTGATTGTGGGATCCTGCATGTCAGGGGGTTGGACTGGATGGCCCTTGTGGTCTCTTCCAGCCTTGTGCGATTTTGCGATTTGTGATTTTATGTCCACACACAAGAATCTCTCAGAGATGTAGCAGCTGCTTACCTAGAATATAATTTGGTTCATCTGGCTCTCTTTTACTTCAGAGGTACAAGAGCTGCTCCTAGATAGTCTTTTGGGGAATACAAAATTCAGCTTTGCTTCCTCTCCCCTTTAATACTGTCCAGGTCTCCAAGAACATGTGCATATAACCACCACCACCCCCAAAGACATGATTCCTTTGAAAATGGTGCATGAACACTTTGACAGAAATTTGTTTCCAATAAAATTGGCATAAAGGATCTTTTTGTGCAGTAGGTTTTGTCATGGGAATTTTTGTAGGACTAGACCCTTCTGTACAGCAACATTTCACCTCTTCTTTTTTTTTGCTGCAGAATATGTAAATGTAAGGGAGGAGCCCACAGACATGAAATCTATCACGGACAAGGCTGCACAGACCCTACTGTGGACAGAGCTCATACGAGGTAAGGATGATGATGGAGTAGGATGGGGTAGTAAAGAAATGTAAGGTGACATGTGGAATTGGGTAGATGGGATTGGGTGGTCATGAGGGGAGGAGTCAGAATCTTGGAAGTCAGAGAGAACAGATTGCTGAGTAAAGGCTGACAGCATCCTTTGTTGTTTCCACCCACCCCAGCACCCCTGTCCTGAGCCATAATGAGACAGTGGGGGGATGGGGACTGTCTTCTTGCTGTGGTTAATTGTAATTGATAACTTATCAGACTCACCGCAAGACATGAGACTAAGGTGTTAAGGCAGGCTTGGAACAAATTGTACAGATAGCCTATAGCAGACGCCAGTCACCCATGCTGTTGGCTCTGCCTGCTACTGCTGGCTACCCTCCACTTTTGGCTCTTCCACTGGCCTAGAGACTGCTCCCTTCTTCCATCACAGTAGCAGTATTCTAGAGGCCTAGCTCAGTCTTTTAATTTCACACTGGGTATCTTTATGTAGCTTATGAATGTTTATCCAGCTCTTCTTCCAAGGAGCTCAGTGGTACAGTGGCAGCTATCAGACATCACTAGATGTGGGGCAGTTGTATGCATGCTCTTGCACTCCCTTCTTGGGCACAGTGGAGAAGTGCAGAACTGTGAGGTTAACTGCCATAGTGCTGCATTGTATCCTGTCATCACTGGTGGGTGGTGGAAAGAGGGTAGGTGCAAGTATAATTCACCATTGAGCTGGGAACCTGGACTGCTTCCACATGGCAATGCTTCTTCATTCTCCTTTCATGGGTATTTGCAGTGGAGAGTCCACACCTGTCTTCTCTCTCAAAGTGGACAATTGGGGGACAATCTAGAGGGTCCTCTCAGGGAAAAAACCCACTCTGGTTTGAAAGCCAAGCCAGAAAAAATTAGCCATGTGGCAGTAGCCCTGGTAGTAATTTCTGCATATCCCAGGAAAAGGGTAAATTGTAGCACTGTTGTAAATTTTGGGGATAATAGTACCCACTGTTAAAGTGTAGCGGCTTTAGTGGGATATTGTTAGTTTGCCCTTAACTTGGGGGATAGAATAGTCTATATTTTAAATTAGATAATTTTTGTTCTTCTTTTTCCCATAGGCTTGGCTATGACTTTGAGTTACCTGTTTAGGGAACCTGCCACTATCAACTATCCCTTTGAGAAGGGTCCCCTGAGCCCACGCTTCCGTGGAGAGCATGCCCTACGCCGATATCCATCCGGAGAAGAGAGGTGCATTGCTTGCAAGCTCTGTGAGGCTATCTGCCCAGCCCAGGTGAGGCCCCTACCTGTCTCCCTTTGCCCTAGTCAGGTAACTTGATAAGGATTTCTCCACCCAGTGTAGGAACTGAGTGTAAAAATGTTCCACTTCTACTTACAAGCTGAGTATTGCAGTTAGAGGTTATCTGCGTTCAGAAACATGCATATAACACAGGATATATTCATTCTCATAACCCATCTGGAACAGGTAAGTTCCAATTGATTTAAAGTTTACTTACAAATAAATTTACGTAGGATTACTTCTTCATGGTGATTCCTCAAACATGGATATTCTTCAGACATATGCCTGGAACATGCCACATGGGTTAGAGAGATTCCATCGCTGATGGCATTATTTTCATTAGGTGTAGTAGCATGGAAAAACAGACCCAGTTTGGAGATTGTTCTTCTCAAACAGCTTGTGGGCTGGTTTTTGCATGGGTGTCTCTAAAAGGACATGTACACGGATAGCCAGGCAACAGCAGATCTCATTTGAAAGAACAACGTTTCACATGCATCCCAGGGCTTTGTGAAGAACAGGGTTCTGGCCAATTTTCTCACATTTGAAAGACATCTCCACAATGCTTGTGGAAAATAATGCCATTGGTGATGGGATGTGTCTAGCCCAGTGGTCGGCAAACCGCGGCTCACCAGCCGCATGCGGCTCTTTGGCACCTTGAGTGCGGCTCTGCCACTTGGTTCGGAGCCCCTGCTCTCGCACCTGCTCGCTTCGGCAGCCGGGCTGCGCTTGCTCCCTTTGCGCCGGAGAGAGAACGAGAGCGAGCAGACGCGAGTTTCCTGTCCGGAGCCGACGCACCTGAGAGAGAGCGGGCGAGCTGTCTCTCCCCCCCCCCGTGGAGAATGGCTGGGGGGAGCTCCAGGGCCCATCCATTGAAATGCGGGCCAGCATGGCTCTCCCCAAAACTGTTCCGGAAGCCGCAGCGTGCAGGAACGCTGCGGCGCCCTTTAAACCTCCTCTCGCCGTCTGTCAGCTGTTGGGCGGTGAGGGAGGGGGGAAAAGGAAGAAGCCAGCTGCGGGCGTGCCTGCGTGAGGCGTGAAGCTATCAGCCCTGCTGGGCCCCATGCGTGCTCATGTGGGAGGGGAGAAAGCTGCTGTGTTGGCACTCTTCCCTGCCGCCCCCCTCGAAGGCCTGGGAGCCGCCTGAGGGGATCGAGGAGGAGGAAGGCGGCGAGGAGGAGCTGCTGCTGGAGCCTGGAGGCTCGGCCTCGTTGCCACTGGCCTCGCTGCCCCCGCTGTCATCCCCCGGGCTGGGCTCGGTGCCGCTGCCACTGGCGGGGGCCTTCGAGGAGGGCAGCAGGGAAGAGCGCCAACACAACACCTTTCTCCCCCACCACCGTGCGCTCATCAGCAGGGCTGAAGGCTTCCTGCCTCGCACACACGCGGCTGGCTTCTTCCTCTTCCCCCCCCTCTCGCCCCCCAACAGCTGACAGGCAGCGGGGAGGCCAGCAGCAACGAGATGGGGCCTCCTCCTCCAGGCTCCCCCTTCCTTCCTTCCTTTCTCCATCCCTCCCACCTCTCTTCCTCTACTAGGGTTGCCAACCTCCAGGTGGTGGCTGGAGATCTGGCAACCCTAGCATCTCCCCACCAGTGTACCTATAGTTTAATTAAGACTTAAAACTTTAATTAAAGTTTATTAAGTTAATAAACAGTGTACCTACCTATATAGTTTAAGTTTAAGAAATTTGGCTCTCAAAAGAAATCTCAGTCGTTGTACTGTTGATATTTGGCTCTGTTGACTAATGAGTTTGCCGACCCCTGGTCTAGCCAAACAGCAAAGGTTCTGTGGTAAGATAGATTTGCCAAATTTTTCACCATAGATGCCATCCTGTGCCAATTGTGACTGAGCCCCATTGACCTTGGTGGGACATACCTGCTCCACCTGAGCTGTTTAAGAATGTATGAGCAAACTTCCATATCCATGCAGCTGGTAGCCAAATGTGTTAAATTCCTGCAGTAATATTGTCTTTTTTAAAAATAAAATTTTATTAAGAGAAAATGAGAATAGAGCAATAAAAGAAAATGGAAATATAACATTACTAAAAAACTCATAATACAAATTCCAAAACCGTGCTGCTAATATAACTAAAATTCCCATAACAGTGAACCAAGCAATACTCTTGTCTATTCATCTAAAATCCACTATTAATCTAAAATCCACATGATTATCACATCACTCCCTCTCTGCGATTTACACATTGTAGGGTTTTTTCCATCCTTGAAATTGTTAAATGCCAGCGAGCATCCAGTTCTTCCATATTTTTGTCATTGTTATAATATGTCGACTTAAGGTTAAAGAAAACTATGCTTTAATTATCAAGCCAATTATTTAAATCAGGGAATTTATTGCTTTTCCAATATGTCGCAAAATTTGTTCTAGCGACCGTTAGTATATGGAGAAACATAACTTGAATATCCTTTGATTTGGCTGGAAAATAATTTAATAAAGTTGTTTCTGGTCTTACTGGAATAATAATTTAAAGCCACTGGATATTATTTCAGTCACTTTCATCCAGTATATTTGGGCTCCACGTGTGTAGAAAATCTGCGCCAGCTGAATCACAATACCAACATTTAGTAGAATTTTATCCAAGTTACACATTTTTTGAACTCTGTTTGAGGAAAGATGCCACATATGTGTCATCTTAAATAAATTTTCTCTGAATGCAAGACTTATTGTAAAATTTAGACCTTTTGAGAGTATAAAGTTCCTTTTTTTCCCATCCAACTCATAACCTAATTTTTTATTCCATTTTTCTTGAAAAGGGGGGTTAATTGTCCTATTCATGCAGTAATATTGTCATTGTGTAGTAGTTTATGCTGAATTGGTGGCTGTACAGCTGATGCCAGAAATAGCTTTTCTCCATTACAGCGGGATGGGAAGATGCTTGCTGGAAAGCTGTTCCTCCTTGCGGCTGGAGTTCAGTAGAACTCCAGTGATTGTGTGACATGCCTGTTAGATCTGAGGCTCTTCCTTTCCATAGTACTATAGAGAATATCGCAGTTTCAGCAGTTCTATAAAATCCAGGTGTGTCTGCCTTTTGACTTCACATGACATTGCTTCTGTTACAACATGGATAAACTTACTCTCCCTCTTGCATTCTAATGTAGGTTGCCCCAGCCTCTGAAGTGGGGGCTTGTGGAATATCACATGCCAGTGAGATGTTTCTCTTGCTGTCCTCTCTACAGGCAATCACTATTGAGGCAGAGACCCGTGCAGATGGCAGCCGGAGGACGACTCGCTATGACATTGACATGACTAAATGCATCTATTGCGGATTCTGTCAGGAAGCATGCCCAGTCGATGCCATTGTGGAGGTGAATGGGTTGATGGGTGTGGAGTTTTCAGGCTAAGCAAGGTGGTATTGTTCGGTTGATTTCTGCCCACTCTGGATTTGTTGTCTGGAAGGCTGAGTTGATCTAAGAGAGACAGGGCAAGTAAGCAATACCCTTAGCTTTTGTGTGGAGAAGGTCCTGTCTGTATGTCTGCATATAAGGCTTGATGTGACCGCGGTTCTTTCTGCAGGGCCCCAACTTTGAGTTCTCCACTGAGACACATGAAGAGCTCCTGTACAACAAAGAGAAACTGCTGAACAACGGTGACAAGTGGGAAGCTGAGATTGCTGCTAACATACAGGCTGACTACTTGTACCGATGATGGACCACTTGTCTTAACCCTTGCACATCCTAACCAGCCAGTCCAGTAGAAGCCAAACCTGCAATAAACAGCATGCACCCATTGTTTATTTCCCTGTGTCTTGAGGTGGGGGAAGGTTGAGGAGAAGTTATATGCAAACTGTTGGAGACTGTGTGGGACACAGTCCTTTCTTGCCTTTTTCCTCAGCCCAAATTGTGGAGCTGGCATGCCTCCCCCTTTCTGCTGATTGGAGAGCCCTGATTGCTGGGGGTGGGCTTGAGAGGCACCGTCAAGATATGGGTTGAGAAAAGGTGATAGATGGGGAAAGTCAAGAGTAGGGGAACTCAAATCTATTCTTCTGTAACCTTTTTGCTTGAGAACCTTTTTTGGTGAAGAGGACTCTTGTGGGACTAGAATCCTCTTGTCTTCCTTTTGGGGAGCCAGTTCAGAGAGGCCACGAAACGTCATTGGACTCCTCAGTGGTTCTAGTACTGTTCTGGAGGCTCATGGCAGAATTGTGGTGCCTGTTAGGTGGAAAGGTGAGAAAATACAAGTCTGCTTGACATGGTAGCTGCCCCCGTGAGCGTAGTTTTTGACATAAAGGAGAATTCCTAAACATAAAAATCCCTGCCATACCTTACTTTGACAGATTTTTTTTTCAATTCTCTGTTAAGAGAGAGCTGCTTCCACTACTAAGGTGGAGTCCTTGGGTCAGCGGCTATCCCTTTGTAATCGGCAATTAGAAGCCTTGGCAAGTGGATGGGGAGGGAAAGGATTTGTGCAATATCCCTGAATGGGCAGGGAAGGTAATTGCAATCATCCTGTGCATGGGTCTTGCTTTGAGAAATGATTATGGCTCCTCTTTTAGCTGTTTAGCTACTAGTGGGCCAACAAAGCTTTTAATTGCCTCTTGCATTCTGGCTTGCGTTTAGTGTGATGAAACCCAGCTCTTGATTCAAAGCTTGTGGTTTCTTTTTCATCCTGGTGGTGTGTAATAGAACTGAATTTTACTGCATGGAAGGGGGTGTCTTTGGGCCTCTCAGGAATGAGACGTGCTTTCTGAATTCATGAGGCTCAGAGAACACTAATTGCCTTCATGGTGCTAAGGTACTTCTGTTGGCAGAGCCTGTTTGGGGAAAAAAGGGTAGGATAGTTGCATTAAAGCAGTCCTGGATACAAGAGGGGCAAAAAAAAAAAAAAAAACCCACCCCAAAACCAAAGCTGTATTTAATGTAAGATTCTTAAACTCTTAGCAACAGTTTTAGCAGCCGGATTGTCTGCTTATATACCGCACATGGTTTTTTGGGAAATATTTTCATTTTACTCACAATACAAAATTAAACTATACAGACAAAAAACCCATAAAGACATAAAACATAACAATAAACTTATCTACAGATAACAAAACAAAATTGTTCTGGGTGAATGTGCTATTTTACTACCTTCTACCTTATTTTACTTTCAGTTAATAAAAAAGTTAACATTATTTTGATGTAACCACTATAACATTACTCATTATTCTATTCTATTCAGAACTCTATATATTGTAGCTAAAACATATTACTGTAACAAACTTAACTATTGCTAATTCTACTTCTTAAATTTCTCATATTATTAAAACAAAACAACTAGCTTGGTTACAGTTTTGGACACATAATCACTGTACGATTTCCAGTTTTTCTTGAACCCATGGGTCTTTTGTTCACAAGGTTTGTTAACTTGGCCATTACTGCATATTCTGCTACTTTATCTAGCCAGTCTTCTATTTTAGGAACGTCTTCCAGTTTAGTAGCTATTGTCACCCTTGCTGCAGTAATCATGTACCTGAATAAAAATGCCAAACGGCATAGTTTTAGGGTCCGGTGGAAAGTTAATATTCAGAATTTTTTTATTTGCCGATGCACTTCTATCCATAAGTGGAAATGAAGTGGTGTAACGGAATCGTCCAAAAATAGTATTTGAGATGTGGGGGAGTGTGTCAGGTGCTTGTCTGCAGGAGAAAATGAAACTTGCAGACCATGCTGGCTGACATTCCAAGGCAAGTATGGTTTCTAAACATGTTGAAAGATTTCCACATACTTTGACATCTAATATAGTGAAATCCAAGTGAATTACCTTTTTTTTTTTAGCATGCACACAGTGTTCCTACATAAAGGACAAGTGAGTCTGTCGTGGTTCGTGTCAGACTAGGATCTGGGAAATCCAGGTTCAAATCCCCACTTGTGCCACAGAAACTTGCTGAGTGACCTTGGGCCAAGTCACACACTCTCAGCCTAAGCTACTTCACAGGGTTGTTATGAGGATAAAATGGAGGACAAGAGAATTATGTAAGCTGCTTTGGTCCCTGTTGGGGTAAAAGGCAGTGTATAAGTAAATAAGTGGACATGAGTTTTTTAAAGCAAATATATTTACTGTACAACTACTTCAAGGTTACCAGAGTAGCGGCCCGATTTTCTGTGTGTGTTAAGTGCCGTCAAGTCGCTTCCGACTCATGGCGACCCTATGAATGAAAGTCCTCCAAAATGTCCTATCTTTGACAGCCCTTGCTCAGATCTTGCAAATTGAAGGCTGTGGCTTCCTTTATTGGGTCAATCCATCTCTTGTTGGGTCTTCCTCTTTTCCTGCTGCCCTCAACTTTTCCTATCATGACGGTCATTTCCAGTGACTCTTGTCGTCTCATGACGTGACCAAAATACGATTTTCTAGAGCGTGTTATTTGGCTGTGTGTACTAGTCCATAGACCTTATTATGTAGGAGTATTCAAAACTCAGGAAGAAGAAACAGATTGTTTTGCTTTCAGATGCTGGGACCACGAAGGAGGAATTGCTTCTTGGAAATTTTATTTTGAGATTCTGGGTCATGAAAGGGTCAATCATAATACTGGGAAACCTCTTTGTCAAGGCAGCCCGACACACCCCGTTTATGAAGCTAGCAGGGGCACTTTCACACTGCCCAAACAATCCACTTTTGCTGCACCTTAATGCTTGTTTGCAAGTGGGTTTTGCCAGTGTGTGTGTTAAGTGCTGTCAAGTCGCTTCCGACTCATGGCGACCCTATGAATGAAAGTCCTCCAAAATGTCCTATCTTTGACAGCCTTGCTCAGATCTTGCAAATGGAAGGCTGTGGCTTCCTTTATTGAGTGAATCCATCTCTTGTTGGGTCTTCCTCTTTTCCTGCTGCCCTTAACTTTTCCTAGCATGACTGTCTTTTCCAGTGACTCTTGTCGTCTCATGACGTGACCAAAATACGACAGCCTCAGTTTAGTCATTTTAGCTTCTAGGGTCAGTGCAGGCTTGATTGGATCTAGAACCCACTGATTTGTTTTTTTGGCAGTCCACGGAATCCGTAACCCTCTCCTCCAACACCCCATTTCAAAGGAATCTATTTTCTTCCTATCAGCTTTCTTCACTGTCCAGCTTTCACACCCATACATAGTAATAGGGAATACGATGGCATGAATTAATCTAGTCTTGATGGCCAGTGACACATCCTGACACTTCAAACTCTTTTCTAGCTCCTTCATGGCTGCCCTGCCCAGTCTCAATCTTCTCATTTCTTGGCTGCAGTCTCCCTTTTGGTTGATGAAATGAAGTAAATAAATAATAAATATAGCTGAAATGGGAGGCAGAGAAAAATAGGTTGGTGAAAGGGGAGAGGATATAGTGGTTGCCAGGAGGAGAGAAAGAGGAATTAGTGCAGAGAGGAGGATACTGAGGGAAATGAGGTGCCCCCTACGAGTCTTTGAGGGTTCCCTGCCATGCAAGTGGGCCCAGCCCAGTGCCTTGCACCACACAACTGTGCCATAGTTTTCCTAGGTAAAGGTGGCTGAGGCGGGAGGGAAAGCTGAAGACAGAAGGGCAGGTAAAGATAGGTTGGCTACTGGGCGGAAAGGAGAGAATAAGCAGGAAATTGGAGATGCTATGAGGGCTTTCAGGAAAGGGAAAGAGGAAATAGTGGGGGGGGGGAGGAAATGAGATGCCACCCACAAGTCATTGCAGGTTCCCACTTGCAGGGTAAGGTAAAGGTCCCCTGTGCAAGCACTGGGTCATTCCTGACCCATGGGGTGATGTCACAGCCCCATGTTTACTAGCCAGACTTTGTTTACGGGGTGGTTTGCCAGTGCCTTCCTCAGTCATCTTCCCTTTACCCCCAGCAAGCTGGGTACTCATTTGACCGACCTCGGAAGGATGGAAGGCTGAGTCCACCTTGAGCCGGCTACCTGAAACCAACTTCTGTCGGGATCAAACTCAGGTTGTGAGCAGAGCTTGGACTGCAGTACTGCAGCTTACCACTCTGCGCCACAGGGCTCTCTACTTGCAGGGTACTGTTTGTCTAATGATGGAAATGCTTTGCCTTTTCCACAAGCATTGGCTTAATAAAAGGCACTTTCCTCCTTATTTTGCACAACCTATTTTGATTTCTAAAACCAAAGGACTGAGGCACAAAAGTATTTGAAATTCCTTGATCCATCTGTAGGGTTGCTAGCTCCGGGTTGGGAAATACCTGGAGATATTTGAGGTGGAGCCTGAGGAGGGTGGGGTTTGGAGAGGGGAGAGACTTCAATGCCACATAGGGTCCAATAGCCAAAGCGGCCATTTCCTCCAGGTGAACTGATCTCTATTGGCTGGAGATCAGTGGTAATAGCGGCGCTCCCGCTCCTCTCCAGGCCGGCCCTGCTGCCGCCGCCGCCGCGTGGGCGGCTCCGCCACGGGCGGCAATCGACGGGGGCCCCCCGAGGTCGCGTCGGGCCCGCTTTGCAAACAGCCCCCCGCCGCTTTCTTGGCCGCGAGCATCCCTTTCGGTTTCGCTTCCCTTCCCAGGGCAGCATCCTCGATGGCGCGGACCCCGCGGGATGCCGCGACCCTCCCGAGGAGACCCGCCTCGGCGCGGGGAGGGGAGCGAGGGGCGCGCCGCCCTGCTGGGGAGGTGGGCGCGAGCGGCGCGCTGGACCCTCTCCCGGCCCGCCTGGGTGGGTGGGAGAGCAGGAAGGGCGGGCGGGCGGGCAAGCCGTCGGGGCGGGCCGGGCCGGGCTGCAGCCTCCTTTCGCTTCGCCCCTTCCTGGGAAAGAGGAAGCGGCTCTTCCGAGCGCGCAGCCCGCGCGGGGACGGCGGCGGCGGCGGCAGAGGGGGCGCCAGGTGTGTTGCGCGCTACGCTGAGCTCCCCGGCCCCGGCCCGGCCCCGATCCCTCCGTCCATCCTCGTGGTCCCAGGTGCGGCGGCGCTTCTTTAGCATCAGACCCCCCTCTCCCCCCCCGGGGAGATCTGGCCCTTCTTGGGGCGAGGTCCCGCGCCCCGTCCCCTGGTGCCCGGCGAGGCACCGCGCCCCCTCCTCCCCTCCGCGCCTCTGGCCCTGCGCGGACCGCCCTGCGCCCTGGGGCTGCGGTGGGCGCTGCTCGCTTGCTTTTCCCCTGGCATCTCCTCGACCCCAGGTGAAGCCCTCCCCTGTCTGTCTGTCTGCCTGTCTGTCTGTCTGTCTGTGCAGGGGAGCGCTCGCTTTAAGGGGGCTCCCTTCGGGGAGCAGCCCCGCTGCCTCCAACCGCAGACCTTGAGACCAACGCTGCAAGCGGCGTAATAATCTAGATCACGGGGCGGGGGGGGGGGAGTAATAAGTGCGAGCGTCGATTGGTTGCTGAGGGTTTTTTTTTGGGGGGGGGGTCTTGTTGCTCTTCGGAAGCGCGGCTCGGGTCAGGGGTGCTGCGGGAGGCGAGCTTTCGGTTTTTGTCCCAGGCCCGTTTTTGCAGCCATCTGCCTGTGCCTGGGCTCAACACAAGACGCCAGCTAGTGGGGATCCGGTTTTCCTTGCGCATGGGGCTCTTTCCTGGAGTGGGATTTTGCAAACCTTGCCCTGACCTGGATGGCCCAGGCTAGCCTGATCTCATCAGATCTCAGAAGCTAAGCAGGGTCAGCCCTGGTTAGTATTTGGATGGGAGGCCACCAAGGAATACCAGGGTTGCTGTGCAGAGGAAGGCGCTGGCAAACCACCTCTGTTAGTCTCTTGCCTTGAAAACCCCATAAGGGGTCGCCATAAGTCGGCTGTGACTTGAAGGCACTTTACACACACACAGAGCTGGGCTTTGCCAATCGCCCCACGTGGCCTTCGTTGCCTTCCCGGCGTGGAAGGCCATCTTGCCCCTCCTGCTGCGCTGGGGAGGATGGTTCCCAGTGGGTCGCCGTGTTAGTCTGTTTGCAGTAGTCAAAAAGGGCCAGAGTCCAGCAGCACCTTAAAGACTCACAAAAATATCTGAAGAAGGGAGCTGTGGCTCACGAAAGCTCACACCCTGCCAGAAAATATTTTTGTTAGTCTTGAAGGTGCTACTGGACTCTGGCCCTTTTTGGCTAGGGAGGAGGGGTGCCGGCTGACCAGCGCTGCTGCCTTGCAAAGAAAGGGGTTGCTGTCTGGGCCTTCGCTGGTTTACAGAACAGCCAGCGCCGCCTCCCCCATTCATCGGAGTGGGCATTTGAGCTTGCTGTGTCAGCTCGGTCTGCAAAAAGCGCGGTGGCTCTTGAAATGCAAGCCTTGACGAATTTTCTTTGCATCGAGGAGCCAGCCTACAAATTCAGGAACCAGACCTATCTTTCCCCTGCCTCATGACATCACCACGCCCCACCCCAGGTAGTCAGGAATTTTAAAAAAACTCACTCGTTGACATTAACTTCCTCCACCAAAGCCTGCCCTTTGTGCAGAGAACTTGAGGGTTTCTGCCTTTGTACTGGCCATTCATAGAAAGCAGGGAGGCCCTGTCTCTCCACCCAGGGGGAGTAGCGAGAAAACCCTCCTTTCTTCTCATGGATTCTCTGAACTAGATAGAGACTACTTAGGAGAAAGGAGGGATGTTCTGTGCCTTTGTAGAAGGCAAAACAAACCCCCTTTCTTCTCTTCCTCCAAGCTCTCTGTAGTTCATGGCAACTGAAGGCCTAACTATACTTTGCAATTTTTTCATGATTCCATGTGATGGAATGCATGTTGCAAGTTTGTTCAGGGCTCTCAATTCCTAGGTGCACAAGGGCCCGATTCAGCTTTGGACCATGGAGCATAAGGAGAAGGGGGCTTCGGTCTTCCCTCTGCCCCCTTTTCTGAAACAGGTTCAGGAGCTGACTTATTTGCCTTGTTGGGGGCTCCAGTTGTGCTGATAGGTTTCCCCAGTGTGACCATTGTTGGCTCACCTAGGGCTGTTTCAGGTCAGGAAAATTGGGGCGGGGGAGAGGCTGAAGCCCTTTTTCCTTGTGTGCCATGGTCCTGATTCAAATCAGCCCCTGCATCCCTGGGAATCGAATTCACAACACGGAGCTCTAGGCATACGTTTCATTGGGTGGACTTGTGGTACACATCATGTGTAGTTAGGCCCTCATTAGGGAGGACCTCATTAGACAGTAAGAGCCCCGTGGTGCAGTACTGCAGTCAAAAGCTCTTCTCACAACCTGAGTTCGATCCCGACGGAAGTTGGTTTCAGGTAGCCGGATCAAGGTTGACTCAGCCTTCCATCCTTCCGAGGCGGGTCAAATGAGGACCCAGCTTGCTGGGGGTAAAGGGGAGATGACTGGGGAAGGCACTGGCAAACCACCCCATAAACACAGTCTGCCTAGTAAACGTCGGGATGTGACGTTACCCCATGGGTCAGGAGTGACCTGGTGCTTGCATAGGGGACTACTGGAGAGCCAGCGTGGTGTAGTGGTTAAGAGCAGTGGTTTGGAGCGGTGGAGGCTAATCTGGTGAACTGGATTTGTTTCCCCACTCCTCCACACGAAGCCAGCTGGGTGACCTTGGGCAAGTCCTGCTCTCTCAGCCTCACCCACCTCACAGGGTGTCTGTTGTGGAGAGGGGAAGGGAAGGTGATTGTAAGCCAGTTTGAGTCTCCCTTAAGTGGAAGAGAAAGTCTTCTTCTTTACCTTTAGACAGACTTAACATTCTCCACCATTAGGTTTTTGGGGTTTTTTTGTTTTTAACTTTCTGGATATATAAGATAGAAGAACTATGTAAGAACGGCCCCGCTGAATCAGACCAAAGGTTCCTCTAGTCCAGTATTCTTTTCCCAGAAGGATCAACATCTTGGTTTCTCAGTTATGGTTGCCAGTTATCAGTTTTCCTCTAGCAAGACTCTTGTGCCTTTAATAGGCTTAATGCACACAGAAATGCACAGGTGCATCATTTGCTAATTGTGGAGATCAAGGAATAGGGTAAGGAGCTGCTCATATTGAATTTCTGCCAGTTGTGCAGTTATTGAATGCACCCAGCTTCAGGAGGAGAAAAAGGTGGTGTCCCAAGCCCAGCCTGTGTACCCTGTCAGTGAGCAGCAGTTCAGTGGTTGGTTTACAGGGGTTTCTTTAAAACCTACTGTATTTTATACTGTAGCCATAAATAATACACCAGCCACTCTCAGGTACTATTTATTATGAAAAGGGTTATGTAAAAATGATGGTTTAATTGTGATTAGCTCCTCCACTGGTGCAAAGCTGAACGTACTTGATGTTACATTTGGAGGGGGAGAGGGGAATTTACTACTGGTAGTTGTGCTGTTGTATGAATCTTGGGACTGCTACAGATTCCTTCATCTGAGCAGGACCAAACTGACCTCAACGTTCACCTCAGGTGGCAGCTCGAGACAGGCCTGGTATTGACTGGGTGTTTTCCAGCAAACCTCCTTGGTTTTAAGGGAATCCTTGCAACGAACACATTCCATGATTTCCTCCCATCTTAACTTCAGTGAACTTAGAAAGCTTCTCTTCTGGTGGATAGAGGGCAAGTATTGTTGGGTTGTGTTTATATTTGCTCTGAAGTCCTTGACAACTTTCCCAGTTCTCTTTTTTTTTTAATATATTTTTATTATTTTTCAATAATAACCAACATTACATTTAGACATACACCCTCTATATCAATAAAAATAACCATTAAAAATTCATAAAATTATTAGATGTATGTCTCAAAATACAATCAAAAATAATTGACTTCCCCACCGTCTTCCTCCCTCTCTAAAATATCTAAACTCTCCTTTGCATCCATGCATTCTAATTCATTTATAAGTCACCCTATTTCATATTGTACTTTCCCCTTATCCAATATATTCAATATTTATAATACCAAGGAGAGAAAAAGAGAAGGAAAAAAAAAGAAAAAGAAAAGAAAGAATAAAAGAAAAATAAGAGAAATCTCACTTCCCTCCATATATTCATCTCAAAATACATGTGTAAATCTAAAAAGAAAAGCGAAAAAAGAGGATTAAATATATATATATATATAATCTTGTACAAAGATAATGATTATAGTATTTTCCCTCTACCCCCCACCTTTCCCATGTTGAAAATCAAATTAGTATTCTTCCTGCTTTCTCAGCCCTTCTTCTTATTCTTTTTCTTCTGTCGGGACAACTTTCCCAGTTCTCATTTCTGAAACGGCACATGTCTGTGTTGGGAAGTTTCCCTCGCTATTCCCTTCCACCTCTCTTTTGGAATAGATTTTACCCATCGAGATGGGTCAGAGTGCCCCCCCTCCACGGCTGATTTTGTGATTGAAGAAGCTCCCCACCAACCACGTGTCTCAGGAATCTAGCCAACTATACTGTCTTGATGACCCCTATGACTGTGCAAGCAGTATTCACGCACCAGTATCTGTCAGTCTTCCCCTCACCTCAGCACACCTCTATCCTGAGGTTTCTTGATGAGGGGAACAGGTGGGAGGCAAGCTGAGTGGGGTATGCTGCATTATGCATGCTTCCCTGCAATTGTTGGAGGAGCCGATTGTGGCATTGGCTCAGCTTTGCTGGTGGGGTTTCATGGCCTCATGTCCCCTAGCTTTTGGGACTGAGGCTGGTTGTCCCACCCACTCTGGCTCTCCAGCTAGCCCTTCTGAGGCTTCTGAGCAGAGTGCCTGGGGCTTGCCACTTTGGTAGAGACTTCACTGCCGCTGCTGTTGCCATGTGTGTTTATACTCAGGTGCACTTCTTGGATCAAGGATGTGCTGCAGCTGATCACGGCAGTGAGTCTTGATAAGCAAATACTAGCAGGCAGACATTGTGATGAAATACTGGGTGCCATATTGTCCTGGCATCTGGAATTTAAGCCCTACATTACATTTTTGCAGAAATAAAAACTGGTGAAATGGTCTCTTTTGATTAGCTCAATTATTGCTGGTGCTAAACAATCCGACTTTGGAGGGAGTGATGCCCTCATAAAGCCTTCCTCAACTTTTCCAAACAGGTGAAAAACTTTAAAGGTTGCTTCTCTTCCCCCTCCCTTCCCCCCCCCCATTTCGATTGAGTTCTGGGCTGTATGGCTCACCTCCACCACTCCATATACTTTGTACCGGTATCTTTCACTGGCTGGAGTCACCAGTTAGGACTGTGTCTGGAAGCATTTGGTTTTGTGATCACATCTGCCAGAATGTTGTCCCATTCATGACTATGGAATATAAATATATATGTTTCACTGAGGAACCGCTCTAACTTTGTGCTACTATTTGATGATGGAGCAGATGTGGGACTGTAGGCATGCCCGCTAGTCACTGATGTGGATAATTCGAATGGGTGCCCAAACCATTGGCCATAGCAAAATCTTTAAATAAAATAATACATTATATAGACCTTTTTGTGGGTTCCTCATTCCCAGTTTAAGCCTGATCTCTCCTAGCTTCACAATTTGAATGCAAGATGTGCATACTGTGTGTGTGTGTGTTAAGTGCCGTCAAGTCGCTTCCGACTCATGGCGACCCTATGAATGAAAGTCCTCCAAAATGTCCTATCTTTGACAGCCTTGCTCAGATCTTGCAAATTGAAGGCCGTGGCTTCCTTTATTGAGTCAATCCACCTCTTGTTGGGCCTTCCTCTTTTCCTGCTGCCCTCAACTTTTCCTAGCATGACGGTCTTTTCCAGTGACTCTTGTCGTCTCATGACGTGACCAAAATACGACAGCTTCAGTTTAGTCATTTTAGCTTCTAGGGTCAGTTCAGGCTTGTGCATACTAGTGAATCAAATTCTGGTTTGGCCATCTGTCTTGTTCCTCCGTTCATGCTTCAGATGGGACATGCACTTGCAGAAAAATATATGTGCTTAAATGTTTTGGAGAAAAGAGATATTTCTTAGTAACATTACAAGTGGCAGCCAACCATCACTGTAAACTTGCCAGAACCTCTTTTCCCTGCCCCACCAAAGAACTTCACCTTGGAAGGGAAAGGTAATGTTTGGACTGAATGCAGTGAAGGCACATTCAAATCTGTCCTCCAGTTCTAAACATGTTACATCTGTATTCAGTCTTCCCTAGAGCAGAAGAGGTTTTATGAGAGCCAGTGTGGTGTAGTGGTTAAGAGCAGTGGTTTGGAGTGGTGGACTCTGATCTGGAGAACCAGGTTTGATTCCCCACTCCTCCACACGAGCGGCAGAGGCTAATCTGGTGAACTGGATTCGTTTCCCTGTGTGTGTGTAAAGTGCCTTCAAGTTGCAGCCGACTTATGGCGACCCCTTTTGGGGTTTTCATGGCAAGAGACTAACAGAGGTGGTTTGCCAGTGCCTTCCTCTGCTTAGCAACCCTGGTATTCCTTGGTGGTCTCCCATCCAAGTACTAACCAGGGCTGACCCTGCTTAGCTTCTGAGATCTGACGAGATCAGGCTAGCCTGGGCCATCCAGGTCAGATTCTTTCCCCACTCCTACACATGAAGCCAGCTGGGTGATCTTGGGCAAGTCACTCTCTCTCAGCCCCACCTACCTCGCAGGCTATCTGTTGTGGGGAGGGGAAGGGAAGGTGGTTGTAAGCCAGTTTGAGTCTCCCTTAAGTGGTAGAGAAAGTCAGCATATAAAAACCAACTCTTCTTCTATTTTCATGAGTAAAATCTCCCTAGAGATTACTGGATGTGGGAGAGTTTAAAAACAAACTATTGCATCAAAATCACCCAGCCTTCTTGCTGCCTTAAGAGATAGGTATTTCTTCCATATCTGTACAACCTCAAAAACTAGATTCTGCATAGGTATTGGTTCAAAACCCCTCACTCCTCCTTCACTGTTGGAAATCTGATCTTTGTATGTGTGTCCGGTGCTGCAGAGGTGGTTTGTCATTGCCTACCTCTGCATAGTGACCTTGGAATTCCTTGGTGGTCTTCCATCAAAGTACTTACCAGGGGTGACCCTGCTTAGCTTTTGAGATCTCAGGGCTAACCTGAACCATCCTGGTGAGAGCTTGTTCTGTGTAGCTCAACCTATTTTGGCTGGGTTTTTATATATGGCAGCGTTGTTACCCCAGTGCTTTCAAGGCTTCACTAGTACTGAGTTTGCCCTGAAAATGAGTTGTTCCATTTTTTTCCACTGAAAGATCTTGGGTTTGTGGCCTTTGTAAAATCTAACTGGCATAATGCCCAGTCTCTGATACAGTCACTATAGAAAAGTATATTGTGAATAAGGAAATGGTAAATCATTGGGGAGCTAATAGTGACCAGGTCATTTGTTATATTTCCTGTGTGTCTTAAAGTTTAGAGACATAAAATGTCTGGAAATTTTGAAGCCATGGGAAAAAATGGAATTTGAGGGAGCACTGAAATGTAAGCAATGCTTCTTTATCAAATCTAATCTTATGTTAACTGCTTTAACTATCTAAAATGCTTACTTTATAGCTTAGTTAGCATATAATATTATACTATTTGGCATATTTATGGAATTTATAGTATAAATAAATTCAGGACAGGGCAAACCTGAGACCTGCGAGTTGCCCTGCAGCTAGCCACGGCATAACTACAGCGTAGCTGAACTGCTCCCTAAGGGGATAGGGAAAAGGAGGGGTTTCAGCTTTTAAAAACTTTTTTTAACACTGCCACACTAGCATGTCGCTGTGTTGTGGTGGCAGCCTGCTGCAGCGTAGGGAGCCCTGATGGACAGGGCTCTCGCAGCCAATCGGGAGTGGAGGGGGGAGGTGAGACTACGCCGATGAGCTGCCAGTCAGTGTTCTGCCCTCCCCTCCCCCTTAAATGGACAATGAGCGAGATCCCTCGGGATGGCAGCCCATGTCCAGACTGTAGAGATCTATTCCCCCAGAGACGGTGGCTGCGTTGGAGGGTGGCAACAGACCCCACTGAAGTCTTTTCCCCTCCCCAGGCACCTTCCCTAGATCTCCAGGAATTCCGCAACTTGAAGCTATCCACCCTCTTCCCCCCGGCTAGTGACTGTGGGGACCTGGCAAGCCTAGGCCCAGTGCAGTCGCAAGACTCTAGGCACTTGCCAGTCTTGACGTGGTCTCCAGTTCCCCCCCCCCCATGCATCCAAAGTGGCTCACGAGCATATAGAGGGTGAGCAGGAACAGGAGCACATCTGGCACAGCAGGCACCCTGGCATCCAGGGCACCTTTCACCTCTTGAGGAGGTAGATCTGGCAGCCTCTACATGTACAGTGCCCCATGGAGTCACCCACATAAGATGCAGCTAAGACGACCCCCCTGCAGTGCCCAGGACACTGTATGAGGGTGACCATAGGGAAGGAGGACTTCACGTGGACACGCACCATGGTCTATGTTTCCTCAAGTTGGCATCCACACAGCCTAGCTCCAGCTGCCTGGACAAGGTTGGGGGCAGGAGATGCCATGACGCATGGTTATGGCCTCTGCAGCAGAATGCAGAATGCTGCAGAGTGAAGGCACGTGCCAATCTGTGACGGGAAAGTCAGATGACCAGAGGGGATGGCCATGGCCATGGCCACAGAGGCAGAGAGAGGAGCTTTCCAAGGCTGCCTGCTGCTGTTTTGTTCTGCTTTTGACCATGAATCTGTTCCCCTGGAAATGGGAAGAGGCTTTGGTGACTTCAGAGCTAGGAATTTCCCCATCCTGTGAGTAGCTTATAGAATGCTTTGACAGGACATGTCTTGGTTTCTTCTGGCTAAGGACGTCTCCAGAACCAGACTTTTTTTCTGAGCGTCCAGCCAACAGGGAACGTAGAGGGAACTGCACATCTGTACAGATGGCTGTTCTCTCCACAGTGCTTTCCCCTGTGGACCTACCTAGAGTGAGGTGGGTTCTCCGCGCTCTGAGGGCCGAGTGGGTCCCGGGATGGAAAGGAGGTGACTGAAAGCTGGCAGTCCACCCATTTGGAGGGCATTTGTCATTAGGGTGGCGTTTTAGCCAACATGCCCAGCCAAAAGCCTGAGGCGTGCAGGGGGGTGACCCTGATCTGCTTTGCAAACGGCCTCCTACAAACGCCAATCTCCATGGCTTTATCTTACTATGGCCTTTCATTAGCATACCTAAATGCGGCCAAGGGTTCCTGGGAGTGGCTTGGACCCTGCAGGCCACTATGTTGCTAGACCTCCTGAAATTGGTCAGCTTAGCTTCCCATTGCTGAAAGGCAGCCTTCCAGTGCTAAAAGCCACTGATAGCCTTTCCTGGCTGTTCCTTCCTCTGCACACACACACACACACACACACCCAAACTTTCTGCACAGGGACTCCACTTTCCCACCCAGCTCAGAGGACCCATAGAGGGCGTTCCTAATGTGCTCTCAATCTGCAGGATTGGTCTGCCCACTTTTGATCGGAGCCTTCCTGTCCCTCCGCTCAGCATCCCAGGCCCCTATACCGCTGCTTTGTGTGCACGGATAACACCCCACATCCTGCATGAACTCCAGGCACTGTTTGCACTAAAGGCTGAGGTCCCTCTGTTCTGGGGCAGACAGCCGGGCACCCCGAGGTCCGTCCATGCAGAAGAGCCAGCATCATATGGATGAAGAGCTGCATCCACTCCGCAGGCAGCTTTCAGCATCTGTGGTGCCAATAAGGCTACATCTCCCCTCAAAAAACAACGCCCCCCCCCCCAGACGGTCAAATAACACAGTTGTGATCTTTCAGTGCACTTTATTGGGGGACTGTAGGGGCAACAGGGCTTGGAGCCTCTGTCTCCACTTCTGCATGTCCTGAGAGAAAATAGGCATGAGTCTCCCGGTGCGGCTTTCCGTTAACGTGGAGGACCGAAAGGGTCAGGCTTCTGCATACCCTGGACATGTTCCAAGGGCAGGCTTGTTCTGAGGGCAAAGCTCTGGGTGACATGTTGGATCTGGTTGGAGCCAGAGCTTTCCCTGTTGCATCAAGACCTAAAGAAGAATAGAACACACACAAGCATGCCCTTAACAAGGGGCCAAGGGCTTCTTGTTGGACACATAGGGTGTGATCTCCGTGATCTCCAGATTGTCCAGTCATTAGCCCTGTGGCATCAGCACCACAGATCTCCTCCTCTGGCTTCAGACTCACAATGCCCAAGTCTCCATCGCCTGTCAATGTCAGCAGTAACTGATGGATCTTCTTCTGCATGTGCTCCGTGTGTGTGTGTGTGTTCTCCTTCAAGGGAAAGAGCGCTGGGAGTCCCCTGTCCCCCGCTGTGCATGGTGGGCCTGAGGGTGAGACCCCCGCCCCCTCACTCTCTGTCCAAGGGGGTGCCCGGCAGCTTTCAGGGCAGACATAACAGTGCAGAGCTGGCAACTTGGCAAGCCCCCCCCCAGGCAGCTGTGCCACCCCAGCCCCCACAAAACACACCCCCTTTGTGCATGAGGGGCTTTTGTTCTGGGGTCCTGCCTGCAGAAGGCAAGGAAAGCGAAGGGGCAGGGGAACAGTCCCCATCTTACCTGCCTGTGTGCGTCTGCCCCATCGAGTCCTGTCTGAGAAGCTTGAGTACCTGTAAGGGTTCTGACCTGGGAGGGACCCCTTGGCTCCTGGGGAGGGAGCATCCTAAACTGCTGGGGAGGGAGCATCCTAAACTGCTGGGGAGGGAGCATCCTAAACTGCTTTGGACCATGTGGGCAGGGCTGTGCTGGTGGGAGGGGTCTGAAAAACACCTAAGATGGGGACCGATGGGCTACGCCTTTTTTGACGGTGCCACTTTGGGCTGCAAAAAGGAGGAGATGCCAGCCCCATATAGCACAGGAAGTGGATTGACCTTGTCTCCACCCCTTTTATGCCAGCTACACTGCAGCTACACTGCAGCTACACTGTTGCGTGGAAGCTGCGTAGCTGCACCAGTGCGCAGAAGCCACGTAGTTGTGCTGAAGCTTCGCACTGGCATAAGTTACCCTTAGGCAAATACCAGATGTTCGGCAGATAATCTTTGCCAGGATGGTACAGTTCCCTTCATTTTTGACAGGGCAAGTCTGACAATCATCCTGAAGTTGCTGGCCAGTTTTGAGACTTCACACTTTGTTTATTTTTTTAAAATTTTTATTAAATTTTTAATAAAGAATACAAAAAAAATATATGCATATAAAAGAAATAATGAAAAAACAAAACAAAATAATACAAACATAATACACTTTATTTTCTGATGAGTTATGCCTGCCACAACCAGAGTACCTTAACTTCCACTGGAAATAGCAAGTGGGGTGTGTGTCAATAATGGGAGCAAGGATGTTGTGATTCATTTCCAGCACTTCAAACCCCACGATTATCCTGAAGCTAGTGGCCAATTTTGAGACTCCTAAACTTTATTTTCACGCGGGTTAAGCCTACCACGGATAGCCTTAGCTTCTATTGTGAATAGTTTCAGGGGTCTTCTGCAGATAGCGCTGGCCAGGATTTCCTAATTCTTTTCATTTTTGGCACTGCAACGCCTATCATCATCCTGAACTTGGTGGACAGTTTTCATATGCTCAGGTTTATTTTCAGATGAATTGTGTCTTTCACAGATGACAGTGTCTTCCAATCGATAAAGCCGGGGGGGGGGGATTCAGGCCGTTACTCAGGTCACAATGTTCCACTTCCCTTTACATTTGGGACTGCAACACCTACAACAATCCTTAAGCAGATGGCCAATTTTGAGGCTCCTATCTTTATTTTCAGACGAGTTGTGCCTGCCACAAACAACCTTAGCTTTTATTTCAAATAGTGGGGAGGGGGAGGGGGGGTGGTCTGGCAATTTTGCAGACCCCATGTTCCACTTCCCTGCATTTTGACCACTGCAGCTCTCATCGTCATACTGAAGCCAGTCATCAATTTTGAGGCTCATGGCTTTATTTGTGGATGAGTGACAGTTGCCAGAGGCAACCATGGCTTTCCAGGCAAAAAGCAGGGGAGGGGACAGTCTGGAGATTGCATAGGTAAGAATGTGCTGATTCTTTTGGTGTTTGGCCCTGCCATTCCCATGATCGTCTTGAAACTGGTGGCCAGTTCTGACACCCCTAGCTTCAATTTCTGAGGAGTTAGATACACCACACATGGATGGACTGGTCCTTTTCTTATTATAGAGATACACCTACAGTATATGTAGGGATTATCATCAATGCTGAATATTCATGGGACGGTTTTTATTTAGAGCTCCTCCAGATTTCCCAATTTTTCCATGGAGCAAACCTTCATACCTCTGTTAAAGTGACGTTTTTTTAAAATGTGGGATGTATGCCACAGCGTTGTGCCTTGAGATATGGACATAGCATATGCTCAGACACAGCAGGGAAAACACTGGAAGACCTCCTATAGGTCCTGTGATGGACCATGGATGAACAGTAGAGGATATGCTTTGCATGTAGAGGGTCCCTGGCATTCCAATTAAAAGAGTTTTGGCTATCAGTTAGTGGGTAGGGGGTTCTCTGCCAGAGGCTCAGAGAGCTGCTTCTTGCCAGAGCAGACAATATGAAGTTAGGTGGACCATTGACCTGAGTTGGCAAAAGGGAACTTCATATGCTCAACTCCTCTCCCATCAGATTGATGGATCTCCTCTATGAGACAGGATTTGTGTTCTCATTCTGTATTACTTATATTACTTTGTGTTTTTAATAAAAAATAAAATTAAAAAGAGTTCTGAAGCAAGCAGCATTCATTAAGTGCATTTTTTCTTGTCAGTGTGGAATTATGGTGTGGAAAGTTGCATCAGTGGAAGTTAAGTCTTTCCCAGACCTCTGAAGAAAACAGAAGCCTTGATCTAAACAGTGTATGACAACCATAACATAAAGTATGCTCACTTCAGCAGCATCTATCCTGGCATTATTCTGGCATTGGGGTAATCCTAGAAGTAGCAGCTAGCCTCTTGTGGCTGGGCTAAGTCTGTGCACGTTGAAGCTGATGCTTTGATAAGATGGCAGGATGCCCTGTTTCTTGTGTGTGGTTTATACAGCATGAAATTGTCAGGCCTTTGCTGTTAGCAGGAGTAAAGGCTCTTAACATGAGTAGGCCAGTTTCTGGCTACACGTCAAGTCCTTGGTTCTCATGCCTGTAAACTCTGTGTACAGTTTCGCTCGTCCTGTTCTCCACAGCTGCGCTCTAATGTTTGGTCTTCCTTCCTGGGAATCGCTCATCTCGGGGTTGCTTAGCCATGTTTACCTTCACAGCCTGTAGTGCTTTTAAACATGTAACCTGCCTATGTTTCGCCATTACCAGCCTCACCTGCCTGTAGGCAGTCAGTCCTTTAATCTGTCTTTTTGCTCCTAATAAAGTATTACTGCTTCAGAGCTACCTGCCTGGATGAGTTTGCTTAAGGGATGCTAGGGACAGACACCTGATCCTGACGGAAATACTGGAGCAACAACATCTATTGTGGCCTTACAATCATCTGGAATATTGGATGTTCTGTTTAAGGGTAATCTTGCAAGGATATCTGCTTAATAAAGACAAATGCCTGCATATGTGCTGTGTGTGGTTTCTGTGGCTGTTACTATCAGGCTTCTGTTGGACTTTGTGGTTTTCCCAGATTAGCAGACAGTTGCAGCAGCTATCACTGTCTCCTTGTGGATGGTTGTTTTGACGAGAGATAAGATTACTACTCTCTTCTTCCCCCCACCCCCAGCTAGAGATCTCAGAGCTGTGGACAAGGTATCTCTACCACTGTCAAAAGGACCCCTTGGGCATGGATATACAAATATTATTATGACTGACTGACTGATGGTTTGACTTAGTCCTCTTTTTCTTCTTCAGGACAACACTGTCTTCTTCTCCTGGCCAGCTGACATCAGCAAGGATCTCTGCTGTTTTTTCCAGTCTGAGTCCCAGATCGAAGTTCTTGGGACCTTTGAATCCTACGGTAAGACTGAGGTCGTGGCTTGCGCTGGGAACTGAGTTGCAACACCGAAGCTAAGAAAACCCCACTTGAGTCAGCACAACCTCAGCGCCAGTTGCAGCAAGCTTTTTGAGCTTCACAACCACAATTTACGGTTATTTCATGGGCTGCAGCTGCAAGATAAGTTCTTTTTTCGGTTTCCTTGCACTTGGCAGAGAACCCAGAGGTAAACCTCTACTGATTTTATCAATCAGACTTAATGGGCCACTGGGACCACAGGATCTCCAGCGGGGGCAAACTTAACATCAGCTAGTGGGTAGCATTCTTGTTGATTTTCTAGCCCTCATTGCCCAGGGACCTTTCTTAGTGTTGATCTGTCCCTAGCATTCAACTTGCAAAAGAGTACAGAGGAGCCCTTCTGCCCAAGCCTTCTTTCATCGGTATTCAGCTGTGCTACAGAATCATATTTTTGTTCTGCATTTAAACCCCATTTGTGGTTACCTTCCTTTCTTGGTGCATTCCTGTCCCAACCCCCACCCCTGCGGTCTTAATGAGCAGCCGACAGACACGTCCCACAGTATAAATAAGCACTGACATATCCGTGAGTCAGTGTGTGCTAATTCTCTTTGTGCCTCCTGTACCAAGTTGACTCGTGTCTCTCTTTCTGTCTCCTCTAGCACCATGGGTTCCATGTTCCGCAGTGAAGAGATTTGCCTGGCCCAACTTTTCTTGCAGTCAGCGTCAGCCTACGCTTGTGTCAGTGAACTGGGTGAGCGGGGACTCGTGGAGTTCCGCGATGTAAGTGTGAAAATGTTTGGGGAATCCGTATGCAAAACGAGCACTGGAGGTGTTGTGGTTTCCAGACCGCTTGAGCTTATTTGCTGATACACAAAATGTGATTTTATAGTTGCTAGGGAGTGAAATATGGGAGTTGGTACCCTTTTAGTGATAGCTTTTCTATCATTGGGGGGAGGTAGCGGCTAATGTTATGATAATCTTGAGAGTATTTCTGGTGATATGCAGATGCTTTTGCCCAGTTCTGGAGAGGTATATTGTACAGAGGTCTCTCATTTCCATGAGAATGCTGCTAAAAAGTAAGTTTTGAAGAGAAGATAGAATGGGTAGAAATATTGGTTCTTATTCCTCAGAACAGGTTTTGATGCTGTACTGTTCTTAAGGAGAAGAGAATGGGTGAGGCAGGAATGCGGGTATTGGCTACCTAGGCTGCGTCCCTATGGCAAGGCTTTTCAGTTTTGCATTCATTGCTGCTGTGAATTCAGAGGCATTCACATTGGAAACAGCGCTTCCACACGGGGGTTTTCTGTGCACTTTCCTTGTCATCTGCAATTTTCTTCATTTTCCCCGCTGCTCCACTGGAGGGCTTTTTGAAGAGTTTTTCTTTTGAATGTGTAAGTGATGTGAGAGCCAGTGTGGTGTAGTGGGCAGGACCAGCAGACTCTGATCTGGAGAACCAGGTAACCTTGGGCCAGTCACAGTTCTCTCAGAACTCTTTCGGCCTATGCAGAGGCAGGCAATGGCAAACCACCTCTGAACGTCTCTTGCCTAGAAAACCCTGTAAGGGGTCGGCTGCAACTAAACGGCACTTCCCACCACCAAGTGGTGCAGCACTATAGCGATTACCATTTTTTTTAAAAGCCTTCATGGTACAGCTGCTGCATGGGGCTGATGGAAGGAAAATGGTACTGATGTAGGCAGGACCTTCAAAAATGCATAACTCCCCATCCCGGCAGTGCAATAATGTGCTGGGTTGTGCTTTTCCCAAAAAGACTGCAGTGAAGCAGGTTTGGGAAAGAGTATATGCAGGATGGGGAAAGAATGATTGGAGCCTGATTAGAGAACAGCATCATGTGCCTCAAGTGCTCCACTTTGGATGCCAAACCAGAGGAAAAACCATGTGGAGGCAGCCCTCGCCCCCAGAGGAAAAGCTTTAGTGATCCTCGCTAATTATGGGCTTCTTTGCTTTCAGTTGAACCCTCATGTCAGCGCCTTCCAGCGACGTTTTGTGGGGGAGGTGCGACGGTGTGAAGACATGGAGAAAGCCTTCAGTGAGTGGTATACAAGCATATGAACCTGGGCCATGCGGGGGATGAATTGTTCATCAACTGTGCATCGTGTGCAGGTGGTGTGGAGATTGTTAAGTGATGGGATTCCCAGGAGGTTGGTGTGAAGCCTTCTGAAGACAGAATACCAGCCCTGGGGCCACAAAATAGCCTTATAAATCCAGGAGCCCTGGCAAGGCTTCCTAACTATAACTGTCTGAAATTTTTGGCATTATGGAACTGAATTATTAGTCCATGACCATCCACTGTTTTTAAATAAACAAGGGAACATTTTACAATTTTATTTTAGTTTCTGGGAATCATTATTATTTCCTTGGACGCTTTCACACATCCTCCAGTACACTTTGCAGCTCGATTTTACTGTGTGAAATGGCAAAATCCACTTGCAAACAATTGTTAAAGTGCATTGAAAGGGGATTGAAAGTGCATTATTCAGGATGTGTGAAAGTGCCCTTTGTGAGCTTCTTGGTTCAACTTGGAAGGTCTACGAACTTTTATTTTTGTTTTGGCAAAGGGAAGCTCTCAGTGTCAGGGTGATGAAATTCTCAAAATTGCAGCACCTAGTGCAGTAAGGAAATTCCTCATTTTCACAAGCCTTGCAAAAGCCTGAGAACTAGCTGAAATATGTCTTCCGCAGTCTGCACATCTTGCGACCTACTAAAGCAAATGCTACCCACCAGCCATGCCCCCCCGCCACCGCCTGTTTTTTTGTTTGCCATTTTGGGAAGCTAGCAAAAACAAGAAGTTCGTCGAGTTCTTAATGAATTTCCATGCATGGTCGATGAGCTGTTCTCAGTGTGGTGGTCACAAGTTGTGGAAGTCACAGTTATCCTGGAAGGAGGAGGCAGCCCAAGATGGTGCTGCTCATGTTGTGCTTTCCCCTTTCCAGCTTACCTGGCACAGCAGGTGCAGAAGGCAGGACTGACGTTGAGACCCCCTGAGGAGAGTCTGCCAGCCCCACTGCCCCGCGATGCCCTGCAAATCCAGGAGCAGTCAGAGACTCTTGTGCAGGAGTTGAGGGAAGTGAGCCGCAACCGCGATGCACTGGTTGACCGGCTGCAGCAGCTGCGGGAACACGCTCAGGTGCTGCAGGAAGGGCAACACTTCACTGGTCAACTGGTAAGCAATCATTCCTCTCCCTTGTTCGGTGCCCATCTCTCTGATAGCCAGAGGTAATCATTGTCAAGGATTCAACTGTGACCCTTTGGATGGAGAATCGTGTTTTGTAAAATGCAATGCCAAAAGCTTTCAGGGCTGAATGTATTCTGGTGTTGAGTGCTTGAGGGAGTGAGGATGCAGAGCAGGAATGGTTGCTCCAAGCAATGTGGAAAAAGACTGTGAGGACTGTCTAATTGTGTCATTAAAAGGAAGACTTATTTGGGGTTACCAACTGTGTAGAGATTTTTTGAACAATCATCAGTTCTATAATGTCCAGAAAGAGTCCCGCTATGTCCAAGCTATTACTTGGTGCCCACCTGGACTTAATCTTCTTCATCCATTGATCTTCACCAAGCTCAAGCAAGGTGAATACTTACTGACCTGTTTCTTTTGAAGCAATTATGCTTGAGTGGTGGTAGCATCTATAAAAGGTTCTTTCCTCCCTCCCTCCCTCCCTTCCTGCTGTCTTTGCTCTTGAGGCCATGAGGAATCTGGATGTATGAGAGAGGGCTTTGGCTTGCCCCAGCCCTCCCCTCATCTCTGCTTTCTTTAGTCTGGCCACCACCACCACACAAGCGGTGCCCTTCCTTTCTCTACCCATGGCGCGAGGCACAGATGAGGCTGTTAACACAGAGAGGTGGAAGATGCCTTGGATTACACCCAGGGGACCAAAATCTCTGGGAAGAACATTCTTTCCCAGGGAAAGGAATAATAAACTGCTCAAACTGCCAGCTAAGGGGAGATGACCCTGATGGTCCCTTCCAACTCTATGATTCTATGAATTTCCTGCAAGGAGATACCCATTTGCCCAGCTGCCAGGAAGGGGTGAGATGGATGGCTATTTGGATAAACTGAGCCAAGCAATAAAGGTGGGAGATGTGTGCTCCAAGTTGATTGGGGAAAGGTCTGCTGAGTGTCCCATGAGGGCATCACTCTCCAAATTCAGGATTGGATGCAGGGAGACTCACCCAGCTGGAACAGGAAGGGTTAAAAGATCTGGACACCCTGTCAGTGGTGCTCAAGCAGCTGCTCAGGCAGTCAAAGGACAGGGGAGAGAATAGAGGAGCGTCTGCAATCTTGTTCAGCAATCTTGTGTCTTCCCACAGAGGGGATGCCAAGGTAATATCTGTGTCTCTAAAGTTTAGACCAATCCAACTTGTTTATTATCTGTCATAGTTCTGTAATAGTCTTTTAGTGTTTTGATATTCTTTTTGCCTAAGTTGTTGTGCTCTAGAGGATAAAGCTGTGCTGCAGTAAAGATCCTGAAAGATCTTTCTCTTTTAAGAGATCACTAGTGCATACACTACAATTTACTGGGTTGGCTAGCTTGGGGAGCAAACAGGAGAAAGAGGAGTGGCAACTAGGAGCATCCACACTCCACGCATACACACAGAGCCCTACCAGTGCCCCAAACGACTGGTAAACAAGAGAGGCGGGATCAGCTTAGGTGCTGGTGGATCCAAAGTACAGGGGCTGGGAGTGCCTTCATTGACACGTGCACCCACGCAGGCTCACCTGCCTGCTGTGACAGGACCTATGTGTGTGTGTGAACTGCTTCAAACACCCCGTCCTTCCTGGCTAGCTAACTGTAGCACAGTTAGAAGTTTCTGGTCTGTGTGCTGAATGAGCAGTCAGGTGCCCTGGCTGAGATATTTTACCACAGTCTCAGATCTTTAAAAGGAAAATATCTTTATTTACCAAAATACAGTCTCAATTCATTAGAGCACAAGGGAATTGAAAAACGATATCGAAATACAGCAGGGTGTTACAGAGTTAAGAGAAGAAACAAAATCATGAGGCTAGCTAAAAAGTACAGTCACTGGTATTACCTTGGCATTCCCTTCCCTGGAATATGTACACAAGCCTGCCAAAACTTTGAAAATAGAGGCTGGTCAGAACAGACTTCACTCCATTGCTCCCCTGGTCCTTGCACACCTCTGATGGGGTATCCCGACCTTCTAACCCTTCCTGTCCTAGCTTGAAGGGTTTCACTTTGGCCTATCATAAAACTGGGCACAGGTCACCACGCAGAATCATAGAATCATATAGTTGGAAGGGAATCCCAGGGTCATCTAGTCCAACCCCCTGCACAATGCAGGAAATTCACAACTACCTCCCCCCCACACCCCCAGTGACCCCTACTCTATGCCCGAAAGATGACAAAAATAACCCTCCAGGATCCCTGCCCAATCTAGCCTGGAGGAAAATTGCTTTCTGACCCCAAAGTGGTGATCGGCATTACCCTGGGAATGTAAGAAAGTGCCAAGACAGCCAAACACTGACACAACCCTTCCTGCCCTACGTCTCGTGATCTGCTTAAGTTTACAGAACCATCTAGGCCATCTAAAGGTAAAAGTAAAGGTCCCCTGTGCGAGCACCGGGTCATTCCTGACCCATGGGGTGATGTCACATCCCGACGTTTACTAGGCAGACTTTGTTTTACGCGGTGGTTTGCCAATGCCTTCCCCAGTCACCTTCCCTTTACCCCCAGCAAGCTGAGTACTCATTTTACCGACCTCAGAAGGTTGGAAGGCTGAGTCAACCTTGAGCCGGCTACCTGAAACCAACTTCCGTTGGGATCGAACTCAGGTCGTGAGCAGAGCTTTTGACTGCAGTACTGCAGCTTACCACTCTGCACCACAGGGCTCCTCTAGGCCATCTAGCCTCTGCTTAAAAACCACCAAAGAAGAAGAATCCACCACCTACTGAGGAAGCCTCGGGAGTATTCTACTCATTCAACACTCTGCCGCAGGCATGCCATCATGCATCTCCCAGCTGACTTGAGATGCCCCTGATACCATTTGAATGGGAGATTCTGTTCCTCTCGTGCCCATTGCTGGTTTTATACCCTTTTGTGTCTCAAGCCTTGCATGGTTTGCACCCTCTGGCTTTGTAGGAATTGACTAGATACAGCTGGGTGGTGCCATAGCTTTCTTGAGAGAATGGCCTTCTGTTTGGGACTGCCTGGTGAGAGCTTTTCTTCCTATCAGAAGGTCGTGGCCAGCTGATTCTGGAGTCTTGGTGGAGTCTGACCCAGAGGCATCTTCAGTATTTTGGCCAGAGGTGGTCAGCACAGTAGCCAAGATAGCACTGTGGAACAGCTGAGGAGGGAGAGGCAGTTACTTACATAATGCTCCTTTGTGTTTCCTGCAAACTGGAAAAAGTATTTTCTGCTTTTGTAGCTTGTTTTTGCTGCAAACAATGGAACAGACTCGTGTGCTTGCTGTAGCTTGTCTTGGCACGGCTCTCAAGTGGACAAAATCACACCCATATGTTTATGACTTCAGCCTAGCATTCCATCAAACAATGATCAGTTAGAAAATAAGAAACACATATATTCAGTTGCCCCGGGCACAAGCTAATATTGCAAGTTGGTTAAAAGAAAGCATAATTAAATGGATAATTTCAAAAAAGCATAAATTCAGTAAGTCATAAGTTCGAAACTCCTTCTAGGAACTGACAAATCCTGCCTATTTGTTTCCATAAAGGAAACTCATCTTGTCTCAACCTCAAATCTAGGAAGTTCATTGCTTCGTTTCCAGGAAAGAATTTTTCTCTGAGATCAGGGCCTCCTTGCATGTTAATCAAGGTACCCTGCATTTCTTTATCATAACAGCATCTAGTTCTGTTGTTTACATCCGGCTTTCTCCCTAGTTTTTTCACAAAGCATCAACCAAACAAGATGTGATGGGGCAGTCCTGTTTGTTGTTTATGTATCTGCCCCATTTGCTGAGATGGAGATAGAGATAGTGGCTATAGGAGGGAATGAAATACTTTAGTGATGCCTGGTTCTTATTTCGCAGCCTTTTTTCCTTTCAGCAGGTACAGTTAGGTTCACCAACTCACCCCCGTACCTTCTCTGACCGGGATCCTCTGCTTGATCCATCCATGGCACAGCGACTTGACCTCAGAATAAAGTGAGTTGTGAGGTGGTGATTAATAAAGTAGATAGCGCTTCTCTATGGGATTAAACGGCCTCAGGGAAGATCAAAGCCAGTGTCCCTGGATTAAAAGCTCCAGTTCAAATCTCATAGCAGTTATTCACATTAGATGGCCTTGAGCAAGCCACTGTTCTCTCCGTTTCAGTCATCCCCTCCCCAAATATCTTGTATGAGGGCTATGGCTTGCTTACCTTACTGAGCTACTGTTGTTAGATGTTGCATGCAAAACACTTTGCACACTTGAAATGTGCTACGTAAATGTTAAGTATTTGTTATTTTGACTTGGGATATCGTACACCCTGCTTTGCATATACAGACTCAAGGTGAATTTTCAATTCCCTTATCTCAAAGCTTTGTGGCAGGTGTGATCAACCCACTGCGAGTGAATTCCTTTGAAAGACTGCTGTGGCGCGCATGCCGTGGCTACCTGGTTGCCAACTTCACAGAGATACCCGAGCCCATGGAAGACCCAGTCACGGTGAGATGAAATGAAGAAAACAGGCGCAGAGTGAGGGTGAGGTGGCTGGATTTAAAATATGACTAAACACCACAGAGGGCCTGGAGTAGGTGAGGTTCAAGCCTGAGTGTGCATGGAGCTCAGTGAGGTGCTGCCCAGGAGACTGCGGTATTCTCTTCTGTGGTCTGCTTTAGGAAGTGCTTCTTCTGCTCCTCAGCACAGAGGCTTATGGTCAGTCTGTTCTTTTAAATGTGTAGGGTGAGAGAGTCACGTGGGTCATCTTCCTCATCTCCTACTGGGGTGAGCAGATTGGACAGAAGATCCGCAAGATCGCTGCCTGGTGAGTGTCATGAGCGTGTGCATTCCATCTGATGTCAGCGGGGGGATGACGAATGCTCCCCTTTTTCCTTCTCTCCCACTTGCCATGGTCTCATTCTGCCCATTGCTTATCATTCTGTACCAAGTCCTTCTCTGCTCAGCTGCTGTTCAGTTCCCCCAAATGGGACTTTTTCTTTTCCATGAGCCAAGGGCCTTTGCCACTGATGGACACCATCTTGATCCCCCCAGCATTGGTTTCAGGTGGTGGGGAGGGCCTTGGTCTTAGCATCAGAACAGCTCCAGCAGGGCAAGGTGCAGAGGAGCCTGTCCCAGTCACCTCTTGCCTTCAGCTTGGCTCAGGGCAAGATGGTCGAAGGTACAGAGGGCCCAGCTGGCCAGATAGCCAAGCCTATAGAGACAGAACAGGAGCTGCTCTGGAGCGATGTTGGAGCAGCTGCAGAAAGGTTTAATAGCTGGCCCTACAGCTCTGACTCTTCCCATGGGGTTGTGGAACTGATACTGGGCTCACTTCCCACAAATACTTCTGGCATGATGCATAGGTGCTAGCTTTTGGGTGAGTTGCTTAGCGTCCTTTTCAAGGGCCATTGAGTCCTCCTGGCATTCACCGACACTGGGGCCGGCAGGGGCCCTGCTTCCTCCTCAGAGAATGAGCTTTCTGAAGTCATGGCACATGAAGGTCACATGTTGCACCTTTTTAGTTATCAAAGGGGTCTGAGTTGTCCCATCCTGAGTTGTCCCATCCTGCGGGAAAGCCACTGCGAGTCTGAGTAGACAGTACTGACTGAGGTGGACCAACGTTCGAATTCAGTGTAAGACAGCTTCCCGTGTGTGACTGGCACAAAGCAAGGCAGGCAGTGACATTGTGACTGTCTTTCATGAGCCTCTGGGTAACTCTGCTTGTTTGCATCAACCGGCCAAGCACATTTCAATACAATGCCCTCTCTGAACCATTGTCTCCCCCTCCCCCTCCATCATTATGTGTGCTTTCTTTCTCCCTTTCTTGTCCCTTTCCAGCTTTCACTGCCACATGTATCCATATCCTGAAGAGGAGGCTGAGCGCTTGGAGACGTTGTGTAGGCTTCGCACCCAGATCGAAGATCTCACCTTGGTAAGGTGGTTGGAGCTGTTTGGGGTGGTACATTCTGTGGAATAGGAAGCTGGTAGAGGGCTGTTGAGGGGCTCTAGAGTTACCAGCTGAGGGGAAGCAAAGTCACATCAAGTCAAAGCCTTGGTTCGTCTAGCTCCGTAGTGCCTGCTGTGGCAAGTAGCAGCTCCCCAGGGGAGTTTTAGACAGTGAAAGCGCTTTTCAAGAATATGCTGCCTGCAGTCCCTTAAAAGGAGGATTCCTGTGACTGAATCAGGGACCTTCTGCACGCAAAGCATGTTCTCTAACACTTAGCCATTGGCTTGTACTGAATACGGTTGAAAAGTCTTGGGGGGGGGAACCTCCCTTCCCCAGACCTTGTGCTTTTGACTTGTTTTGAACAAGAGGAAGGATTACAGTGAGAAAAGTCCAGTTGAACAATAGGTTCTGAGTGCAAGGGTCCCTTCCCCTAATGGCTTTGTTGATGCCAGCGCTGTTGAAAATAAATAGAACTCACCGTGCATTTTCTGTGGACACACCGATGGCTACAACAAAATATCTGTTTGAAAATCACTGCTCTAAGCAACTCATCCCATTACTGAACTGCTTTGATAGTGATAAATGTCACAACTCTTTGGGCTTTAAGGTCTTACTCAGTTCTATCCCAACTCTTTTGGCCCTAGGTATTAGGCCAGACAGAACAATTTCTGGGCCAGGTGCTTGAAAAGGTGCTGTTGAACTTGCCTGCTTGGCGTGTGCGAATACAGAAGATGAAGGCCATCTATTTCATCCTGAACCAGTTCAGCTTTAACATCACGGACAAGTGCCTCATTGCTGAAGCTTGGTGTCCCGTCCGCTCTCTACCTGCTGTGCAGCAGGCCCTGCGCGAGGGATCGGTAGGTGCTCCCAGCCTCCACCCCAGGCATTCTCCGTCTGTACAGACTGCTGTGCAATCAGATTCTTGTTCTTGGATGTAGCCTTCTCTGTTCTTTTCCGAACACTGTACAAGGGCCCTTCAAGCCTGTCAACAGTGCTTAAGAGTACAACTGAGTAACTTTACTCTGACTGCTTTCTTGCAAGCAGTGCCTAACTCAGACCCAAGGATGATGATGTTTTGAGGGGGAATGGGGAGTATGGCCTGAATGTAGCACATGGTACAGCTTTCCCTGGGAGTGTGCAATCAGAGGAGTTTTGCATGGGGCTGGTGCAAGAGGCAAAGGGGGTGAGCATGTGTCTTTTTCGCTTGAGATTGCTTGGATCATGTCTGTTTGCCTGAAGCTTGTTTTTTTTGCTGTTGCTGTGTGCTCTGGCATGTTGTCCTGGTTGGAGGGGCTTCTGCTGCTTGAGCCCAGTCCTCTGTCTCAGTGTGCTGTTGCCTGACAGCTGTCAGCTGGGTAATCAGAGTTCAGCTCTGTCAGAAATTGCAGTTTTTCCTAGGAGCCTGCGTTCAAACAGGGGAGTTTAGTGGAGATGTTTGTGGGTGGAGCAAGGGAACTCCAGAGACAAGGCATCTTAAAAAGGACACAGGAGTCAAGCTCCTGTTTGTCACGGCACTATTCATTATCCTTCTCAGTACAGGAATCTACGTAGTTTCAGATAAGCACCCTACCATTTATCCTTAACAGGTTTAAACAAGAAAACCAGTCATGAAGATAGAAAGCCAAGCAAGGGATGTGTTTGTGGGGGGGGGGTATATTAAGGGTTTTGCAGAGATAGTCACATGTATATATGATTACCTGCCCACTGGACAGAAATGGTGGGTGTGTGCTTGATGAATGGAGCTCTTGGTTCTCAGGGAACAGGTTAGTTCCCTTGATGCTAGGTCTGCTGGACTGGAGAAGCTGAGAGAGACAGAAAGGCATGTGTGTACTAGACCCTTAGGGACTTGCTAGTCCTATCCTGCTCCTGTGCTGACATGGAGATTGAGAGTCTCCAGGTTGGACAGCATCAGGCCAAGGTGGGAGGAAATGATCCCTTAGAAGGGACCCCTTCCTTGCAAGACGAAGCGGTATCCTCTCGTACCAAGGATACTCTTCTGGGGTTGGAGGGTACAGGAGCTGGAGGCTTTTGGTACTGGGGGAGATTACATCATTAGGAATATAGAGAGGTAGAAAACATCATGGGAATAAATTTCCCCACTGAATCACTATGAGAGGAGATAAGAGGCCCAAAAGGTTACTTAGAAGAACCCCCCCCCCCGATCAAAACCATGAGGCAGATCTTAAAATGGAGAGAGACTATTTTGGTGACTAAATTGGAACATGTCATAATACAGGAGTGACTGCAGCTATTCTCACATTGATTGGGCAAGTGTGTGCTGGAGTCATACCATAGACGCGAAGTTCCTAGATATAAATAATGTGAATTGAAGCAGTTGATCACAGAGCCGAATAGAGGTACTGCAAATCTGGACTTGGTTCTGAGCAGATCTGGAGAACTGGTGCAAGGTGTAGATGACATTGTTGATTGGGAACTGTGACTGCAGCGCTACTAAGCTCAGCATTCATGTCCATGGAAAGTTGCCCCCGATGTCCAAAACATTTGAGGGAGATTTACAAGAATGAGGGGACTAGTCAGAAGGATGTTAAAAGGTAGAATTAAAACATTCAAACCTCTTCAGGTTGCTTGGAACATATTTTAAACCATGATAATTGAGGCCCAGGTACAATGCATACCTCTAGTTAGAAAAAGTACTTTCAAAAGGCCTTTAGCAGGATCCCTCACCAAACACTCCTGAGTAACCTGAGCTGTCATTGATAAGTGGAGAGGTTCTTATGTGGATTTAAAACTGGTAAAACAGCAGAAAGTGGCAAGTAGGACTAAATGGACAGTTGTTGCAGGTGGGGGTCCCAAAAGGATCCAATATTGGGACCAGGGATGTTTAAATATGTTCAAAAGTGGTTTGGAATTGCGGGTGAGCAGTGTAGTGCCCAAGTTTCAAGATGATAGCAAATTATTGAAGATGACAAAAAGCAAGGTGGATTGTGAAGAAGTCCAGGAAGATACCTCTAAATTGGGTGGGCAGCATGGTGGCAAATGAAGTTCAATGTAGACATGTGTAAGGTGATGCATACTGGAACAAAAAAATCTAACTTTAAATGTATGCTGATGGAGTCTGAAATTGCCAAAACTGAGATAGAAAGAGATCTTGTGGTTGTAGAGGATAGTTCAATGAATATGTTGATGGTATGTGGCTGAAAAGGGCAAATTCCGTGCTAGGAATTATCAGGAAAGGAACTGGAAATAAAACAGCCAGTATTGTAATGCCCATGTATAAATCTATGGATCTATGGTGTGGCTTCATTTGGAGTACCGTATACAGTTCTGGCTGGTGTATCTCAAAAAGGATATTGAAGAACTGCAAAAAGTGCAGAAGACAACTAAGATGGATAAGGGGATGGAGCACCTTTCCTATGCGGAAAGGCTAAAGAGCCTGGGACTTTTCAAGTTTAGAAAAAAGATGACTTGGGTGTGTGTGAATCATGACAGAAATTTAGAAAACTATGCATGGGATAGAGAAAGTGGATGAAGAGAACTTTTTCTCTCTCTCCCATAATACTAGAACCTGATGAAGGGAACCAGAGGCAGAGAACGTTTGAATACCAGCTCCAGGAGGCAACATCAGGGAAGATCTCAGCCTCTATGCCCTGTTTGTTGGCCCTCCAGAGCAACTAGTTGACCACTCTGTGAAACTGGATGCTAGACTAGATGCACCACTGATCTGATCCAGCAGGATTCTTCTTATGCTGATAATCTTTTCTCTTTCCCCACTTGTTGGCATTTTGTATCACAGATGAAGGTTCAACCTAGATTCCTATACCTAGCTTAGAGTCAAATGTTGCTGCTGTACCACCTTTCTGCTTCCATGAAGCAGCCCAAAGTTCAGTGGAAGAAAAGGACAATAGTGTTATGTGGGCAAAATGCATGTCTCAATATTAGCAGGGCCTGTGGTTTTGTAGGAGTGAATAAAACCCACAGGATGTGATATTGGGCTCATTCTCATTCAGCTTCCTGAGCTTCTCAGCTTTCATTTGAAGAAACAGCAAATTTCTGTGGGTATGTTTGAAAGTTTATGGGCATAATCTCTTATGATCTCAGAGGTTAAAAGTGTGGTTAGACAAGACTTCTAGTGCAGTGCATTGCAGAGCTTGTCCTTGGCCATGACTAAAAGACCCCAAACAAATGTTGCAAAATCGCAGAATAAAGCATACAAACTAAGAGAAATGTGCATTTGTGCTTGATTTGCAAGATTTACATGGGTTGCGTTATCCAAGTTTTCTTGGCACAGATTTTGGATTACCTTAGTGATAATTACAAGTTTCAGCAAATAGTAGTCTTGGAATACCGAGAAAGAACTGTACAGAGAACACTGCTTTTGATTCTCAGAAACAGTATTTGTTTTCTAAGACTTCACCAAGCATTTCCCACATAGTTCTCTCTGTTATCATGTAGACTAGAAACATTTAGTTTTTCATAACAGCAGAGCTAGATGTCCTTAGAAAGCAGCAGTTGCATTTATATGATCCCATGTTAATCTCTCAGGACTGGGCTCCTTGTGTTCCTTTTCCATATTACTGGCTTCTGATTTGCGACTCGCCTGTGTTCTTGGGACAAATAGGATGAATATTGGATGAACACCTGAGTGGCAAATCACACTGTGCTCATATAGCCTGCCATGCATTGCTTTGAGAAAGGGAGAGACCAAGCTGGTCAGTAGCATGTCGGGTTGCTTGAGTGCCTCTCTGTATCCTCCAAAGGGTGACTGGACTTTTAAAAAGTGGTCCTTAACTATCCAGCCTTGATCCTCTCTCTGCTCATTGCAGCACCAGGCAGGTTCTGGGGTGGAATGCTTTGTACATCAGGTCCCATGCTCGGAGAACCCTCCCACCCTCATTCACACCAACAAGTTCACTGCTGGCTTCCAGAACATCGTCAATGCCTATGGAGTGGCCAGCTATCAGGAGGTGAACCCAGGTGAGGAGGTTTTACAATAGGCATCTTGCCTTGTCCTCAGAGGCACTGACAGTCATTTATTGCAATGTCCTCTTCAGAAAAAGTGGAGGGCATTTAGGGAATTAGCTACTGACACTGGAGGCAGTGTCCTCAAGCAGGGAGGATCATGAGTTTCCTGGCCTTGATTAGCTTTGGAGTGTAGAGAAAGAGAGATGAAAGAAGGTGGATAAAGGGGGAATTGTGTGTACCGTAAGTCAGCAGATCGGGTAAAGCGATGGTGGTGATTTATGGCTGCAGCCATGCATTATTTAATATTGCATGTTCATTGTATTTTAGCAATCATTTTATACTTGGATTGCCTTGTCCACACAGGATAACCAAGTTGCAAATTAATTGCTGTAGCACAATAGTGAAACATGCAATTAAGTGTGGGTGCAGCCCTATGGAGTAAAGGAAAGGAACTGTAATAGTCTAAGGGCTAGGGTAAAGTGAAAAAGTAGCTGCTTTGTGTTTGCCATTGGTGTGATTTCATTGGTTGTCTACTTTGCAGCTCCTTATACCATCATCACTTTCCCCTTCCTGTTTGCTGTCATGTTTGGGGATGTTGGCCATGGGCTGCTGATGTTCCTCTTTGCCCTTTGGATGGTACTGGGTGAGAACCGCCCTGGCATGAAGAAGGTGGAAAATGAGGTAAACTCTGGAATGAGGGAAAGGTAACCGGCCATGCATTTTGGGTGGGAAAGTGGGTCCTGTTCCTCAGACACCTACCCCTGTTCCCCACACATGGTGTCTCTTCTCTTTCCCCAACACCAGATCTGGCAGATGTTTTTTGAAGGCCGCTACCTTATCCTACTGATGGGTGCCTTCTCCATCTACACGGGCTTCATCTACAATGAGTGCTTCAGCAAAGCTACCACAATCTTCCCATCTGGCTGGAGCGTCGCTGCCATGGTCAACCACTCAGGGTGGAGGTACTGCCTTGCCTATGCCCCAAACCTGTGCCAATCTCCTCCTCTCCCTGCCCTTTCCCCTCCATGCCAACTGACCCTTGTACGCTGAAGGTCTCCTTCTCTTTACAGTTCGGATTATATAGCTGCACACCCTGTCCTTGCCCTGGACCCCAATATTACAGGAGTCTTTAGAGGTCCTTATCCTTTTGGTATAGATCCGGTAAGTGTTGAGGAAGCATGTGTGCCTTAAGTTTAATGACCAAAGAACTTTGGGCTTGCTTTTTGGCATGTGAGTGTCAGAAAGCACTTACTTCCAGATGGGTAGCCATGTTTTAGTCTGTAGCAGCAGAATAAATCAGGACTCCAGTGGGAATTAACACAGACTAACAAACTGTATTCCAGCATACGCTTTCATGAGTCAGAGCTCACTTCATCAGAGTTGAACATCCATCAGGCTGATTTCTATACACAACAGAAAGGTAGATGGAAGAGATGTTACAAAGAGAGGCCTATTTAAAACAAGATCAAAGAATAATCAGTTCACTCAGGATGGGTATGAGACACTCAAAACATTTTTAGATAGGCAACATGTCAAATCTGGTGATGAAATTAGAGAATTCGATGCAATATAGAAGTTACAGAGGTATAGCGGAAGGGGTGGGATATGAAAGATAATAGCACCTGTAGTGAGTCAGGAACCCCATGTCCCTATTAAGTAGGGGGGGGGGTACATTGCCTTGAAATTTTTTAATAAACTCTGATTCAATGTGACATTACTGAATTGCAGTGCTATGTAGGAAGGAGGTGTTTAGATAAAGAGATATTTGTTGTATTTATTTATTTAAAACAGCCATTTTTCTTGCAGAACTCAAGGTAACTTACAATATAAATAAAATATTATAAAAAGTACGATAGAAACAACTATTATAAAACTCATAAAATTCACAGTTTATTAAAGTAACTTTAACCATTCTGAGCAAAGTTACAGTTTTGGGGATGTCTTCAGGGAAACTTAATAGCTGTTCTCCTCAATTAGCTTAGAAATACAGATAGAAAGGGTTTGCTTGATAGTTTGTTTGTTTTTTCTTGCTCAAAGTATGTATGTGGCCTAGTACATGGCTACCAGTTATAACAGCAGCATTAAAGTAACTGGGTTTTCCCTTGCCCTCTTCTAGTCCCATTGCTAAAAATGGTCTACACTCTGCATCACTGTTGAGTGTGTGTGTGTGTGTGTGTAATTATTTTCCTCAACTCTTGTGTGTCAGATATGGAGCTTGGCTGTCAACCATCTCACCTTCTTGAACTCCTTCAAGATGAAGATGTCCGTGATCCTTGGAATTGTGCACATGAGCTTTGGTGTGGTTCTTGGAATCTTCAACCATATGTAAGTGCCCAGCTGATTGGGGCCTCCACTTACTAGGGATCTCTTTGACGCAACATCAGTCAGTTCTGCATTAATGTTTTGCCAGTGGAATCCCATGTTGCTTGTAGTCAGCAGAGAGAACTCCCTGGCAGTGCTATTGAACTCCTACTGTTGGTGATGCATATTCCTTTCTGTCTGGCTGACAGCCATTTCAGGCAATGGTACAAGCTGCTGCTGGTTTTCCTTCCGGAGATCATCTTCCTACTGGTGCTCTTCGGGTACCTTGTGGTCCTGATCTTTTACAAATGGCTGGTGTTTGATGCCTCCAAGTCCCAGAGTGCACCCAGCATCCTCATCCACTTCATTGGCATGTTCCTTTTCTCAGAGAATGAAGAAAACAAGCCTCTTTTTCATTACCAGGTAACTGCTCATGGAAACCTATTCAGAGTAGTTGATTTTGCTGTTTGGAATGATCTACCTCCCCCATCTCCCTGGGAATTATGCCTCTTCCCCCCTCCCATGAGTCCAGTTTGTTCAACCTGAAAACAATTGTATCCATCAAATGTATATGACTAGTAGGGAGAAGGTAATGATATCCAGTTCCCTGAAGGGAGAGGAAATCTGTTATACTCAAATATCCCTGATAGGGTACTCATATTGTTTAGATCACACTGCTCCAAAAAGCATAAAAAGGCTAGGCAGGCCACATGAGACTTGCTTACAGGACAAGACGCATCAGTGATCTGTCACTTGATGGCACACTGCCACTTTAATCGAAAAGCATTGTGTTGGGGGGGTGCAAAAGTGTTCTGTCTGTGGTGCTTTATCTCTGATGGCTGTCTCACATGTGCAAGTTGTTGCTTGATGCTGTAGCTACTGAGTGGGGAACATCTATGTGTGAATCAGCCCTTGGGCTATACAGGAAGGCACAAGTCCAAAAGTTCACCAGCTGTTTGACTTGGGGTGGGGAGGGGATTCCTTTCCATCCTAAATATAATCTTCAGTTGAGACCCTGACCACAACAACAAAATCTAGCTGTCAAGAACCCTCAGAAAATCTTTCTTATGTCCACCCTGTCCAAATCCCCAAGTTCACTTCTGTCTGCCTCCCCCTGTGATCCTCCATGATCATTTTAGCAGTTCCTTCTTGTATTTGCTCTGCTTGTCATCTGCCATTTGAGAACACATGTAATTAAAACTGGGCAGAGTAAGCAAAATTATTACCAATGTGTTCTTTGGTGTTTCTGAATACATTTTTGTTCTGGTTCAGATTGCCATGATGGGGATATTATCAACATGGAAGGGGGATGTACCATTTGGATTGTCAAGAAACTGTGCCTTCTCTAGCCATTTCTTAGCTTTTCAAAACTTCAATGCAGGCTTTAGGCCTAGTAAAATTGGGAGGTAGACACAGGTGCAAGTGAGATCATGAGCTGAGAGCTTCCAGGCCAGGAACGAGGAAGGAATTCCCCATTCCATCTCATCAGTGCCAGCAACCCTGGGTGGGGGAAGGTGGTATGCTTGATTGTGGGTACCTGCAGCTGCAAAGTTAAGTGGTTACGTGTCTAGCAACACCCCTGATTGAACCAGGATCATACAAAATGCAGGCAGTCTGGCATAAAGGAAGATCACTCTAGTTTGGACCGTTCTTATGTACCCTTTGCCTCGATCCTGCTTTGACATCTTTGGATCAGGTTGGGTCTTGCGTGGCTGGAACACCTAGTTTTGGACTTTTAAACTGTCTGGACTCTGTGTCTCAATCTGGTCAGGTAACATCTGGATCAGAGAACCAAAGCTTGTATAAATATAGGTTAGCTATTTAGATTTTATTATTTTCTCCTTGCATTGCACTTGCCCTTGGCAGTAGTGAGGATTCATTCCCCAGTATTTTTGTGTTTTGTTCCACCTGACTTGTCTCCTAAGCCTTGACAGGGATATTTTCAGATTTATCTGTCTCCCCTTCTGTTTCCTGTTGACAAGCCCCAGTTTATGGCATTTCGGTTGTTCAGTTGTAAATGTACTTGCAAGAGTGTTAATAACAACCTGATTTGAATCAAAGAATGAGCTTTAGCAATGTACACGTGCCCTGAGTAAGGGTTGAGTCAACATGCAAAAAGGAGATGGAGGAAGTCAAGGGCACTGTGCTGCTGTCTTGTGCCCCAATATGTGCAATTCAAATGGGATTTGGTTTCTATCCTGTGAGAGCAGTTGATGCTTATCCAGCCCAGTTTAATTTCATCTTCTGGGCATGGAGTAGGGGGTCACTGGGGGTGTGGGAGGGGGAGGTAGTTGTGAATTTCCTGCATTGTTCAGGGGGTTGGAGTAGATGACCCTGATGGTCCCTTCCAACTCTGTAATTCTATGATCTTGATTCGGGGTATTCATGGATAAACTTCTTTTTTTCTTTCTCTGCAGTCAACAGTGCAGCATGTGTTGGTGGTGATAGCCGTGGCCTCTGTACCTGTCTTACTGCTGGGGACACCCTTGTACCTCCGGAAGCAGCATCAGCATGGGACCTCTCATTCCACAGTAAGGCCACTCCCTGTGACTGGGCTTCTACTTGCTGTCAGAAACCTGCCTTTCTGTCCCAGCCATTTTCCCAGGTCAGGATTAGTGCAGCTGTGCAGATGTTATTTTTTTCATGGCATAAGAGAGATCTGAGACCCATTAAGGCAGGAGCCTGAAAGATTGAATTTGGGCATCATCCCTAATGGCTATTTTGGCATCAGTTGCTGGGGCCCAATTGAAGGAGGAATGCATAGCAGGCCTGTGATTTCTATTTCTAGCAAGTGTTTCTGAGGGGAGATCAGAGCTTGATCAATCCATGGGGGAGGGTGTTCTGTGCATGGTCCCTCCCTTCTTGATGGCAGTGTGTTCTGGCCTTTTTGCAGCATGCTCCATCCAGCTCAGAGGAGCGCCAGCCTCTGTTAAACGCAACAGAGCCAAGCAGCTCTGTGAATGTTGCTGAGGATGACATGAAGCATGCAAAACCCAGAGGTGACTCGAAGGTAAGCCTCCTGGTAGGGAGGTCAAAATGGGCCTCGAATTCTAGAATTTAACACTCACCCCCTTGATGTTACCATTGAAGTAAATTGTATAAATCTGCCCCTGCTGTATGACAGAAAATTCCCCAGATGTATGAGAGAAAGCTGGAGTGAGTTAGTGGTCAGGAAATACACTTTCCATCATCATTTTACCAGAACTGAGCTTGGGAGCATAAAAGGTCCCTCTGGGGTACTCACTGGCTCAAATGAAGCCCTGCTGGGAGGCCAAACAGGAAAATAAAGTAAAAGAGCCATAACCCTTGTCTTCTTGAAAACTCACCTTTCTGACTTCCAGGCCATGTTCTGAAGCAGTTGGATTTTGTCCTCCACAAGAATGAGGACTGGAAACACCATTAAAGGCTTTACATCCTGTGGTTCTGCAGGAGTCACCCTCGTATGCATTAGAAGCCATGCATGAGGAATGTTAGGCCTCCTGTTGATAGGAAAGGCTATACAGTTTTATGGCAAGCCAATACGGCATATTTTGGGTATGTACCAGGTCAGCAGTTGCAGGCAGTAGCTGAGTGGACTCAGGGCAGGAGGTCGGTGTATGGATGGGACTCCAAGTGCTGGGCCTTAAACTGGAAGGCATAAATGGCCCCTATTGCCTGGCTTTCATGCAGTGCTCCTAAAAGCCAAGACTCTTCGTATGTGCAGAACAGGCACGTGTCGGCACAGGCTGTTGTAAAAACAAAAGCCGCAAAGCGTTTTGAGGGGGTCCTGTTTTGGCCTTTCTAGTTTTCCATTTTTTTCCTCCTCTCCTTTCTTTCCATAGGAATCCATTCAGGATTAAACATATTCCTAAATGTATTCCTTTTCCTTTATAGGTAGAGTCTCCTCATCTCTGTTAGATAGTTCAGCAGTTTGCGCTGTAGCTTAATGTCTGTGAACTATGGAGGCACTTCAGAGAGCAGAAACACTCTGACTCCCTTTCCTTATAGGGAAGCAATGCAGGGTGTTAGAGGAATTCTTGCCAACATGCCGACTCTCTTGCCTGTCCCTCGCTTTCAGATTGAGTTTTCTGATGTATTCATGCATCAGACAATCCACACCATCGAATATTGCCTGGGCTGCATCTCTAACACTGCTTCCTACCTGCGACTCTGGGCCCTCAGCTTGGCCCATGCACGTGAGTAGATGGAGCTGGTGAGGGTGCAGGGAACACGGAGAGATCTTTGGTGCCTCAGGCAAAGGTAGAAAGATGAGCAGGTGTGTTGGCTGATGGTGTGTTCCTGAGGGTTTTGGGAAAAGGTTACAGTGATGGCTGGGGGTTGGGGGAGGCGGCATGGTATGGCCCAATCTGATCAGATCTCAGCCGCTAAGCAGGATCAGTACTTGGACAGGAGACCACCAAGGAAGACACAGCAGAGGAAGACAGTGGCAAACCCCCTCAACTCAACTTGTTTTGAAAGCCCCTTGCTGAGATCGCCATAAGTCAGCTGCTATGGGTCAGCACTTACACGTGAAAGCGAAGGCTGGTGTGTGCCTTTGTGCTAGGCCTCTACCATCCCTTACTCAGAAGTTTCTAGTGTGTACTAGAGGAAGGGAAGGGCTGCTTGACCTCCAACAAATCTCCCCACCCACCTATACCTGCAGAGCTCTCAGAGGTCCTGTGGAACATGGTGATGAGGAATGGCCTCCACAGAACGGGCTACCTGTATGTGGTGTTACTTGTACCTGTCTTCGCATTCTTCGCTGTGCTGACTGTGGCAATCCTGCTTGTGATGGAAGGGCTGTCAGCTTTTCTACATGCTCTGCGTCTACACTGGTAAGACACCCTTTCCCCCCCTTTGTTAGTGAAGCATACTTATGCCTTGTGTGAGATCTGCTGCCTCACTTGGGTTGGGGGTCTCCTAGCGCTTTCAGAGCATGTTTTTTTGACACAAGAGGATTGGGAGCACTAGAGAGATCGTCCCCGCTAGGCCAGGACATGTGTAATACAGACTCTGGGTGAGAGGGTGGGATCTGGAAGGGTAAAGAATCCCCCCCCCCACCCACACACACACAGTTGCAATGGGACCTGTGTATGTCAGGAGTCGTCTGATAATTGGGGCGGAGGAAGTTGTAAACTGAAGGTTGGACTTGCAAAATACAAACTGACCACTTTTGGATTTTTCAGGGTGGAATTCCAAAACAAGTTCTACGCAGGTGCAGGCTACCTATTCAACCCTTTTTCCTTCGCTGTTGACACCTGGGATTAAGAGAGAAACTACTGCTTCTTCCTGAACCCTGATAATCCCGAGAAAATGGATTGGTTTACGCACATTTTCCTTACCTGAGAAAATGTCTCCTTTCTCCCCCTTTCCACCAGTTGTGCCTTCCAATCAACCAGAAGGTGCGGCAGTGCTTCTTTACCCCAGCACCTCTTTTGAGGGAGGGACTGCCTACCTAGGCTTTCTTCTCCATTACTTATTAAAGCAAGGTTCTACTCTGCCAGTACTGATGTGGCGGTATTTAGGATGCAGTTCTGGAATCAGGTTTTTCTAAGGCCTAAATTGTACATCAAGCAGTGTTATTTCCAATACTTGATCCATTATGACATGCAACGGAACCAATCTGCCTTACAGATGCCACTGAGAAGGAAAGAAATGTGATCTAAACGAGCAACAGAAAATGGACAGCCATACCAGTACATGTTTTTATAAGGCTAGCGTGTGACATTGTCCTTGCAGATGGCTCCACTTTGCCAAGGAGCAGCATTGCTCATTCACATCAGGGGACAAGAGACCCAGCCCGGGAATGAGCCTTGCCCACATTAGAAGACTTCTGTAGTTTAGAATTCTGCACTAAAATTCTGTCAGTTTTAATTTCCAGTTTGGCATCTCACTCAAAGAGCTGGTCAGGAAACTAGGCGTGGCCCTTTGTGGCCAGACGCTCAATGTGGAGGTGCAGGTAAAATCCATGTCCCCCAATTTAGCCTGCTTTGAAGGATCTGTCTGCCTGGACAACTAGCTAACACTTGGGGGCTCGTATAAGGAAAGGGCCGAAGGTGGTGACGTCTGCCCATTCCTCTTCAGTGCCCTCTTTGCCAACTGCTTAACAGGACTCAGCACATCAAGTCAAACCTGAAGACTGGCAGAGTGCCTCCTGCCCTGATTGCAGAATAACCTTTCTTCACACTGAAGGCCAGAAGGTCACAGCAGCATCCCGTCCCATCCTGTTCTATCCTGCCTTTAGAAGGACAGCATTGTAAAGCCAGCTGTCTAGAATTCCATGCTAGATATAGCCTGCCAGCCCCATTAACAACCCCATTCAGCAATAAAATAAATAAAATGCTCTACCTGCACTTTTCATATTTGCCTCCCAGTCTTCTTTTGGTTGCAAAGCTGGTTCACAATCTCTGCTGTGCAGCATATTGCGTTTGGGTGTTTTGTGTGGGTGTGTTCCAGTTTTTATTACAACAGATCTGGGAATGAGAATGAATGACTCTGGTGTATTTCACATACCTCGACTGAGCAGAAATGGGGAAATGTACCGAACACTAGAGACCAAAATGTAAATGGGATATAGTCTGGGTCTGCTCACCTGAGAGCTAGCGTGGTGTTAAGAGCGGTGGACTCTTAATCTGGAGAGCTGGGTTTGATTCCCAACTCCTTCACATGAGTGTTGGACTCTAATCTGGTGGACTGGGTTGGCTTCCCCGCTCTTCCACATGAAACCTGCTGGGTGATCTTGGGCCAGTCACAGTTCTCTCAGCCCCACCTACCTCACAAGGTGCCTGTTGCGGAGGGGAGTGGGAAGGGAAAGTGATTGTGAGACGTTTTGAGACTCCTTAAAGGTAGAGAAAAGCAGGGTATAAAAACCATCTCCTAGCCATGTTAGTCTGTAGCAGGAAGTCTAGTGGCATCTTAAAATTTATTCCAGCATAAGCTTTCATGATATTGATGTTGGAGAATATTTTACATTTTGATGTTTTAAGAAACATTCTTATGGCTATATCACTTATATTTTGGCCTACAGTACTTGGTACTTTCTGATTCATTGAAGTATTCCACAGGGGCCAAGAGCAGTAGTGTGGGAAGAGACGGGAGGCCTGTGCCTCGGCACAATATGGCTCCTGCTCCTCACCAATCCTCAGGTTGGATTTTCCCTCACTGAAATGAGAGAGACTGCAGTGGGCCCTGTACCACCACATTAAATGTCCATTTATTGGGGACACAAGAGATATTTATAAAGCTGGTCATGGGCGGAGTCAGTTGCAAGGTTGGGTTTGATGGTACTGTCCCCACGGTGTAGTTGCAAAAGGCTTTTGATGAAGAGCTCAGCTGTGGAGTAGCTGGCCCGCCTTAGCAGACAGTGCAACGATCTACATACAACATGGAAAGGAAAGGGGGGCTGAGGTGACTCTGGGATAGACTATTTGTCATGGAGGTAGAAGTAGGAAGATGCCTAGGATGTTGTCCACACCTCTGTCCTTCATTGTTCATAGCCACCAGCAGTATAGATGTTGAGAGCATGGAAGCTAGTGGCCCGACTGCTTGGGAGTGTATATGGTGCTGCCCGAGCCCGTGCTCCCACATAGATGCTATGGTAAGAGAGGTGCTTGTAGGGCAAGGCCCCCGATGATTCGTTTAAGGGTCGGCGAGCAATGCATCCATCAGGGAGGCTGGCGGGTGTCACCGGTGATAGGTGATAGAGATGGGAAGCTTCTCTGAGGAGGGAAGGAGGGAGACGATGATTGTTGGTAAACCCTAGAAAGAGAGACATGTCAGAGCTGAAGTTTTCACTTGCCATTCTGATCCATACACGATGTGGACCTCTATTCCCATCATGCCAGATCTTCCCTGATGAGGTCTTGGGGCCAGAGTGGAAGAACCCTAGGACCCATCCCAATCTTTCAGCCTGGAATTGCCTCCACCTGATCTCACATACTTTGTTCTAAACCCAGGAGTTCAGAAGGCTCCGGTCTGGTTTATATTTTGCCAGCATAAGTGCCAGCTGCTCCTTCTATACACTTTCAGGGTTCCATCTTGCAGCAGTGATGGATGCTTGCAGTGTTCTCCTAGCTTGGCCAGACTGTGTGCTTCATTCGTCCACTAGTGGCTTCAGTGAAGGTGGGTTGACAACATCTATGCAGTCTGGCTGAACCACATGATTGCTGCTTGTGTGTGTTACTATTATGCACAGAAGCTCTGCCTGAACGTATGACCTGGATCACAGATTTCTGACAGCTAGTATGTGATAATTTATAGGTTAGGCCTAAGAGGTGAATTATTCAGAAGTATTATTGAATATTACCAGGGCAGACTACAGCCTGCACCCTTTGTGTGTGTGTGTGTGTGTGTGTGGGTGAAATCAAACTGCACTTTGCAATGCACTGATCTAAGGGGTGTGCTTTCTTGTGGAATTTTCCATATATGAGGCTTACACTTCAAATTCCATCTTACCTTTCTCTAGAGTCCTCTGAATCTGAGCTGAGGGAGCTGCCACGCTATTGCGGGATAAGCAGCCTAGTAGTTGTCCTGGTGACCCTGGCCTATGTGGAAGACACAAGAGATGAGTGGCCTTATCACTAATTAGCTTTGGGGAGTGGGGGGAGACCAGAAGCAGAACACAGAATATTGGCCAGCAGTGGATCAAACTGTATTACCACTGCCCCAGCTCCTCTTTTCAGTTAGCTAATAAAGTGGGACATGCTAAGCAAAGGAGTAGTTCTGGTGCCACAGGGGAAAGGACTAGAATTGCAGGATGAAAAAAATGAACGTTCCAGAGTTTGTGGAGTAGGGTCCTGGAAGTCTGAGTTACTTTTGAGTGTTGGGGTCTGGGGGCAAAATCATGGGCTAATAAGCAAGAGGCCCGAAAGCAGGCTATAGTTTACCATATACATTACCATGAAAAGGAGGGCTCCCATAAAATTATTCAGTACAACCCAATGTCTGAAATTACTTAACTGTAACACTTCAGAGAAAGAGTAGAAATCTCTGAAATTACAGATGTGCTGGACATTTGGGAGTTGTAGGATTGAAAAATGCTGCATGTGAGCTGCTGCTATCAGTATAAAGCAAACAAATTCAGGCTCATTTAGAAGAGGCCTTGGGCTCGCCTTGGGCTCGTTCTTCTGCCCACATTCAAAAGGGGAAGGACATCAGAAGAGACTTACCAGTCATCTGACTCACATTCCCGGAACCCTTTTGCAAAGGGATTACTAGCAATTTTCAGCTGTGTGATCTGCCAAGAGAGGGATGGACTTGTCATGTATACCATGTCTTCCCTGCCAGTCCCTCCCTGCCCATCCTGGAGATGCTGCTTGCTGTCGCTATTGTGGGGCTGAGCCAGTTCAGGATCATAGCATCTTCCTCAGTACCATGAAGGGTAGAAATAGCTCTGAGTTCTTTAGAAAAAGGGCAGTATACAAATTGAACAAAAATATTTGTTGGCATTTACCAGCCTTCCTCCATGGAAACTGGATGGCATACATAGGATTATCGTGTGAGGTATGTTAGCCTGAGCGATAGGAAGCTTGTAACCCATGAACGATTTCAGTGTGTACTAGATAGTCTCTGCTGCAGTGTTCTTTCTCTTCCACTAAAACTTCCATTTGTGCATGGGTCCATTGAAAACCATTGATCTTGTATTCATGGAAGTTTTAGTGGAAAAGGGCACACAATCCTCAGCAGAGATTATCAAGGGCACATAGAATTTGTGCATAGGATCCAAGCCTAAATGTTTTATGCTGTTTTTATGCTCCGGCTGAGTTTTTAATGTTTTGTTACTTTTAATGATTTTATGCTGTTTTATGGTTTTATCATGTTTTACTTTAGGAGCCACCTTGAGCAGGTTCTGTGGAGAGAAGGCATATACATTTTCTAAATTAATAAACTTGCCCAAGTTTACTCAGTGAGTCTTATTGCTGTGGTGGAGATGTGAGCCCAGGTGCTCATGGTCCAGAGCCATCACTTTATCCATTATATTTTTAAAGCTCTTGAAGTAATGTTTTTGAATTGATACCATGATCATCTGCACAGTCTGTACCTACAGGGGAGGTATCATCTGCCCATCTCCGGTCAATGCACTAGTTCCAGACATTTCCTACACGTGCGCCCCATTGCTATGAACTAGTGCTCTTGGGAGTGGTGTGATCTTACCCGATGGTTCTGATATGCTGTCACTGCTATGAACTGAGTCTCAGTGAAGATGAAGGATTTGAAATTCTCCTGGGCATAACGCTCACTATCTGGACGTGGATCTACCACCACTACATGGAAACGGGGCTGGTACCTATGCATGGAATTCAGGATGATCTGGTGAAGAACACAGACATTTTAGATATACGTAGACATCTGCTTATTAATTATTTACTAGCCCTACATCGTGAAAGCACCACGTACCAACCCTCCATGTTAACCTATTCCCTGATTGAGATTAACAAAGTCTGAGGCCCTAGGCCCCTTAAATGTACTTGCCAATACAAGTTGATTGTATTTTAAGGGCTACATAACAATTTTCTCCCCAGTTATATAAACATCACCAGATTAAATTTATTATATCGCAAATATGATGTGAATTTTAGTAGTACACAGAACAGTAACCCAGATTTTCCATCTGCTACTATAACAGTCTATCAGCATTCTGCATTGAGCCCTTAGATCATTGCCCTGTTGTCATTCTAGCCCTGCTTGTCATTTATTCAACCCCTTTTAGCCTACCCAGGTATGGGGTGTTAACATAAGCGGAAGCCCATAAAGAGAAAAGCTGGCCTTTCCTCTGCCAGTTCTCCTAATATGGGTTACATGCGGGCAGGAAGGTGTGGCTGAAGGTAGCTATTTTGGTTGAAAAGGGCTGCATTTCTACAGTTGAAGCTCCCTAGGCCCCTTATTTCCCTATTGCAATAACCCTTGCTGGAAGCCCCATAGTAACTTACGTGGCCATTGTCATCCATCAAGTTGTTGGTGAGTTTGAGTTTGTCAAAGGAGACAATCTGCCTCATCCACTGCCCTCCCTTGGCAGGGGAGTCAGGGTGGAAATGAACCCGTCCAGGTGTAGCAGGATCAGCCTTACCTGCTACAAGCCAAGCAGAGCTATGGAAGGCGTACCTGTTGGGAGAAGTAATATGTTGAATCAAGCCCTTATCCTGAAAAAGGACTAATCTGGGATGAAACCACTACAGTTGTTTTACTTCACAGATTGTCATATATATTAATAATTTAATGTTTTAATTATATGTATCTTATTTATGGTTTTAATTGCAATAATTTGAAAGTGTTAGCTGCCCTGAGCCTGGCTTTAGTCAGGAAGGGCAGGATAAAAATATAATAAATAAATAGTTTCATGAATATAGGTCTAAAAGCCACCTGGATATGTTATGTATCTATCAATATAAACATATTTTGTGTGACCACAAATGCCTCTTTCTTCTTCATCTCCCACTCTTTTTCTCCCTCCTTTCTTCTTCATTCATTTCCTACAGATGGATTGATAATGTATGAATTGGACCCAGTTAGCTTTTCCAATGGTGAAAAGGGGAAGGAAAGGTCTCCTTTTTTATTAATATTTCTACCAATAAATATTACAGGGTTATCAACAAGATAAAATTGGAGGCAGAATTGAAGTATGGTAAACCTCCAGATCAAGGGCTTCCAAGACAGTTTTAAAAAATAGTCAAATATAGATTTTCCATTTGCTTTCCTGCAGCAGGCAACCCCTGGTCTTGGCCCCAAGCCCCCACCTTCAATGATCTGAGGAGCGGGCAAAAAAAAGGGGTAGCGTCAATTATGCTACTTCAGTAATTTCCTCGATCTCTATGGTAAATCTTGTAGGGAAATCACCCAGAAGTGGTGTCACATCCTTCGCGATGCCCTGGGGAATCTGCGGAAATTCCTTGACCATCACAGAGAATGCAATGGGTCACGTCCACTGAACCCCCCCCCCCCGGCACTGCCCCCCGAAGCTCTCAGCCTTTGCCGGAACAGGGCTGGAAATGCTAAGTAAATACCCAACTCAGGTATGGTTTAGTACAGTTAATATGAGACCCAACAACAAAACTGTAATAGTATAAAGGGAGTGATAAGGGTAAGGAGGAGAGGAAGGGGATACCTGAAATTTAATACTGAATTGCCCATATCCTAATCCCTTTATCCACTATCCTGTATAGTCTTCATCAGCAACTAGAAGGCCATTTTGACAAGAATGTGGGGTGTGACAGGCCAAAGATTCATGTCTCGTGCTTGATGCCAAGCTCCATCACCACATAGGCTGCTGATCCATACCCACAGTTACCAACTTCCTGGTGGGGCTTGGAGTTGTCCAAGAATTACAACTGTTCTCCAGAATACAGAGATCAGTTCCCCTGAAGAAAATGGCAGCTTTGGATGGTGGACTTTATGGCATCACATCCCTGCTGAGTTCCCTCCCATCCGCAAACTCAGCTGTATCTAGACTCTGCCCCCAAATCTCCAAGGATTTCCCAAACTAGAGTTGGCAACCCTATATCATATCCCTTTTTATCTATGGGCTTGGAAACTGAGGGGGAAGAAGAAGAGTTGGTTTTTATACGCCGACTTTCTCTACCACTTAAGGCAGAATCAAACTGGTTTACAATCACCTTCCCCTCCCCACAACAGACACCCTGGGAGGTGGGTGAGGCTGAAAGAGCGTGACTTGCCCAAGGTCACCCAGCTGGCTTCGTGTGTAGGAGTGGGGAAACGAATCCAGTTCACCAGATTAGCCTCCGCTGCTCATGTGGAGTGGGGAATCAAACCTGGTTTGATCAGACTCTGCCGCTCCAAACCACTACACCACGCTGGCTCTCCTGGGAGGAGCTATGGTTGCCAATCTCCAGGTACTAGCTGGAGATCTGCTATTACAACTGATCTCCAGCAGATAGAGAGCAGTTCACCTGAAGAAAGTGGCCACTTTGGCAATTGGACTCTATGGCAATGAAGTCCCTCCCCAAACCCCACCCTCCTCAGGCTCTGCCCAAAAACCTCCCACCAGTGGTGAAGAGGGACCTGGCAACCCTAGGAGGAGCAGATGGCATAACTTGGGAGTCCAATTTTTGGAAGGAGATGACTAGTTTCTGACCTTTTATAGTAATATAGTAATATAATACATAGTATTGTCGAAGGCTTTCACAGTCAGAGTTCATTGGTTCTTGTAGGTTATCCGGGCTGTGTAACCGTGGTCTTGGAATTTTCTTTCAACAACCTCTTTCTTTCTAAAAACCTCCAGACTAACAAAGACAACATTCAACAATAGCCATGCAGATTATTTTTGGATTACACACATTAACAGATCACTTCAGGATACAATGGTTCCATATTAACATACCATATCTTCATTAGCACATTATCTTGCTACTTACAGGACAATGGTTAGCACATTACTTTTGCAGGACAATACTCAGCTCAAACCCAACCCCTTTCTGACTATATATTACTCTTCCTACACCCTTGACACAGAGACACTGTCCTTCAGTGGGGAGAGGGGGAAGTTGCCTGCCACAGTTGCTGGCGAAACGTCAGGAAAGAAAATTCCAAGACCACGGTTACACAGCCCGGATAACCTACAAGAACCAATAATACATAGTATTTTGTCTTTCCTGTCTCATCCTATTGTCCTAGATAGGCAGGAAGCTGCCAATACATTATATTTTATGACTGTGAAAATGGAGCAGACCTGCCCTGCTCCCCATTGGATTTATCTCCACTTATTTGAAAGGGGCCAAGTAACACGTCCTTCCCTTCAGGGCTACTGACTAAGTTGTAAAAAGACATGCTGAAAATTAAGACTGCCTAGAAGCCACTCACCATTACATTGAAACGGGGCTGCCAAGCAGAGGAGGCAAACGTCCGGGGGCCCTGGTCACCCAGCGTTTCCATATGATGGTTGGGTTGGGTTGGGTCTGGGTGGTGTGAGGAAGGCCCAGAAGGGAATCTCTCTCTGGGGGACCATGGTGGCTTGAAGTAGTGACTGAAGCTTTCCGCCTGATTCTACATGTGTGGGGCTTAGTTGTGGTTACCCGGCAAGGAGAAATGCACATGTTCAAGGAAACCATTCTTTCTTATCCCATTCTATGATCCAGGACTGAGTCATAGAACTGAAACTAGGTTCTGACATGCAATCCTGAATCAAATCAATGTATGCTCAAGGACTTCTTTTGCCAGACTTTTGCCGTCCTCCAGTGCATCTTCAGAGTAGATTTTTCTCCTTAACAAGGGGAAAACCTGAAGAGGTTGTTGAGAGGTTTTTTTAGACTGAATGGAACAAGATAACAAGTACAAGACATACAGGAGTAATGAAGTGAAATGCAAATTTCTTTTGAGTGACCATGATCCTAAAATTACGGCTGCCGTGGCTGAATTTCTTACAGGAGTTCTTAAAGAACAAGAAAAGTTTTATTAACCCGACTTGTAGCTTATATGTATTGCCCTTTGGAGGTATATTGTTGTTTTTTTCTATCTCTGTCTTTTGGTATGCCAATAAAGGTTAATGAAATGAAATGAAAGTAACAAGATAACAGCCAGTTATACTAGCACAAATATTTAGGATCAAAGAGTACAGCATACAAAACACATGCATAGCGATGCCTACAAGCGATGTAGGGAAGGAGGAAAAGTTGAGGGGAGTGAAATTTAAATTTGTGGGAAATTTAAATTTGAAATTTGGAAGGCAGAAGACCTAAAAGAAAGCTGACCTTTGGCCTGGATGTGATCACCACAAGGTTATTTATTTAAAACATTTGTTAGCTGCCTTTCTACCTTGTGGAACTTAAATTGGCTTACAATGTAAATAAAACAACAACAATAAAAAACAAACATAAAAGACCACAACTTAACATCTCCAATTAGGACTGCCAATAAGTAAAAACTAAATTAGTCAAATGCAATCCTAAATAGAACTGTGAAATAACATGAAAGATGTGAAATAACAGGATGCTATATCATATCCTTGCTGAACTCCACTCCTTCCCAAATTCTACCTTATTCAGGCACTGTCCCCCAGTCTCCAGGAAGTTCACAAGCCAGAGCTAGCAACCCTGTATTGGAAGGCGCATGATTAAGGTTGCCAACTGCCAGGTAGTAGCAGGAGATCTCCTGCTAATTCAACTGATCTCCAGCCAATAGAGATCAGATCACCTGGAGAAAAGTGGCCGCTTTGGCAATTGAACTCTATGGCATTGAACCCCCTCCCCTCCCCAAACCCCACCTTTTTCAGGCTCCACCCCAAAAATCTCCTGCCGGTTGCATAGAGGGACCTGGCAACCCTACGCATGATGCCCTAACTTGATGGGGTAAGTAGGAGTAGATTTGGTCAGTGCTTCGGTTTGAGATCTGTTGGGACTTCTATTCATTCTGCTGCCTTGATGGAAGGAAATACAAGAAGATGAAACACCCATACCGGTATCTCTTGTCATCCAAAGGCACAAAGTCCATGAGTAGCACATAGTCAGCCACGGGGTCCATGCCTGATATCTTCACCTGGAAAGTGGGAAACATTCTCCTGCCACAAGGAATGGGAGGATTCAATCAGATTATTCTGTTTTTTTGCTGCCTCTCACCCTTCATGTTTCTGGAAAGTGTTTTTTAAACCAATGATCTGGGGTGGGGTGAGGTTCTATGTCCGTGTTGGCGAACCTATGGCACGAGTGCCGGACTTGGCACGCCGAGCCCTCTCTGTGGGCACGCGCGGGTAAGTTGAGCAGCCCTCGCGTCTGCCTTCCCTAGACTCCCCCTGCCCAGCTTAGGGGCTTTGAACAAACATTGTTCAAACGTATGCCAAATGCAAACTTGTACCTTTCAATAAAAAGCTGTTCGTATCATTGAAAGCTCTGTTATTGTGTTTTTCTTTTAAGGCAAAATATGTTAATGTATGTGTTGTTTTTTTCTAAACTAAAACCTCAGTATTCAGGTTAAATTGCCGTGTTGGCACTTTGCAATAAATAAGTGGGTTTTGGGTTGCAGTTTGGGCACTCGGTATCTAAAAGGTTCGCCATCACTGCTCTATGTTTTTGAGGAAGGACTGCTCTTATCTTGTGCGAGCACATGATAAAGTGTGGATTCAGCCATTGTGTCAGACAGGCACATGCATACTAATCCCTCCCATGTTCCCCCGGTTGCTTTGGCCTCTGCTGCTCCTTACTGGTAAATGTCTACCTTCTGAATGCCTCTATTTACATGCCTATGGAACAGTTGTTAACAACAGTGTTAAGGACATTGTAATTTGATGTTAAGCCCTAATGTTCACAGGGCCTTGTTAGACTAGTAGAGGTCAGTGATCACTTGTTGTGCTGCTTAGTCATGCTCTAAATTAAAGCAGTGTTGTCTAATCCTCATTCCTCCTTGTTTCCTAATCCTTGTTTATGGGTTTAAGCTCTTTATACCTACCGCCCTGCCTTGGTGACAATCATCTCAGTGCCTAGGCTGTTGAATTCCTCCCACAGGTTCCTCATCTCCAGTTGCACAGTGACCCCAGACACACACTGGTTTTTTCTGGCCATCTGGGAGCTGCCTCCTGGCTTCACAGATCCATCAGATTCGTACTGCTCATACTCCAGTGTTGGTCCCAGCAGACATGGCCCCCCCACAGGGCTAGGAGAGAAGGGGCAGCCATCTGAGGTCAGTACACTCAGGCTTGCTGCAATGAATGCTAAGAAAGGAGAGAAGGAGAAGCGGGATTAACCCTTCCCTCCCTATGCCCAGCATACCTAATGGCAGCAAGAGAGATCTTTTGCCATAAGGAGTAAATCCCAAAAGTCACAGACAGACTTAATGCATTCTGTGGTCGTGTAATGTTAACATCTTTTGAACCAGCTGGTATGGTGCATTCTGTGTTGCATGTATGACCTCACACAAATGGGAAAGGAGGAGCAGGGATGAGTCACCCAAATTGATGAACAGAAGTTACAGGTAAGTGCAACTCTGTTTTACAGATTTGAGAGAGAGGTTTTAGACCTCATGCTTCTAATCCCCACAGGCAGGAGGGCAACATTGGTTGACACCATGCCTTTTAACATACTCAAAACTAAAGTAGATGCTCCCCAAAGGTACTTCCCCACCCTACCCCTTGTGATCTAAGATACTCCCCAAAATTATGAGATCATTTCTTCAAAAGCTTATCGAGAAAGCTTGACCTGTGAAAGAAGGTTGCTTTATTGTACTAGGGAGTACCCTGCTGCTCTTAATGGATAGCCTGAATAGCCCAGGCCAGCTTGTCAGAGCTTGGAAGCTAAGCAAGGTTGGCCATGATTAGTATTTGGAGAGGAGAGCACCAAGGAAGATGAGGGTGGCTATGCAGAGGAAGGCAATAGCAGACCACTTCTGCTCATCTCTTTCCTTGAGGGGTTGCCACATATAGGTTGTGATTTGAGGGCGCTTTATTATGCCCTGACCTGATTAGGCCAGACTAGCTGGCTTTCATCAGATTTTGGAAGCCAAGCAGGGTAAGCCCAGGTTAGTACTTGGATGGGACACCACCAAGGAAGTCTAGAGTTGATGTGCAGAGGTGTGCAAACCACCTCTGTAAGTCTCTTGCCTTGAAATCCCTATGGGGTCACCATAAGTTGGCCACAACTTGATGGCAAAACAAAAACAAATTAATGGAAAGGCAATCAAAGCATATAGACACATCAGAATCAAACATATTCTCATTACCCCACTGCAGAGTATTTGGGATGGAGGGTTACACTGGCCTCTGATAAAAAATTTCCAGTGGTTGTATGTTAGTCTATTGTAGTAAACTGACCAAAGTGACTTGTGACTCCTTAAAGACTAACAGTTTTATGGGAGCATAAGATTTTGTGGACCTGCGCCCAGTTCATCAGAAGCATTAAGTGAACCACCTGTTAGAAAGATCTTTACATTCCTATAATGTAAGAATTATCAATATTAAAACAAGCCATAAAATATGCCATGGGCATAAAACAGCATAAAACAATATTCAACAGCTAAAATGATATCCATAAAACAGTTCTTCTGCAACCCTGTAGTGGTTTCAAGGCAAGAAATGTTCAGGGGTTGCCTGCCTCTGTGCAGTGACCCTGGTATTCTTTGGTGGTTTCCCATCCAAATGCTGACCACAGCCCATCCTGCTTAGCTTCTGAGATCTGATGAAATTTAGCTAGCCTGGACTATCTAGGTCAAGGTGAAAACAGTTCTTATCAAACCATAAAAACAAGGGATTCTTGAATACCCACTGGTTCAGCTCATATTCTGTTCCCAGTTGTGAACTGGAAGGCAATTTTTCAACAGGCTGTTTGTCTCTTTGTTGCTGTGTTTGTGGCTGATCAGCAGGTTGCTTCGATTATTCTTTCCTAACCGCACTCTTTCCTTTTGGTGCAGGTGACCTGTCACACAACCTGACGAATTCTACTTCCCCATACATGCTGCATTGCTAGTCCATTCAGCAGGCAATTGTTTAAATAGACAGTTAAAGCAGTCACAAATAAATGCAATTAAAAAAATAGAATCCTACATTTTGATGTTTTCTAAGTAGTCCTTAGTAATGTTAATGACTGCCAGGTGGCTTGGATAGGCAGTGTTTCTGAGCTTGCACAGTTTTGCGAAAACCTGATGCACACCTGATTGGCAGTGGTGCCACACTGAACAGATTTGGTGATCAGCTCACATCTGATTGCCACAGTCAAACAAGTTTCCCTGTTGAACATATTCACTATGAATTCACAGCATCCTTAATAAAAGCAGCTTTAAAATGTAATAGTTAAAAGCCTAAGTAAGAAGCAATGTTTTGTCCTGGCACCGAAAGGACAGTAAAGTAGGTACCAGATGAGGCTCAAAGGGGAGGGCATTCCAAAGGGAAGGTGTCACCACTGAGGAATGCTCTTCTCTAGTTACTACTTGCACCGTTTCTGCAGGCACACAGAGCCAGGCTTGGGAAGAGGATCGGAATTGATAGGCTGAACAGTATGAGAGGAAGCAATCCTTCAGATATCCTGGTCCCAACCTGTTTAGGGCCTTGAAGGTAATCCCAGATGTGTGGAGGTAGGGCTAGATTCAGGAACAGATAACCCTGGTGATTGCCAAGGATTCCAGGCTTTTCTTTTTTAAATTTTATTAAGAGAAAATGAGAATACAACAACAAAGGAAAACAGAAATACAACAACAAAAGAAAATTGAAATATAACATTACTAAAATTCTCATAATACAAATTCTTGAGAAGAAACTAAGACCGTGCTGCTAATATAACTAAAATATCCATAATAGTGAACCAACACTACTCTATCTATTTATCTACAATCCCATGATTGTCACTTCCCTCCCTCACTGCGATTTACACATTGGAGTGTTTTTTCCATCTTTGAAATGGTTACATTCCAGCGAGTGTCCAGTTCTTCTGTATTTTTGTCATTATTATAATACGTCAACTTAATTAGATCATATGTTTCTTTAACCTTATCAAGCCAATTATTTCAATCAGGGAGTTTTTTGCTTTTCCAATATCTTGCAAGATTTGTTCTTGCAACTGTTAGTATATGGAAAAACATAACTTGAATAATCTTTGGTTTATCTGGAAAATAGTTTAATAAAATTGTTTCTGGTCTTACTGGAATAACAATTTCAAGGCCGCTGGATATGATTTCAATCACTTTCAACCAATATGTTTGGGCTCTACTGCAGCTCCACCACATGTGTAGAAAATCTGCACCAGCTGAATCACAATACCAACATTTACTAGAATTTTTATCCAAGTGGCACATTTTTTGAACTCTGCTTGGGGAAAGATGTCACATATGTGTCAAAAAAACAAACACTTTATTGCAGCCTTGCCAGAAAAATACATATAGTTAGTTCCACGGGCAAATATACTCATATACATACTATAAGCTGTTACAACATAATCCTTTTTTCTGGGAACTCAGTCCTAAATAATCTGAATATATAATTACATAACCAATGGACACCCTTCACTCCTTAGGAATACTCTTAGATTGACTAATTTTAATCGCTACTGCGCAGAACCTGGCAGTGGAGGATGTAACCTGCTTGTTTTCCCCCAATAACAACATCTGCAATAAATCTGTACCACATATGTGTCATCTTAAACAAATATTCTCTAAATGCAAGACTTATTGTAAAATTTAGACCTTTTGTGAGTATAAAGTTCCATTTTTTTCATCCAAATCATAACCTAATTTTTTTATTCCATTTCTCTTGAAAAGGGGGATTAATTGTCCTATTCTTCTGTACTAATATTCCATATACCTTACTTACAGAAATTTTATCTGATTTCGATAATTGTTCATATTCATTAAGAGTTCTGGGTATCAACTTACCCTTCTTAATTAATTGTACTAAATAATTTTTGATTTGAAGATACTTAAAGGGGGCCAATACTTTTTTTACTTCTTCTGGGATCTCTGTGTAAGAGATTATTTGTACATTTTTAAACCAGTGTAAATACTTATCAAACTCTTTTAAATTATATTTAATCCATAAATGTTTGCCAATATTATCAGCTGTCATATCCAGTTATTGATGCTAATAGTGATTTCCCTACTATCAATATGCTTAATCTGATCCCATGTTCCAATTAAGGTATTTATAACCCCATTATCATAATAATTTCTTATATATTTTTTATCGATCCACAGCCATTTTCCAGCTGGGAACTTTATAAAATCTTGTTCCAGAGCTACTGAGGAAATATTATCTTCTACAGCCAACCAATCCTTTAAACTTTCTTTATTAGCAGGTAAATAATACCAATAAAAATTTGGGTATCTCATTCCTCCATTCTCTTTAAAATCATATAAGCTATCCCTTTTTACTCATGCTTTTTTGTTTTGCCAAATAAACCTGTTACAGATTTGTTGCCATTCCATAATAATTTTCTTTGGAATTTCAATAAACATATTTTTAAACAAAAAAATTAACTTAGGTAAAAATTTCATTTTGATTACATTAATTCGATTCCAGGCTTTTCAGTATGTGTGGCCAGCACTGTTTATAATTTCCTTTTTTTCACAGGAAAATTTACACCAACAAACAGGGTACATGTAAGGGACTAAGATATCCTCTATACCACAAAAATAATTGAACATTCTAAGATTAATAAGTATCAAAAACCTCATTAGCCCCTTTTCAATGATCAGATGATACATCATGCATACAATCTGTGCATCAGAGTTGTGAAATGGGCAACCAATGCTATACAAGAGAAGTATTTAAAAGTTGAACAAATGGAGTGAGTACTAAAAATATGCCTCACCTGAGGCACCATTTGTTCCAGGGTATAGAAACTGTAGTTACTCACAGATGAGTAGGAATGACCTATGCACCCACATGTCCTTTCCTACAAGTGATGTTGCATGTGCCAGGACTGCGTCATGAATCTGAAACCAGGATCTAATGCTGAGCTCTGCTCATCTGAGCAATTAGTGATGTGGATTTCATTGTCCCCTTTAGCTGCTGCAAGCAGCAGGAAGGAATGATACACGTGGCACTCAATAACTACGGCTGAACAAAACAGGGCCAAGGGGCAGATAAAGCTGAATACTTGAGTATTTGCATCATAATTAAAAATCTCAGATCTGCTACATGTTGTCATAAGACTCAAAACCAGCCATTCCTCTGTTCCAAGGTGGGGGGAACAGGACCACAAACAATAAGAAACACCCTGCCAGAAATGTGCTACTGGACTCTCGCTCTTTTGTACTGCTACAGACAGATTAACATGGCTACCCATTGTGATCTAATAACCAAAATAATACTTACAGTGAAAAAGTTGTAATTGTAGTTGCATAGATTTAAGTGCTGCCTTTCTGATAAATATGCAAGGCAGCTTATAGTAACAGAGTTATGCGTGTATAGTGCTGTCAAGTCGCAGCTAACATCTGGTGACTCCAGCGAGGGGCTTTCAAGGCAAGTGAGAAGCACAGGCGGTTTGCCATTGCCTTCCTCTGCAGAGTCCTCGAAGGTCTCCCTTCCACATACTGACCCTGCTTAGCTTCCAAGATTTGATGAGATCGGGCTGTACCATGCTTCCTTCCCACCCAGTAACAGAATTACAACAATTAAAATGCTAATTTTAAAAGCCATATAGATTAAAAGAACAACATAGGGTTATAAAATAAATCTAATAACTCTACAGCATAAAGCTGTAGCATAACTCTACAGCGTACAGAGTAAGCCGACTGGAGAGGAGTGGTGAAATATAATTATGTAAAGCTCCGTCAAAAATGGTTTTATAAAATGGTACTTTACCACACATGGCTTAATATTAAGGGAGCTGCCAGACTGCAGCTGCTCCACCACCTGTCTGGCTTAATGTCCCATCTAAGTAGCAGTACTCAGAAGAATGTGCTAGATTCCTTTACCATGTCAGCCCAAGACTCTCTATGAGGATTAATGAAGGTTTTCAGGAACTACCAAGCATGAGAGCCTCTCCTTCAAATTTGTTGTAAACACTTTAGATAGGTTGTCATCCAAACAGATTTCCAACTCATTTTAGAAACTACCCAAAGGTCTGAGACTGCAACCCACAAATCTTACCTGCCGTAAGCTTTGTGGCATTCACTGCCATCTTTCACCTCAGGTGATTAGAAGAAGAAGAGATGGTTTTTAGATGCCGATTTTTTGTACCTTTTAAGGAGAATCAAACCGGCTTACAATCTCTTTCCCTTCCTCTCCCCACAACAGACCCCTTGTGAGGTAGGTGAGGCTGAGAGAGCTCAAAGAGAATTGTACCTAGCCCAAGGTCACCCAACAGGCTTCATGTGTAGGAGTGGGGAAACCAACCCAGTTCACCAGATTAGAGTCCGCCGCTCATGTGGAGGAGTAGGCAAGCAAACCCGGTTCTCCAGATTAGAGTCTGCCGATCTTAACCATGACCACTCTTAACCATGACACTACACAGCCACCATCTCCAATATCCAAATACTTGTTGGTGAGCAATACATGGAACATTGACCTGGGAAGGGTGCAGCTCCCTGGAAGTCAGCTATGCTGCTACTCTGAACAGTAATGCTGAAGGATGGTTATGAACGCAAAATTCACAGCCAGGAATGGATTAACCTATTTAGAAGAAATAAAATACCCCAAGATTTAATTGCCATAGTCCGGAGCACCGATGGGTGCGTACCTGACCCCTGCCACAGCCAGTAGGCTTTACCTGACATTGCTAACGCAGCTGAAAGGCACTGGGATGATTCTGGATTGTTCTGCTCGTCTTTCTTCTCCGTCTTACCACGTTCCCCTCTGTAACGTTCTGAACTGTATCATTGAGATGGTTCGAGAGATTTTGTTTTCCTTCACAGCTGGGTTGGAGGATAGGAAGTGGTTGCGTATCAAGGGAGACATCCACTCCCTCCAATGAGAAGCAAGATAAGGAGATGGGTGGATCAGGAAGAGGCTGGGTTGGGTGGTAGGGTGACAGCAACAACATGGGCACACACATACATGCACGATTAATGAGAGGATGAGCAGGTGGTCAGGGGCAGCAGCCCTGGGACCAAGTGCTGGTCTGAGCCAATACTGCAAAAGCCAGAGGGCTAAAAGCTGCCTTCCAGGCATAGCAGGCCCCATCACAACTTTAATTTGCTGTTAATATTTCTCAGTGATCCCCTCAAAGGCAGAGGTGGAGTTCTTGTTGTACAAGCTATAGCATTCAGAGAAAAGAGGCAGGGCTGCTGGTTGACTTTCAGTTATCATGTCCCTTTACTATTATACAGAGGAGGGAATTTTGGGCAGTGCAGCTTTTCTTATTCTTACAGAATTAATGACATGACAAGATCTATTCTCTCGCACATGAGTATCAATTGAAGGCACCAGAGCCCTTTCCATCTGGCCACTCTAGCAGCAGGATGTTTACTTCTTCTCTTTCCTCCAAACACAGAATAACTGGTGTGGGGGGGAAAAAGAAGACCTGGTATTAGACAGAAATCCAGTATGTGCAGTATGCATAATGAGCAAATGTGTGCTGTACCTACTTGACAGTTCAATGCTGTGATTCCTTTTGGTAGCAAAGGACACTCTCCAAAAATTTGCAGAGAGAAATATATAGCCTGTTGTTTCACATTAAATGAACTAAATGAATTTAATTGCATAATAATAAGCACACAAGTGAGCAAGTCACTTCCATGTAGTGTGATGGCCTGCCTGATGAAGAATTTTGAAATAGTAACATCACAGAATACTGGTTCCAAATGCACATTCTTGCAAACAGATGTTATAAATGTGAACATATTTGTTTTCATGACACTACTCAAACAAGTACAAAACTTGAAATTCCATTACTGTGCTGCATTTGCAACACTGGAGAAAAGAGTGTCACTAATCATCCTGCAGCTACCCAGATGAAAAGAAAGCTTCAATTGTTGCTCAGATAAAAGAGGGCATTACAGTAGCAAGTAGATCTTGTCAAGTCATTAATGCATGAGGGGAAAGGATGGAGAATATTGAATTGCAGAATGTTGTAAGCCACTTTAATGATCTTAATGTCAAAAAAGGGGGTTGTGAGATTTCTATTCCCAAGTATGTCAGACAATATTGTGCTTAAAATAAAAGTGTATATAGTAGGCACCAATTCAGAAATACAAATACCCTGTCCGAAATAATGGAGAAAAGAGCTACTATACCTTTTCCTTTATTTATTTAGTAGATGCAGCCAGGGCTGTGGGCTTAGAGACTCCATGCGTGCACAGATCAATGTACGGCAAAACAGGTGGCAACTTGCACATATGAAATCGCCATTCCAGATCAGTCGCATCAAGTACATTGCTTTTCAGTGGAGGCAGTTGAGCAGTAAGCAACACAACCATGAGTGAAGAAATGTCAGCGGGTGCGCAAGCAAAAGACTAGACAGGATCCTGCGATTCTGTAGCCTGGCCAGGCATGCCGCGTGGCAGGCAACAGAGCTGCTGGAAAGTACTGGTACTGCCAGTTTGACCATTAGCCACCAAAACCAGTGCAAAGAAGCCCAACACACAATGGCCACTGAGAGACAGCCCCCACCCCGCCTTTCTTTCCTCCATGTTCAGTCCCCAGGCCTTTCCTTTCCTCTATCCATTTTCCTCCTGCCAAGCAAGTGTCAATGGCTCTGTGGGGCCTTCTCACACCTCCTCATCTTTCCGTTCAATACCTGCCGAGGAGTTATTAGAACTGCCAGGGTTGGTGACAGAGGGAGATAAATGGGCAGCAGAGATGGATGCCCCCACGGCAACGAGACTGGGGGAGGCGAGATGGAGAATGCAGCTGTGGGGCTGGGGCGGTTCGTAAGCGGGGAAAACATGGCGAATGCAAAACAGACATGAGGCGAGAGGCAAAACTTGCAGGGAGTTACTAATGGAAAAAGAAGCCAGTGTTGAAGTATTTGGTGGAAAGCTGTCGAGAGGAAGGGGCACTGTGTTGCCAGCTGACATTTCTCACGGAGGTTTGAATGATTATACACACAGACCCCAAAGTATCAGCGAAATAAAGATGATTCCTTCCAAATGTATATCAGCGCATGCAGAAAAACAGGGCTGCCAGCTTTATCTCTTTACCCCACCGTCGATCCGTTTTGGAGCTAGTCTGCCTCTGTGGTTTAATCTACCACCACCTAGTTTGCCTTTGTCCTGGTCAATTGGCAGCCCTGAAACCCCGATGCTGCTGCTGGTCTACTGACCTATGCTTACTCTGCAGAGGGGAAATAATCCACAGAAATGCTCCTCAGCCAATCACAGAAAGCCCAGTTAATGTACCAGAGCCTGCTTTTATTTCAACCGTCCCATTTACAATGGCAGAGCTCCTAGTTTCAAGTCAACCATTACAGTTTCAGTTGCAAGACCCTACGCTCAGATCCCCTCACAGTCCTGGATCCTGCTTGGTGACCCCAACCCAATCATCGTCCCTCAACCTCCGCTGCCTCACAGACTTACATAAGAACAGCCCTGCTGGATCAGACCCAGGCCCATCAAGTCCAGCAGTCTGTTCACACAGTGGCCAACCGGGTCGAAAGAGAACTGGGGACCTGAAATACGTGGATGAAGGGTGGGATGACCACACAAGAAGGTTCAGAACAAGATTGAAAGGTTTGCACTTTGATATGTTCAAGATTAAATTGCAAAAAACAGTGCACTTTTGTTTAGTTACTTTATAGGTCAAAAGCAGAGCTAAAGATGCCCCTTTAATCACATATGTGATTAAAATATGTGTATGTTGAGGTTGAATAGCCTTCTGTCTTCCCCAGATGGCATCACTGCCTTCTTTCCCCTCCAGTAGTGTCTGCAGTCATCTGAAATCACTATGGAAGACATGTCTTGCCTTCTCAAAAGCTGTGCTGTCCATGTGGTGGCTGCATCTTTTCCTACAGCCAGCCTTGTTATAGAATTATTATTGTACTTAACCTTACATTAAGAAGCACTCTTTGTTCCTTATTGGTATATTTTTATAACATTGATCTTTGTCCGAAAAAGTAATAACAAATCGCTACAGAAAGTCCCCAGAACAGATATTATCATTGTTGTTGTTAGAATCATAGAGTTGGAAGGGGACCTCCAGAGTCATCCGGTCCAACCTGCTGCACAACGCAGGAAATTTCCAACTGCCTCCCCCCCACCCACATATACCCGCCGTGACCTCTACTCCATGCCCAGAAGATGGCCAAAACAAAAATTCTCCAGGATCCCTGACCAATCTGGCCTGGAAGAAAATTGCTTCCTGACCCTCAAAGTGGCAGCCGGCATTTATCTAGGCATGTAAGAAAGGGGCCGTGAGAGCCAAACACTGACACAACCTTTCCTGCCCTCCCTTTCAGTAATCTGCCTAAATTCACAGAATCAGCATTGCTGACAGATGGCCACCTAACCTCTGCTTAAAAACCTCCAGGGAAGGAGAGCTTACCACCTCCTTGGCCTCCAGAGCCCTCGCCATCTCTGTTGCCCTCCTCTGGACACATTCCAGCTTGTCTATAGCCTTCTTAAATTGTGGTGCCCAAAAGTAAACACAGTATTCTAGGCGAGTTCTAACTAGAGCAGAGTAAAGTGATACCATCACTTTGCATGATCTGGACACTATACTTCTGTTGATACAGCCCAAGATCCCATTTGCCTTTTTAGCTACCGCATCACACTGCTGACTCATGTTCAGGGGTCTACTAAGACCCCTAGATCCTTTTCACACACGCCAAGCCAAGTCTCCCCATCCTATAATTATACATTTGATTTTTTCCTACCTAAATGCAGAACTGCACATTTATCTCAGTTGAAATTCCTTTTTTTTTTAAGTTTTAGCCCAGTTTTCCAGCCTGTCAGGATCATCCTGAACCCTGGCTCTGTCTTCTACCATATTCTACCATATTTCTACCATACCCCTCCCAATTTTGTATCATCTGCAAATTTAATAAGCATCTTCTCTATTCCTTCATCCAAATAATTTATAAAGATGTTGAACAACACAGGGCCAAGGACAGATCCCTGAGGCACTCCACTAGTCATTCCTCTCCAAGAGGATGAGGAACCATTAACAAGCACTCTTTGGGTGTGATCTGTCAACTAATCCACCTAACATGAATAGGATCAAAACCACATTTTACCAACTTGTCAACAAAAATATTATGGGAACCGTATCAAAAGCCTTACTGAAATCAAGATAAACCATGTCCACAGAATTCCCCTGATCCAGCAATGTAGTAACTTTCTTTAAAAAGGAGATGAGGTTAGTCTGATGGGATTTGTCCTTGAGGAAACCCGTGCTGGCTCTTAGCTGGCTCTTGTTGTTTTGTTGTTAATATTGTTAATTCTGAACAAAAACTGAAAACATTTACTGATGTATAGCTTTATAAGAAAGAAATCCAAGCATGTTTAAAAGCCCTCCTCTTCCTTGGACTGATAATGTTTTGGCTCTGAGTGTGTGCGTGCGCACATGCACATTCTTGTTTCTCTGTGCCATATAATTTAATTTCCAGTGCGCCACGTCCAAAGGTGCCCTTTGATGCACAGGAGGAGGCCTTCCATGAGCAGAAGATTCTTCCCATTTGGAAGGGCATTACTGGATTCAGTCCTATTCTGGGATCATGAGATTGACCAGTAGTACAGTGAGACACAGTCCACTTGTGGAATGGTAGGGATTGTCTGTAAATTTATTTTGCTTTTTTGTGATTCCATTTATAATAGAGGGAAACATGTTGGTCTGGCAAGAAACCGGGGAGGAATGAGATTTTCATCGGCATTATACTATTCTATGTTCCCCACATCTCCAAATAGTCCTGGGTAGTTAATTCCTTTTGAAAGAGTGAGAACAACGGATAGAAATAGTTTACTAATAAACATACAAGCAGAGCAGTTATTGAGGAAGCAGGAACGTAAAAAAGGAGTATGAGCCCTCAGGTTTCTAAAACAGCAGCAGCAGCCACAGATCTTGCCAAGAGTTGTGGAAATTATTGTGAAGTCGCAGCCAACCTGTGGTGACCCTGCAAGGTTTTCGAGGCAAGAGGCTAATAGAGGCAGGTTGCCATTGTCTGCCTCTGTAGGGCTCCCATCCAAGCAGCTTCCATGATCTGACAAGATCGGGCTAGTTTGGGCCATCCAGGCCAGAGTTTCCTAAGATTAGGAAGGCTCAAACATCTGCTTCTTCAGCTCACATCCTGTTCTCTAGTTGTGGACAAGGAGCTGAGTTTTTGATGGACGGTTCATCTGTTTTGTTGGGTATTAGATAGCGAGATTTGTTACATGTCAGACAGTTAAGGGGTTAATATTGTAACTGACCAAGTGGTCAGTTTTGGTGGCCATTGCGGCCGTGCCCAAGGGTCACGTATACAACTATTTTGCATGTTTAACTGCTTTCGATTTCTTTGTTAGAAGAGAAAGCAGTTGCACACTTTTGCTTCGACTGCCAAGCCAGGCAGGATGAGAGGCTCTCCTTTCGCTAAGGATGCCTACTCATAAGTAAGCTTAGTGCCTTGCCAAAGGCTTTTGGCAAGTATAGGAAACATAGAATGTAGACAGGATTATTTGTTTTGTATCCCAGTGATATTTTACCCTACCCTGAGTTAGAGTAAAGATTGTTTATTACAAACACAAACGCTTTGTGTCTTTTGTGCGTGTGTGTGATCTCCAATTCTCTATAGTTCAAGAGGAACGATCCAATCCCTCTGAATTGGTAGCAGAAAGTTAAGTATCGGGGATCCCTTTACAGGAACTGGACCCCAAACCCCAATATGTTTGATAATCCACTTCTGACTATTTGGCAAGTTGCTTCATCATAGTCCTTCCTACAAAGCAATACAGTAAAAACAGTTTTGTGTGCATGGGTGTTCTTACAGAGCTCCACGGTGTTCTGCTCTGTCCCACTGTGTTTCTGTTCCAGTCAGCAGGCCCAATGCATAGCTAAATCATTCACAAACCATAAATAAATAATTCTTTAAAAAAACACAAAAAACCTCCTACCATCCGGTGTTTGTCTTTCCATGGCTCAAACTCCTTTAATGTTCTGGTCCAAGCTAAGAGTGGGTAACAACCCTATACAAGAAGCTGTAGAACACATTTAGAATTGTGATCACTGCAATGTTTGGAAGAATGTCCCAGATTTCTCTTCCTAACCTTCCTGCTGCACATTTCACTTAATGACATCAGCTTGCAACAAGCTCTCTTGGTACAGATACAATGTGATCCACAGGTCACTGTTTGAAACAACCAGAAAATCATTCACTAGGTTCCAAGTAAGACAAGTTAAAGGTTACACCTTCATTTCCCAGTGTCTGTGAGCTTGCATGTTTTGCAATTCCAGACCGTTCCCTTGGCTGGCAGGCACCATCTTCAGCTAAGACCACTTCTGAAACTCCAAGAGGCTATGTGGAGGCTCTGACTGGTAAGTATTCCTTTCCCAAAAGCCAAAAGTTTATTCTGGGCATCAGAACTGTTTTCACCTTAATTTGTCCTAAAGTGGGTAAACACCTTTAATATTCCATTTTGCCCATACCCTGCCAGAAATTTTGTTAGTCTTGAAGGTGCTACTGGACTCTTGCTCTTTCCTAAACCATTAATTTGTACTATATGAACTTTAACACTGTATTTACTTGCTAATGAATTAATAAGAACGTCACTAGCTAGTTTCTCCTTAATACACTTTACTGCAAAGAAGAATAGCAGAAGCAAGAAAATATTGTTGCTATGGGTGGGACTTTACACTCGGTTGATTAATGACAATAACAATATTTTAAGCATTTTAAAAAACTTGTGGTGTTGCTTCTCTTCACATTGTCTTTTCTATTCTTTATTTTATGATGGTTCCATTTTTTGTGGGTGTGAATTGTTTGAAAAGAAAAGAAAACATTTAAAATTAAAATGCCAGTGAATTGCTGGACAACGCATGATCATGGAATATTGCTGAAGTGAAACGGGTTTGGGTCTGTTCAGCGTATTTATTCTCTTTAATGCTTTCTCTTTATTGACCTGGTCAGAGCCTGGATACATCACTGACTTTTCTGTTGTAGAGGCAGAGGCCCACTTCAGTTACAGACACATAACATTTGGGTAACATTTGGGCAGTCTCTCAACAAACCAATGAAAGTCATGGAATTACTCTGCTCCGATTAATCAAGTTGTCTCCAGTACATTAATCTTACTCCTGTGTGACCCTCAAGACCGGCCTTCCTGATGTGTGTGACTGGCAGAGTTGTAAAGATGCCAGCCTCCAGGTGGGGCCTGGGGATCTCCCAGAATTACAGCTAGGGTTGCCAACTGCCTGAAGAAGAAAAAGTTATGTCCCTTTAATATAGGCGTGATGTGGTGTTATTTATGAAGTGATGTTGTTTACTATCATGCCATGGAAAATTTAATCTGCCTGTTTCTGCTCATTAATAATCCTCTATTAAAGTTAAATGGCATTTTTCTCCAGGCCTTTTGGCAACCATGCTATCACCAGTGTTCTCTGCTACATATGTACATAAGTGCCATCAAGTCAAATCTACAAAGGGTCATCAAATTGCCCCATGTATAATGGAAAGCTGAGTCAAACATATTGGAGTTCATTACTAAGCAATGTAACTGCTGACTGAACATTTTCCCAACTGCATTTCCAACTCAGATGGCAATATGGTGGGATTTAAACCTCTGAACTCCTACTGATTCTCTGACAGTGCAATCCTAATCAGAGTTATACCCTTCTTAAATCGGTCGACTTCAGTGGGTTTAGAAAAGTGTAACTCTGCAAATAGTCTGGCATGAATTAGCAACTTGACAACCTGTCTAGTTTTTTCAGCATGATCAAGTGAAAGTTCAGACTCTCTACTACATCTGAATGGGATGTTGGCATTTCCTCAATATTATCCAAGCATCCCAAAGGGCAGCAGGCCCCAAACCTGCATTTCTGTCACACCAGCATGTTTCTAGGAGGCTAACATGAGATGTTTCTGCCTCTATTAAAAACAACGTCAAGAGATATCACAGCTATCAGAGCTTCTATCAACACTTTGCAATACCCCATTGATCAGACTACTGATCTGTTGGGAGCAGATGAAGAATGACTCTTCGTCATCAAGGATCAGAACATCAAGCTGGTGGCCTCCCTCACCAAGCTCCAAGCCTCTAACTAGGGTTGGCAGGTCCCCCCTGGCCACCAGGGGGGAGTGAGCCTGCTTTAGATTGGGAAATTCCTGGAGATTTGGGAGTGGAGCTGTTACCCGAACTGGACCCAGAGAGAGGGAAATTAGCATGCTATAGGGTCTCCAACCAGATAAACAAGGGATCTTTTAACCGTATATATATCTTCACACAATACATAGTTAAATTGTGGAACTCCCTGCCCCAGGATGTGGTGATGGCTGCCAACTTGGAAGGCTTGAAGAGGGGAGTGGACATGGAGAAGGGAGTTCAAGAAGGGTGGGCATTTCTTAAAAATTAAATACTGAAGGCGCAATCCCAAACCATTCCTATGAGAAGGAAAAATGGGAGGAGCCTAAAGAGGCCAGGGTGGCTCCATAAACAGCTTTTTAAAGAGCTGAGAAATAAAAAAAGACCCATTTAGGAAGTGGAAGGAGGGCCTTATAACCAAAGAGGAATATAAGCAAATAACTAGTGATTGTAGGGAGAGTGTTAGGAAAGCTAAAGCTCAGTATGAACTTAGGCTAGCGAGAGATGCTAAACGCAACAAAAAAGGGTTCTTTTCCTATGTACAGAGTAAGAGTAAGAACACGGACAAGATAAGCTCATTGCATGGACCGGAAAGTGAAATTGTAACAGGAGATGAAGAGAGGGCAGAACTCCTCAATTCCTACTTTTCCTCAGTTTTTTCTTGTGAGGGAAGTGGTGCTCAACATGCTATAAACAGAACATGTGATGAGGGAAAGGATTTGCAGCCTAGAATTGGCATTGGGGTAGTGCACAAACACCTGGTTTCTTTAAATGAAACAAAATCCTCTGGGCCAGATGAATTGCACCCAGGGGTACTCAAAGAACTTGCAGATGTAATTTCGGAAACTCTGTCCATTATTTTCAAAAAGTCCTGGTAAACAGGTCTTGCCAGAAGATTGGAGGCAGGCGAATGTTGTCCCCATCTTCAAGAAGGGGAAAAAGGAGGATCCAGGTAACTGGACCCATCAGCTTGACTTCTGTACCAGGAAAAGTGTTCGAACAAATCATTGAACAGTCTGTCCTTGAGTATTTAGAAAGGATGGATCTGATCACCAAGAGCCACCATGGGTTTCTCAAGAATAAGTCATGTCAGACTAATCTTATCTCCTTTTTTGAGAAAGTTACTACCTTGCAGGATCAGAAGAATGCTGTAGACATAGTTTATCTAGATTTCAGTAAGGCTTTTGATAAGGTTCCACATAGTATTCTAGTTGACAAATTGGGAAAATGTGGGTTAGATCCTATTATTGTTGGATGGATCTGCAACTGGTTGACAGATTGTACCCAAAGAGTGCTAGTTAATGGTTCCTCATCCACTTGGAGAGAAGTGACTAGTGGAGTTCCTCAGGTATCTGTGCTGAACCCTGTGTTGTTCAACATCTTTATAAATGTTTTGGATGAAGGAATAGAAGGGATGCTTATTAAATTTGCAGATGATACTAAATTGGGAGGGGTAGCAAATACAGTAGAAGACAGAGCCAAGATGCAGGATGATCTTGACAGGTTGGAGAAATGGGCTAGAACTAATAAAATGCACTTCAACAAAGACAAATGTAAAGTTCTGCATTTAGGTAGGAAAAATCAAATGCATAACTTTAGGATGGGGGAGACTTGTTTGAGCAGTAGTGTGTGTGAAAAGGATCTTAGTAGACCAAACACTGGACATGAGTCAGCAGTGTGATGCTGTAACTAAAAAGGCAAATGCAGTCTTGGGCTGCATCAACAGAAGTATAGTGTCCAGATCACGCGAAGTGATGGTACGGTATCGTTTTACTCTGCTCTGGTTAGACATCAACTAAAGTACAGTGTTCAGTTTTGGGCACCACAATTTAAGAAAGATGTAGACAAGCTGGAACGTGTCCAGAGAAGGGCAACAAAGATGGTGAGGGGTCTGGAGACCAAGTCCTATGAGGAAAGGTTGAAGGAGCTGGGTATGTTTAGCCTGAAGAGGAGAAGACTGAGAGGGGATATGATAACCATGTTCAAGTACTTGAAGGACTGACATATAGAGGAGGGGGGCGAGTTGTTTTCTGTTGCTCAAGAAGGTCGGACCAGAACCAACGGGCTGAAATTAAATCAAAAGAGTTTCCGTCCAGACATTAGGAAGGTGATGAGAGGGAGGGCATCTTGGCCATCTTCTGGTCACTAGGGGTGTGGAGGGGGGAGGTAGTTGTGAATTTCCTGCATTGTGCAGGGGGTTCCAACTCTGATTCTATGAAGGAGAAGGCTATACATTGCTACTAGTCAAAATGAATACTAGTCATGATGCATATCTATTATCTCCAGGATCAGAGGAGCATGCCTATTATATCAGGTGCTGTGGAACACAGGCAGGAGGATAATGCTGCTGCAGTAGTCTTGTTTGTGGGCTTCCTAGAAGCACCTGGTTGGCCACTGTGTGAACAGACTGCTGGACTTGATGGGCCAATGTGACTTTTCTTATGTTCTTATGTGATTTTCATTTTTATACATGATAATAATTATAGCGACAGATCAAACACCATTATCTTTAAATAAAAATGTGTGCCTTTGGCATACAAACTGAGAACATTAGGCTATTTATTTATACTAAATAGTCAGGGATCTCTGACTAAGATTGCCCTTTTTACATGAATTAATAGCTCCATATGACTGCTTTGAAGTGGTACAAAGAGAGGAAGCTTTAATGCAGGGGTGTAGAACTCATTTGTTATGAGGGTTGGATATAACATAAATTTCACTTGGTTGGGCCAGGCCATAAGTATAGGGTTGCCAACCTCCAGGTACTAGCTGGAGATCACCTGCTGTTACAACAGCTCTCCAGCCAATAGAGATCAGTTCACCTGGAGAAAATGGCTGCTTTGGCAATTGGGCTCTATGGCATTGAAGTCCCTTCCCTCCCCAATCCCCGCCCTCCTCAGACTTCACCCCCAAAACCTCCCACCGGTTGCAAAGAGGGACCTGGCAACCCTATATTGAAATGCCTAATTGTCTCATAGAGTCCAATAAAGACAATTAGGAGGAGATTACAATCTGTTCTTTATTTAGCTAAACAGCAGAGCTGGGGTGAAATAGCCCACAATTAAGATGCAGGGTACTCACCAGCAAGACAAAGGAAAGTCAGTATCATTTATGCCTTCGCATGGGGCAGGCCCATGTCTAATGACACGCAGATTGACATAGAAAAGCCCCAATCACACTTTAGGGATATACTTTACTTTGATTAGACTATCCTATAGATTTCCTTCCCAAAGCTTCCATGTGTGTGCATATGAATACACAGTATTCCAAACCAGCTCCTATACTTTAGGCCTAGCATTTCCATAAGAGCAATTATGCAAACTGAACACAAAAGCATACATTCAAATAATAATAATAATCACAGGCACTTCAATATGAGTACCCTAAAATTTAATGCCAGGGACCAAGATAAAACTGTATAGAAGACAAAGGCAAAGCCAATTAATGATATTATTTTTTTACTTTATTTTTAACTTAAAATACAAACATGCTTAAAACAATCACACTCTTAAGGTATTTTCTTTTATTTAACCGTTTTTCATAATTGACCCCCCGGGACTGGGAGGGGCAGCTGCCTTGGCCGGCAAGCCCACAGCGGACTCCCAGGCCACGTTGGGACTGGGGAGGGGCGGCTGCCTCAGCTGGCGCATGGGCAGATAACAGCTCTCAAGGGGCCGGATCTGGCCGGCAGGCTGTATGTTTGACACCCCTGCATTAATGCTTTCCTCTCAATATCAACATCCTTCCTAATTGCCGTGGGCAAAAAGGCAGGTAGAGCATCCATATCTGTATTTGTTTGAGGGGAAGCTAATTGCCGCTTTGTGAGAGGAAATGAGACATACATTAAGAAAACAGCAATTGAGGAAAGTGTTAAAGATCATCTCCCCCTGAGCAACTTCCTCAGTCTTTAAAGCAGCCATGTGGGATTGCGTGGGGAGGGGATGCTTAACCAGTGGGAGACTGTAATCATGGATTTCTTGAATGTCGCCCAGTTGAGCCCTGAGGTCAAATTATGTGAGACACTAGCAAGACATGATCAGATTCCCCCCAATGGATACATTAGTCGCAAAAAGCAGCTGCTTTAAACTACAATATTGGATGAGAGGATTAAATCCAGGGCTATAGAACTGGATAGGTAAAGGTCAAGGTAGTCCCCTGTGCAAGCACCGGGTCATTCCTGACCCATGGGGGGACGTCACATCCCGACGTTTCCTAGGCAGACTCTGTTTACGGGATGGTTTGCCAGTGCCTTCCCCAGTCGTCTCCCCTTTACCCCCAGCAAGCTGGGTACTCATTTTCCCGACCTCGGAAGGATGGAAGGCTGAGTCGACCTTGAGCCGGCTACCTGAACCTGACTTCCGTCGGGATCGAACTCAGGTCGTGAGCAGAGCTTTGGACTGCAGTACTGCAGCTTACCACTCTGCGCCACGGGGCTCTTATAGAACTGGATAGAGAAGGGTTGATGTTTCCCCACCTTTAATTATTTGACCAATCAAAATCACACACACCCTGAAGCTTTTAACCCTAGTAGGGAAAAAGACAGGTATCCAAATTGTTCCTGGCTTTTCCCCCTACTGGGGCTTAAAGCAGCCTATATGAGGAATTTTCAAATGGGCAAGTGGTGCAAGGGGAAAGAGTTGGACTTGTTTGTTCCTCACTGTCATGACCCCAATCTATATAGGGGGGCATTGTAGCAAAATTACACAGCTAGAATTTCTCCTGGCATTACATCTGATCTCCAGGCAACGGACATCAGTTCCCCTGTAGAAAATAGCTGCTTTGGAAGGTGGACTCTATGGCATTAAATCCCACTGAAGTCCTTCCACTTCCCAAACCCTACCTTTCCCAGAATCCACCCCCAAAATCGCTAGGAATTTCCCAACCAGGACCTGGCAACCCTACTAATGGACCTCCAACATCATGTTTAGCTTGGTCCTCAGACTGTAGAAATAGTGAGATGTCCAGAGATAAGGTGATCTTGACCATTCTTACCTGTTGCTGAAAACATGGTAGAGAAGAGAATACCGCCCCCTGCCTGATCTAACTGGCACTCCACTTACAAGGCATGCAGATAGGGCAATCCCTCCCAACTGGTGCAGAGGAAAAGTTCTCACCTCTTTGTGGAGTACCAGCAGAATGTTTCATAGTGGGATACCCTTGCCCTATCTGCATGCTGATAGAGCTGATTAGGAAAAGTGGATGGGGAGGGAGGAATTAACCAGTAGTAAACAATGCTGAATAGGTGAGGTTATGGTAGCTCAAGAAAAACATTGTAGAACAGTCCTGAGGAGGGAACTGAAGGAATTCATAGAATCATAGAGTTGGAAGGGACCTCCAGGGTCATCTAGTCCAACCCCCTGCACAATGCAGGAAATTCACAACTACCTCCCCCCCACACACCCCCAGTGATCCCCTACTCCACGTCTAGCTTGTCTACATCCTTCTTAAATTGTGGTGCCCAAAACTGAATACAATACTTTAGGTGAGGTCTAACCGGAGTAAAGCAATACCATCACTTCACATGATCTGGACACTATACTTCAGTTGATACAGCCCAAGATCACATTTGCCTTTTTAGCTACCGCATCACACTGCTGACTCATGTTCAGTGTTTGGTCTACTAAGAACCCAAGATCCTTTTTGCACACACTACTGCTAAGAGAAGTCTCCCCCATCCTATAATTATGCATTTGGGGAAGGTGGTTTGGTTGGGAGGACAGAAATGTGGATGTTCTTCTCTTTCTTGTTTCCAAAAGGGCAGCATCCCCAATGCCCTTCTTTCTCCTGTCAGGAGCTGAACTCACGACAGTCATGACATCCCCTCATAGCCTTCCAACTTTAAAACGTGTAGCAGTCTGTGGAGGCACTCATGGGAATGAGATGTCGGGAATTTTCCTGGCCAAGCACTGGGTACAGGACCCTTCTGAGCTGCAGCGTGACACATTCCATGCCACTCCCTTCCTGGGCAATCCTCATGCAATTGAGAAGGGCGTACGTTACATTGAGAGGGACCTGAATCGCACTTTCTCTGCTGAATTCCTCAAGTGAGTATCCCATCATGAAACATTCTGCTGATACTCCACAAAGAGGTGAGAACTTTTCCTCTGCACCAGTTGGGAGGGATTAGGGGCTTCAGCTTGCATCGCTCTGTACTGGGCTAAAGAATGCTGAGGTGCACTAAACCCTCTTTTTTTACATTTGTTGTGAAAGCTTCTTGACACCCCATATCCTGTGAATAGTTTCCGTGGGACAAGGTGATCCCCTGTCAGTTGAACATTGAATTATTTGGGGGAGAATATCCACTGTGAGAATCTCCATACTGCCATTGCTATGTCTGTTGCTCAGTTTGAAGGACTCAGATATAGGATCCTATGAGGTTCAACGTGCTTGGGAGGTCAACCAGATATTTGGCCCCAAGGGCTCATCTCAGGCCTATGACTTCATGTTTGACCTGCACAACACCACATCAAACATGGGCACCTGCCTTATTGTGGACTCTGAACACTGCCTGTTGCCCATGCACATGTGTAACTACATTCAGGTAAGCCCGTGCTGCAAGGATCTATTTGATCTTCCTTTCTGTGGGAAGTAAAGCTGGAATTCCCTTAGAGGCATTTTTCTTTGTTCTTCCCTCTACAGAAACATTACACCAGGAGTTCCTGCCCCATCTATTTCTATCAGCTACCAGGAGAAGAGACGTATGGCATCAATTCAGTAGCCAAGGCTGGGATAGGTAGGGAGTTTACAGCTTGGACTAAAGTTTCCTGATGACAGTCCCCCTCCCATGACCTGGCTGAAGGTCTACAGGGATCCCTGCATGTGGCCCAGCCCAACTGCCCAAACAGTTACTTGAGATGGAGCATACTATTATTAAGAGTACCAATGAAGCCCTTTGGAACTTGACTTATAAAACTGTGGATGCTGGAGTCTAATTCAGATCATGTGTGTCCCTACAGAAGGCCCAAGAGTTTGATTCGGTTGCAATACTGCAAAAGACATGGGCTTCTCATAATGTGCAGTGCAGCTATTTAAGGCAACAAAGTGTCATGGGATAGGCATGCCCAGTCTGCAAAAAATGAATGTTTCTAGGTTCTCTTGGTTCCCTTTCTCATCTAGGAATTTCTGTCTGCATCTAGGAGATTTCTGTCCCCAGCTGCTCTCACAAGGAAGTTTTTCTCTGCATTGGCATCCAAACTGAAGTTGTTGGGTTTGTGGGGAGGGGAGCATCCACACAATGTGGTAAAAATGGGGAGACTGGAATTTTCTCAGCAGGTTCAGATCTCAATTAAGAGTTCACCTTTCCAGCATTATTCTACTCCCAACCCCTTCAGCATAAGAAGAATTCTTTCTTGCTGCCACCAGCAGGCCAAATGGTAGAGAGATGTAGTTGTCTGGTGACCTGCAATCAGACTCTTTCTTCGTGTCTCTTAAAATATTTCTCTCCAAATTAAGAATCTTTTACTCCAGTCTGTTATGATCAGGATCCCTGAACCCATGGCAAATTGTTTATTTTTCCAAGAGGGGAGAGTCAGGAAAACAGGGTCTTTAGTTCAACCATTGGGGCCTACCTGCCAAAGAGGATTTGATGGACGGGCATCATAAAATTCAATCAGGGAGAGAGAGATGAGGGCTCTGTGACGGGACCCCACTGGCAGAGAGCAGAGGGGCAGGATCCCTAACTTTGGAAGGGGGGTTCACCTAAGGCAGAAATGTTAAAAGGTGAACTCTTCCTTTGTTCTGGGTTCAAACACTTCGCCCAGATGCCATGACCAGGGATGTGTTTAGTAGTCCATCTGAAGGTAACTAGCATTATGTAACTCAGTTAGATATGTTTTCCTTTTATTTCCTTAGATCTGTATTTTCCTACTGTGATGGCTATTTTCCATATACATCCTCTAGTTTAATCTTTAGTAATTAAGCTTCTTTCTTGTTTAAGCCAACTGTGTCTGAAATCCCACCCACAAAGGTGCAAATGTTCAAAGGTCCATCCACATCAATGCCATTTTCCTTCTGTCAGCCTGTTGCAACTGCCATTTTTCCTGCCACACTACCACAAGGGCTTTGTTAAAAAATGGTAATTGTTATAGCAGCTACCTACCTCACAGAGTTGTTGTGGGGATAAAATGAAGGAGAGGAGAATGGTGTATTCTGCTTTGGAAGGTGTATTCTGCTTTGGATCCTCATTGAGGGGGAAAGCAATATATAAACAAAACAATATAAAATAAATAGCACTACAGAGAATCCTCATCATGTGGATGAAGCCTCCCTTTCCCCAAAATTGTAAGCACTTGTTCCCGATGCACTCCCAAACAACACTCGCAGACAGGATGTCCAAAATAGAGTTGACTTTAATGGAGACCATACAGGCATACAGAGCTTGCAAAATAAAAAGGCAGGAATGGAGCAAACGGGACATACAATGGAATATATGGGGAAATAGGTCTTATCATGATAGCACGGGTTGGCATGGTAACCCCTCAGTTCAACAGGCCAGGCTCCCACGAGCTCCCACGAGCTTCAAAGCCTAAGAGGAAACAGTCCTTGAGCAAAGCAGAGCATCTGTGTGAAATCAAAACTATCCCTGATTGCAGAGAGCAGGCCTTAGAGTTTTAAAGGGCTATTGCTAATGTTTCTTGTTATTTAAATCTTACTAGATTTAAAAGGGCTGTCACATCATTTGAGGTAGCAGATAATAATGCCATATGTTCTTAGTCAATCCAACTGAACTTTTGCTTTGTCTTATGTAAAATGCAGGAGTTGCCAGTATTTGTTGGGAATGTCTAAGTTGATGTTCCTATGTTGATGCTTGAGATCTGCATTTTTAAAATATGCTATAGCTAAAAGCTAACAAATAATTGGGCATCTTTTCTCCCCACTTGCACTTAATACTTATCTTCCAGCTTTCTTTCCTGTCTTAGTTATGATGATGTACTGAGATGCTGGGTGTTGGTGGGAGGGACGTGATGGAGAATATGAATGGTACATACTGTTGCAGTTATACAAAATTTGGGAAGGAAAATGCAATACAGAAAGGGACTCTGTGTGATAAGTCCAACACTGATTGACCAATATGACCATCTCAATTTAACCCTCTACAGCATTAGAGCTGGGTCCACAGCCTCAAGGGGTACTACGAGCTGACCTCCTTGCTCAGATGAGATCTATTATGGCCTGTGCCCTGGACTTCATTGATCTTTTTAACAAAGGTGATCTAACCCATCCTACCTTGTTCAATATTGACTCTTGGGACTGGGGGTTAAGCTAAATGAATTTGACAAAGAACAAGTGTCACAATTTTTAAAAAAAATGGAACTTGTAACCATGGTTTTTATATTATTATTTTTTTGTGTGTGGATGTCAACAATCTCCAGTTTTTAATACTCTCAGCAAGAGAAAGGCCCATCATATATCACATTGAAATTATTTGGGGATATAACCATAGCCTATGATATAGGACTCTAACTTGCACTGGCCCATGGGGTTGTTTTTCCTGTTTCACCATAGAGCAGGCTCCCGTTTGGGAATGAATTTCAGTAACAAGTCGCTTTCTGAAGCATTAACCAGCACTCAGATGCTCTAACTGACCAATTTCCCATATTTTCTGTGGGTCAGTGAGAAACTTTTTTCTACCTTCTGAGCTAAGGAAGCCCTAGAGAATGTAGCTGTTTCTCTAGTGGGACTTTCCATACCCTATCCTCTTATTGTCAGGCATGTTGTTCCCAGCCTTTGAGATTGATGCACACAAGGTTGTTCAACGCATAGACTACCCCCGCTATCCTGATGGTGAGATTTCTGCTGTGGTACATCCAGATCTTCAAGTGAGTATGGAGAAAGTTGAGAGAGACAGGTGTGGAAAAAATTTTTTGTGTGTGGGACAGACAAATTGTAACCTAGTAATGTAATGTTTATTGATACAGACAACAATATAAAAACCTAGTATGTATTTTTGTAGTGACTGTCCTAAGAAAGCAACAGAGGACAGGGCTCCTACTGTACCTTTAATAAGTGAGGATTTTGGCAGCTGCTGTTTGTCATGCCATAGTGTTGAAGAGTTAAGGAACAGTGAAGCTGCCAAAATTCCCTCTGCTACTCGCTGTTAAAGGTATGTGTGCCCCCCCCTTCTATTCCATCTAGTCCTGCAGGACTACACTAACTCTGCAGGGGCAAGTGGTGGTGATGGTGGTCTCAGTATATCAGTTCCAAATTCTATTAAAGCGTTTTGCCACTCCAGTCTCTACGGGTGGTGTAATGAAGGTACATGAACACGGGTTGGGGGGAGGACTTTTGACTATATGCTCTTGACCTATAACCAAACCTTCCTGCCTTAGGATAAAGATTTCCTGCCCCTGAAGCCTGGGGACCCCATTTTCCAGACAGTCAATGGTGAGGATATTTTGTACGAGGGGGCTGACACCACCTACCCAGCCTTCATTAATGAGGCAGCCTACTATGAGAAGAAAGTGGCCTTTGTCCAGACGGAAAAACGCATGTTCTCCTTGCCTGCGTTGCAAAAGAATTTTTAAACAAGTTGAGTTTAATCATGGTAACCAGACAAACAATAAACTGCAAGAAAGTAATTACAATCTGTATGGTTTATACGTTCTGAGCTGTTGTTTTGTGAGTTATCCAAGGACCCTACACTTGCAAAGAAATAAAAAGAATATCAATCCATTCATCGTTTATTACTGGAGACAGCTGTTTCCTATGTTTGTGTGATAGGAGTAGTCCATGGAATTTTCATCCAAAGAACTTGTCCTCAACATGATTTTTTCAGATTGTCTTTTGATAACTGTGGGGCAGAATTGTCCTAGTTTTGTGAGCCAATGTGGTCCTGTAGTATTAATGCTGGATGTACATCTACATTCAAATCCTGCAGTCCAGCTGTTGGCTGCCTGAGAAACCTCACATCAGCTTCAGTTCCCCTACTTACTGCAAGGATCCCTGTCACAGTGCAGACATTGGCTTTAGGCAACCCTTGAGTATTTGAAGACTTTTTCAGAAAAACCATCTTAGCCTGTGTTTCCTTTGCATTTTATTTGCTCTTCTCAAAGTTCCTGTCTGCCTGCAGTGATCAGGAAGAATATACATAGAAACACAGTGTTCATTATTGCTTAATTTATGGAGGTACCTGTGGAACTTAGAAAGGGCTTCCAGGTAGCCCATGACTGAAGAATCTCCAAGAAAAAGTTCACACAGGCAAAAATGTTTTGTTCTGTGAAAGCTTCTAACACTGCTAGCATTTTCAGTGGTTAGAAGAAAAGGAAATAAATTAATTATGTCTGCACATGGTGCTCCTTTCTCCAAGATCCCTATACTGTGGGTCCACCAAGTCCAGACCCAGTGTTCTCTACTCCGACTGGCAGTTTTAGACTGAGGTCTTCCAAACTCTTCTGCTTATGAGCCAGTAACTGCAGATGCTAAAGAATGAAGCTGGGACCTTCTGCTTGCTAAGCAGGCTCTTTGCCAGTCTGCTATGGTACAGAGTCCTGCTGACCCTCAGAACAGGAGGGGGTAAAATTTAAACCATTACTTAAACAGTTGCACTACACAAACATGTCCAGGTTTGGGCTTTGACAATGTAGCTCTTGGGGAGTGCTTACCAGACTGTAGCAATAGTGGGGACCCTTAGCAAACAGTTGTTTAGAGAAAAATCTCCTGTCTGCTTTCTGGATAGAGTAGCTTTGCCTATAACCTGGTCTGACTTTTAGCAACAGAATTAACCAAACAGAACACATATTCTTACATTCACCAATATTTGTAGCCTAGTGGGTAGGTGCACAGAGTCCTTCTTTTGATTCCGTTTCCCTACCTCTGCACAGAGGCCTTTGGTTTTGCAGTTTTATGCCAGTGACATGCATTCACCATTCAGTTCAGCCAGACATGGGCATCCCTGATAGAAATGAAATATTAATTGATGTAGATTTCCCTTTTTCTGACAAGGTAATGCTACTAAGCTTTACAGCTGCTTTCCTGAAAGATAAATGGAACTTAATTGCACATCTGTTAACAGCTGCTAGGTTAGTATTTGCATGATATTGGAATTTGGAAATCAGACTCAAGTCCTACAGTTGACAAGTGGATTCTGAAATGTAAGGAAATCTTTCTCCTAAACAAATTGACAAATTTAAAGAGACAATATGATGTGTCACAATTGCAACGAATTTGGGAAGCAGTTCTTGTAAAAATATAATGTTTATGCTTATGTATAATTTATAGTATAATAATAAACTTTTTTCTGCAAAAAAAGAGAAAAAAATTAACTATTGCACTGACTATTGGATACTTTAGAGGCAATCTCCAGCAGTTCTGAGGTCAAGAATGAAGCCTAAGATTTTTCACAGGGTCTGAATTGAATCACCCCTGCTGTAGATCTCATTGATGGCTGGAAATGATTTTCCATACCTGGGAAGACTTTTCCATATCCAGCTGCATTGGTGTGGGCTGCTGAGTACTTCCAGTTGATAGGAAGAGGGAACTGTGAGGTGAGTTCTCTAGGTTTGACCTAGTCAACTTGCCTCAGTTAGGATAGCTCAGTTTGGACATAGATGGCAGCTCCCTCTGAGATACCTCACACAGTGAGGTCTAGTTCGATATATAGCTGGTTGTGCATGGTTTTCATGATGCCTGTGAAGGACCCAGGCCAGGGGGAAAGACTTCAGCCTTCTGTGAGTATTACCAGGAGATGAAGATCCATCAAAGGGCCGCTGATTCGTTCCAGCTACTGAAGCAAAGACAGTAATCATGGGAGGCAAGAGATAGTCCCTTTCCACCAGATCTAGTTACCGGGATGACAGCATCATCACGAACTCTGGAAAACATGGGAAAAAGATAATCATTACTGATAATGAAATTCCTGTGATGTTTCATATAGCCAAGTTTTCCACAGCTTTTTTCTTCAAATACCAGCAGAGGGGGCAACAGTGGTGAGGTGAAGGAGCTGGGTGTGTTTAGCCTGGACAGGAGACGACTGAGAGGACCCATGACAGCCACCGTCAAGTACTTGAAGGGCTGCCATATAGCGGAGGGTGCAGAGTTGTTTTCTGTTGCTCCAGAAGGTCGGACCAGAAGCAACGGGTTGAAATTAAATGAAAAGAGTTTTCAGCTAAACATTAGGAAGAACTTCCTGAGGTTCCTCAGTGGAACAGGCTTCCTTGGGAGGTGGTGGGCTCTCCTTTGGAGTTTTTTAAGCAGAGGCTAGATCTGGTAGCAATGCTGATTCTGTGAACTTAGACAGATCATGAGAGGGAAGGCAGGCTCTGATTTTGCAGGCAGGTTTGTGCGTAGAAGAGAGAAGACACAGGTGACTTTTGTAGCCCTTTGGAAGGACTGGGAGGCAGACAGGGACAGTGGTGGAGACAGTATAGAAATCCTCTAGCAAAAGCATGTGTCACAGAGGTATGCTGTATAACGATGTAGTCCCTAATCTTTGCAGACCAGAGGCAAAACATGGTATAGTTATGGGAAGGTGCAGGATGTAGGGAAGAGGGTCATTGGAGTATTTGCAAGGGTCTCTTACCATCAAAGTCCACTCTTCCATCCCCATTGAGGTCAACATCATGCAGGATTTCATCTACCTCCTGTGCCAGTAGTTGTTCCCCTAATAGGGCAGCCATAGCCTGATGTAACTCTGCCCCACTGATCATTCCATCTCCATCTGTATCAAACTTCAGAAAGAAGAAAGTGAGTGATGGTCTGGCTCGTTGGTTCTACCTACGACTCCCCACTCTTTATAATGCTCCCCCTTTCTTTCTTGCTCTCCCTCTCCACCAGGCTTTTTCTCTTGCTTACCAAAACTCTCCAGTTTTCTCCTCCTTCCTAGGCTGCCATGCATTTCACTCTGGCTTTGACACCCTTCAGCATGGGAGCTGCTTCCCTGTGTTGTGACCCCTTGCTCATGACCTCCCTTATTATAGGATATCATACTTGCACAATATCAGTGAATCTACATCTTAGGTATGGCAAAAGGAAACAAACTCTGTAAAGTTTAATTCAGTTTAGCAAGTCACCTGGCGCTTGCATTATGACACAAGTACTTCTTCTCTTGCATAAGCCAAAAGGCATTGCCCAGAGACAGACATCAACCAGCCAGGCTACCAAGGAATGCTGTTTTCACTGGTAGCCATCAGAGGCATTCTCTTTCCACCTCTAATTAGCTTGTTTCATTTAGCCATAATGGGCCTGCCCCTCAGCCAGCAGTTAGAAGGAAACCATTTTGCCTACAGCAATCACTAATTTTTTTGCAGAGCCAGCATGGCTACATAAACTCTAATCCAAAATAGGAAAGTTTATACTTTTTCACATTAGAATGGTGGCAAACATACACCTGTGATATAGAGAGCACCTACTTCTAGAATCTGTTTCTAAAGTATTTAATTAATTTCCCTGATGTATATGCCCATATTGCTAGCTCTGCAAGCTTTTAAAACATCTCAGGTTTTTAAAAAGTACAGTACATCACAACTTCTCTTTGTTGGGGCAAACTACAGGTCTGAGTTTTTAAGATGTTGGATCTGGGTTCCCAGGACCCAGCTCAGGGTCCCTACAGCCCCACAGCAGCTGTGGGGAAAGGCTTTTTAAAAATAAAGGAGAATACAGCTAGGCTTGGAACACCACCATGGGGGAAGGAAGGACTTCCACTCCCCCCAAAGCTATTTTCCTGCACAGAAACAGAGCTGAGGGGTGCTATTTCCCCATTTTTGCTGATCCATGTGGAATATTCTGTGCATGTAAAACAGCAAAAACAGGGAAATAGTGCCCCCAGCTCGGTTTCTGTGCAGGAAAATGGCTTTGGGGAAGTGGGAGCCCTTTCTTTCCCCAATGGCAACAAAGCTGGATCTATATATTTTTTGAAGGAGGGCAAAAGTATAAAATGACACCCCATATATTACAGTACATACATATTTTTCTTTGTAGATGTTTGCAATCAATGTATATATTATACATATATAATCAACAAAGTTTTTTAAATGACAGAATAAATTGTGTTGACCTCTATGAATTGTTAATGAATAATTACACTTTTACATTAACAATCTATTATCTATAAATAATTACACTTTTGGCACTTGTCAAAACTGTAAGCTGATAGGGCTCATAGATGAAACGGTTCAGAACTTGGAGGATCAGACTGCTACCCTTTATAATGGAGAGAATTTCATTAACGGCAGCCATGAGGCCCTGCATAGGGATGAGGAGACCAGTCAGAGGGACAGCTGAGTGGATAATTTCCTGATTTATTATTATTTATTGGGTGACTTAACATTAACCGACAGGCTAGAGTATGTAGTTGGGATGAAGGTGGTATCTTGAATATCCTGTCTGAAGAAGAGTTCTAGAGAACTTGAAAGACTGTACAGATTTATGATATTTTGGTTGCCAACCTCCAGATGGGGCCTGGAAACCTTCTGGAATTACAATTGATCTCCAGCCGACAGATCAATTTCCCTGAAGAAAATGGCTGCTTTGAAGGGTGAACTCTATGGCATTAAAAGTTTCACAAAATGGCACAGCATTTGGTGGGAAATTAGGAAAAGGCCAAAAGGAAAAAAATTGCTTCTCACAATACAGCTATTTCCAAATAAGGGTGGATGAGTCTGCCAGCACAGGGTATGCATAGCAGGTAAACCTTAGCCTTTGAATCATTGTTTGTTTCCATTAACATACAGAAGTTCTCATCATAGCTGGGGGCTGGGTGGGAAGAGAACAAGCATTACTAAGATCACAGCCAATTTTAATTAGCAATTACAATGATGTTTAGCTTATGGTTTCAGTTTAATAGTCCCTCTACTACAATTGTTTCTTTACAACAATGTACAGTTTTAGAACACTCAGTTAAAGTAAAAACGATTTCATAAAGGTCTGTTGTTAAAGAACTCTTGGAATATCTCATATTGCCATATCCTGCAATGTGTACTTTTCCAGTACAGTCAAAAAAATTACAGTAGCTACAATAACTTGTTCTTTTTCCAAGTTTGAAGAAACACACCACACTTCAGCCATTCTTATCACTTTCTACCAAAAAATAATAAAACCTTTTCCTCTTTGGAGCAAATGCATCAGAAGAAATTCTTTAATTCCTCTTTTGTAAACCCACAGTTTACAAGAACCACTCACAGGAAACATGTCAAAACATTTGACATGACCGTGTACAAAATAGTGGTTTCTCATGCCTATGTTCTGCCTGGGAGTATCATACATTAAAGTTTCCTGCAAAAAGCAAAGCTTTAGACCAGCAATAATGTCAGTGTATTGTGCAGGGACAGTCTCCCTAGAACAGAGGTAGATGATTTGAAGTAACCCTAAGCATCTTTTGGGTGCCAGGTGTGCCAACTTTCTTTCCTTCTTTAGGTTGCTTATGCACATGAGCATCGAATAAATCAGCAAAGATGACCAGGAATCAACTTCAGCCTTCTGCACAGGTCATTCAGCTCTCACCCTGCAGATTAGCCACAGCAGAGCTTCTGAATAAATCTCAACATCTAGTCCAGGACCACCAGTCAACCAATCCAACCAACATAGGGCTACTGCCCCCACCTTCAACAGTTTCAGGGCAAGCCTCAGAGATACTGGATTCTAGGAGACATATGACCCACAGAGGCTATTACCATCCTCTTCATAAATTAATTGTCTTCTGTAAATGATCAGGGGAACTCTGCCTGCTGCCCAAGACAGCTGCCCCCGCCCCTGGCCTTCCTAGATCCGACCCTGCATGGCAATGTTCCAAGCCCATTTGGCCTCTGCTTTATTTTTTAAAAGCCATTCCCTGCAGCTGCTGTGTGGCTGTGGGGAACTCGAGTCTGGGAAACCTGGACTCGACTCATTAAAAACTTCAAACATGTAGTGTGGCCCTCAGGATCACCCTGTTCTGTGCACTGCTTAGAATCAACTACCATTCATTCTATACAAGTTAGAACCAGTCTCATAATACCCATTATGTAACCTTATTGTACTCTGATACAGGAGGGGACAGCTCGGCCAGGGACAACTTAGCCCTACCGCATGCCTGTTGTACTTATTGGATAGGTGCCAGCCACATTTCTATTCCAAGTCTCTATACTTTAGAATGCTTCACACATTCGTTGGTGGGGGGGTTTACAGAAATATTATGTGTAGGTGTCATGAGATAGTTGGAGGAAAGGTGGCATGGCGCAGTTCGATCTCGTCAGATCGTGGAAGCTAAGCAGGGTCAGTACTTGAATGGGAGACTACCAAGTAAGACTCTGCAGATGAAGGCAATGGCAAACCACCTCTGCTTCTTACTTGCCTTGCAAGCCCCTTGCTGGGGTCACCATTAGTCGGTTGTGACTTGGCAGCACATACGTACTTAATCAGATCATTGCAGAGGCTATCACAACACTCACAGGCAGAAGTCTTCTCTGCAGTGTTTGGAACTTGTTACCAACTTTGGCTGGTATGCCAGCTGTGGCCCTTCATTAAGAAGAGAGATCTGGCAACAGTGATTCATGCCAGGATCCCCTTCAGGTTATAATACTGTAATGCATTCTATTTGGAGCCTTTGAGGGCAGTTCAGAAACTTCAGCAGCAACATTGCTGTCAAATATCAATTTCAGACAACATATTTCTCTAGTGCATAAAAACTTTACTGGCTGCCCATTTCCAGGCTTAATTCTAGGTTGCTAGTTAAAGCCTGAAATACCCTGAGACCAAGGGACTTTAAGGATAATTTACTCATGAATGAACCTGCCCAAGCATTATGTTCGTCATAGGCCCTGTTCTATGGTCCCTGCCTTTTAAAATGAGTATGTTAGCTATGAAGGATATGGCCTTGTGGAATGCATGTCCCTTTCCCCTTTGCCTGGAGCTGAGTGGGACTGTGTTCCAGCCCCGTACTAAACTCTTTTGTTCTGCCCAGTATTTTAATTGAACTTCTAATACCTCTTATCTATGGCATTATCTCTAGATGTTGTGGATGACACCTTATTCTTTTAGGTGCAATGCTGCTGACATTGCTTAATTAACATCTTCTAATTGCTATTTTAACCACTGTTTATGCTGACATTTTAGACTGTGTGTTATTTTGTTTCAGTTCTTTTATTGCAGTCTCATTTTATTGTTTTGGATGTTTTATTTTGTCCTTTTGCATTTTATGTCTTTTTCATCAGCAAGTGACTTTTATTTGAGGGTACAGTACATAAATACTAAAAATGTTAAAAATCACAAATCCCTGGATCCCTCCCATCCCTTTTCACTGCACAATACCTCACGAAAGGCAATTTTCAGCTCCCTCACGCCCACCATATGAGCCGTCTCTTCACGCAGCTTGGGGCCCATCATTTCTACAAAGTCCTCGAAGTCTACACGCCCTCCCACTGTGAGAAAGAAAATGGGAAAGGGTCAGTTTCCCAAAGGATGGGAAATGGGACTAACTGGAATTAGGAGCACCTTAGGGAGAGGAGGGAATTGCGTTACAGTCTTAGGTAATGTGAGAGGAATGGCATACAATGGACAGAACAGGACGGGAGAGGGGATTTTCCCTGATTCCCACTCCTCCCTGTGCTATTCAATGAGGCAATGGGACTCCTTGGGAGTCCCACAACCTCCAGCATCAGCATTTTGGAAGTCTCAGGGGCTATTGTTGGCAAAGGGGGATGGGTGTATGGGCTTCATAGTGTCCGTGCCAATGGTCCTATAATGTTGTTATTCTTACAGTTCAAAATGAATCTCCACAGCTACAATGTGTGAAATGGCAAGCTGTACCCTACATAATACTTTGAATGCCCTAGACTCAAATTCCATCCACCCTCTACTAGGAGATTTAATTTCTAGTGACACAGAGTACACGTTGGATCTGGGGCCCCCACCCTGTGTCCTGTGTAACAGTCACATCTGAGTTGCAGTGTCTCTCTTCTCAGTTCATAAATGCATGGTGCCCAATTTGAATCACAACATGGTGCCCAATTTGAATCACAGGATTCAGCCTTCCCTACCCATGCTGTTTTTCCCAACCTCTAGTGGTCCTGGGGGTGCAATACGTGGCCACTGGTGACAGGATGGTCTGGGTTCAGTTATGAAACTCACTAAATGGCATCGGTAAGGTTGCTGTCTCTTAGCATAACCTACTCACAGGGTCATTATGAGGATGAAATGGGGGGTGGGGTGAGTTCCATAATCAAGTATGCTGCCCTGAGCTCTTTGGAGGAAGAGCAGGCTAATAAAAAACGGGTTAAAAGGTGTCCTTAATGCCAAAGTATATATCTCAAAATAAGGAACATCCCTGATAAATAGCCGATGTTGCATAGTAGTTAAAGTGTTAGACTAAGATCTGGGAGACCCAGGTTTGAATGCACACTCTGCCAAGGAAACTTGCTGGGTGACCTTGAGCCAGGTCACACCCTCTCTCAGCTGAACCTACTTCACAGAGTTATTGCTGCAAGGATAAAATGGGGGTGAGGAGAACAGTGTAAGCTGCTTTGGATCCCCATTGGGGAGGAAAATTGGTACAGATAAAGTAAATAAAATAAATGAAATGAAATAGAACTATGGAAGTCTACATAGTTCTGAAACAGGGGAGCAGAATTAAGCTGGAAGCCTATGGGCTATGCGGGACTGGCTGGCACTTTCTGAGACTGTTTTTAGAGATGAGTGTTGAAGAACAGAACATAAGCTACATCAAACTCACTGCGCATTTTGATGTGTTGGGAGATCTCGATAAGTTCCATCTCAGTGGGCATGTACCCCATGTTTCGCATACACTCCCCCAAATCCTTGTAACTGATGTAGCCATCCTCATCAGTGTCAAACTCCTTGAAGGCCTGGAGCAGTTCTGCCAGGAGAGGCCCAAAGTCATTTTACAGAAGCAGGGAACAAATTGCCTTAAACACTTTATTAGCATTGGGTACTCCAGAAGGACACATAAAAGCAAAAAAAAAAACACAATATCGTCAGGAACAACTCTACAGTTGACTTTTTAAAAGATTGCTGGACGTCTAAAACTCATCTTTACACTAAAAAGAGCAGGAAACCTTATTTGTTGTAAAGATTTAGAACATAGCTACTGTGTTCATTATAAAAAAAAATCTAAAAATTCAATTGCAGTATAAGATAATCAGGAATAATAACAGCTGGCCACTGTGTGAAACAGGTGCTGGACTAGTTGGACCATTGGTCTGATGCCACAGGGTTGCTCTTATGTTTTCATGGCCATTTAAGACATGCGTGGCCTGTTTTCCAACTCTTAATTATTTTAATAATTTACTATAAACAGTGTGACTAGACTATAATGATTGTTCTGTGGTCTCAATAAGCTGCTTGATGGCTTAACTCATTTTGCCCCACTGATGCAATGTATGCCTAAACAGCTGGTGTTTCACAACAATGAAAAGCAGCAACCCCATGAATGAAACCATTAACCTGCTCAACACTACCACTTGTCCTGAAACTGATCCTTCATTGTCTACCAGTGCCCGGGCAGCAATGGCTCAAGAACTATCAACTCGGATTAGGATGGTAATATTCACACGGGGCACCAAAATAGGGGTTATAGTTAGGAATGCCAACTGGAGGGTGGGAAATTCTGTGAGATTTGGGGGTAGGATTTGGGGAGAGGAGAGACCTCAGTGGGGAATAATACCATAGAGTCCACCTTCCAAAGCAACTGTTTTCTCTGGGGGTCCTGATCTCTGTAGCCTGGAGATCACTTAGGGATGCCAGCCACCAGGTGGGACCTGGGGATCCCCCAGAATTACAGCTCATCTCCAGACTACAGAGATCAATTCCCCTGGAGAAAATTGATGCTTTGGAAGGTGGACTCTATGGCATTGTACCCCACTGAGGTCCCTGTCCTCTCCAGGCTCCATCCCCAAATCTCCAGGAGTTTTCCAACCTGGATCTGGCAAACCTACCCCCCCCCCCATTCCCTGCCGGTGGCCATGTGGGGACCTGGCAACTCTAAGATCAGTTATAAATCTTGGAGAATGCCAGGCCTCACTTTGAGGCTGGCAACCCTGGTGATGCAAAAAATAGACGTTACTAGACTTTTCTGTTAATCTGGTGGGGGCTGAGAGATACCAGGTAAGAAAAACAGTGTAATTAAGAGTTTAAAAGCATCTATCTAGAATAGAGGCTGGTAAATTACAGGAGCTTTTGTCTGGTCATCAAGCTGTTTAACCATTTGTCAGAAGCATTTGGTCCACCAGAATGCCACAGCGTCTTCTCAGCTAATGCCTCCAAAAACATTCTTAAGCAGCTCGATAACTGCATGCCATAAGAAGCAGCAGAGTGGGAGAGAGAGATGCATCTGGGCCTCTTTCCACTTCTGAGGGCTCTGAATGGAGGGCACACTGCTGGTGCTGGAATCAGGAAGAATTGATGTACAACATGGAGCTTTAATGGCCATCAGAAACCCAGAAGTGGCCCCCAGGCTAAAGAAATGCCTACCCCTAACCTAGAATCCTTTGCACTGCAATCAGCACAGTGTGTCCCTCAGGGCCACAATCATCAGAAAGCCCCTAGTTTGGGGATGGCAAAAAGCAGCAAAGACCATTATTTAGTAAGGAAATATTTTGTTAGGTTTATTTTAAAGAATGGAATTGAGTAGAAAGCTAAAAGAAACATTTCTGTAATACAGTCCTTAATTGGATAGGTCTTTGTGCAGGAGAGAGAAATGAAGGAATGAAAAAGAAATAACTAAGAGGAAGTGTCTCCTATTGTCCGTTAGCATCATCATTGCCCTCATAACAATTAAAATGAAGATCTTGGTAGTAACTCTGAGATAAAACCGATATATGTAAGCAAACCAAGTTTTATATTTACACACATTCGTGTTATAAATGTAATTTTTTATCCAAAGAAACAAAGATTTGACTTTGATTCATACATTTTGCTGGTTCTTTCAGCTTAAGAATAAACCTGTCTCTTCCAAAATAAATAGTAGAAACCCATCTGAGAAATGCTGGAAACAGTGAGGGGACTTCTCACCCACATTTCCCTCCACCATCTTGTCACAATAAGGCCAACTCACCATCCAGCTCCTCTGCAGAAAGATCCCTTTCCTGGAGTTAAAGAAATAAAGAATTAGAGACAAAAGCTCCTATGTGACATTAATTTCTTTGTTTCTGTTTCTAAGTTTCCTTATCCATATAGCAGAAGGATTAATTAGGAGATATAATCTTCACAACAGATAAATGTTTCAGTGTTCACATTTATTATGATCCATCTCAGGCTGGACACTGGCATCTATAATTTTCTTCTGTGTCATATGGCTCCAACAGGAGGGCAGGGAGGTGGGGTGGGAGGCTGTACAACGTGTTAGAGTTACCAGATACTTTTTATTTTAAAAATATTGTGTGTTTTTTTAAATACCTGATTTCAAAATCTACACAATGTTGAAGTGTGCATTCTCCCTTTTGAACATTGCAGAAAATCAAAAAATAAAATAAATAAAAATAACTTTGTTTTGGTTAAAATACTAGCATTTCTCCAGTTCCTTAATAATAACTGAAAAAGCACATCACCATTACAATTAAGTTGTCTAAGAAAATTATACTGCTCTGTGCACTTTTAAGTAATGACAAAAATCTATCCAAACTAAATAGGCTTTGACCTGTTTAAGAACACAGTTGATGTAAAATGTTGACAAGGGTTTCTGTTCTCCCCACGCTTGAGCCTACCTGTTCATACAGGTCAATTGCTATTAGAAATATTTGTCCCAGGCATCAAGCTTGAAAGAAGCTGGTTTGATGAAAGGAAGCTTTCAATATGAACAATATGACTAAGAACAAGGGGTTCAAAATTTCTGCAGTGAGCAGTTGCTTCCCAAATTAATTTGATGAAGTTTAGAGTAAAAGGATTGTAGGCCAACCCAGCTGTGCAGGCGATTTCTCTGCCATTCTAACATGAACAGAAGCAGGTTGCTCACTGGTTTTAACTAAAACCTGAAGGATTTGTGAGCCGCCTGACTACAGCACCCTTCATGGGGAGCCCCAGCGCTCAATCCCAAGGAGTGAAAGCCTTAAGAAAACCCTGAGGTTTAGGCTATGTGTTTGCCAGCCCTTCATCTCCCCCCTACCTGTCAATGCCCCCACTAATAGGATTTCCTGACCTCCCAGCAGGACATGAGACCTCAGCTATTTATACGAGTTAATCATACAGGTGTCAGGATGTTGGAGGAGACTGGGGGTAATCTCTACGGGCTTTGTGCCATCTCTCTGCTGCTTAGAGTTCATGTGAATTCAAATGCATTCTCCACTCCAAGAATGCACTGCTTATTGCATACACAGGAGAAAAACTGGTACCAGTTCTGCTTATAATGCTGGGAAACAAGCATATGGAAACTCTAGACCTCAAAGCAGTTCAGAATGGTTGGGGGAGAGTGGAGAGGAAGTGATAGCTTATGAATGATAAAAGAAATTAAAAATTAGCACATATTCATTCCTGTTCCCTAGGATTCCCGTGGATTGTGTTTGTGCTGGGGCCATCTCAGTCAATGCGCAACAAGAGCAACAGCCCTAGGGCCCCCCTGCAAAAGCCTGGATTGTCATGAGTAGGTCAGCAGAGGCTGTTTCCACACAGAGGTTTTGTTTCACCTTGGCTTCCTTCCAGCTGCACTCTTTTCTGGAGCATCTACACATCCTCCTCTATTCATTGCACCTCTGTTTCCCCCTTTGCTGTGATCTTTCCTGACCTTGATTTGATATGTTTTTGGAAAGGTTGCGGTCAAAGTGTTTTTGGATATCATGTGGATAGGAAAGTGCTCATTTTTCCATCCTGTCCTCACCAATGCCATTTCTAATACCTTAGTCCTTGCATGACCATCCCTCCTCCACCTGGCTTTCCCCCCAGCCTTTCTTTTTTTTTGGGGGGGGGTATTGTAAAGTTACAATGTTATACCAATCTGTTGCAACAATGTACCAGCTTTTTTTTTTTAAAAAAAGTAAGTATCTAACTCTTTTGGTTGAGGAATTATAATGGGAATAGTACTGGCTGCTCATTTCTCCTTATCACTTGGCAACTAAAAGACCTATAGACTTACTGTTTTAAAAATGAAAGCTGGGAGCTGGTACATTATTGCAACACACCATTATAGCACTATAGCTTTTACTAATTTTTTTAAAGCCTGAAAAAGCCCTGGGCAGGGGGGAGGCAGCAACAGAAGGCGAGGTAAGGAAAGTGCCAGGGGAAACTGCCATATGGATGCCCTGCTGTCACTGCTAATGCCTTTGCATTTGCAGCTGCAATGAGAGTTACATGGAGAATCATCTCTATGTGGAAGCCGCCCATGTCAAGAAAGGAGAGTTGCTGATACAGATGCAGCTGACAGAAAGCACCTCTCTTGGCCACTTGGCCAACCTTCTTTTCAAACAGCAAGGTTGGGTCCATGAATGAGTACTCCCAAGTAACTAATTAAATCATGAGACAACTCCTCTGAAGTTATTACCCACCCCACTTTGATCTTCCTAAAGGGTCATCCATGTCTTGCCCTAGTCGTAGACATCTTGCCTATGGAGCAGATTAAATGAAAATTACATACTTAAGAAGTTCTCCAAAACTGAACAGACGTAACATTATTTGAGCAGTGAAGCCCTCTGGGAATTGACTCAGTGTACTCGATTTAAATCAGTTTTCTCTCCAGGGTCAAGCTGAGGGAAAACTGGTTCTATGAGTTCTATGTTGCAGAAGCCACAACCTATGCAACTTATGCTTAATGCTGATTGGCTGGTGCAAACAATGACATGAACCCATCTCTCCCTTTTCCCTCCACAGCATTTTTGTAATTTTAAATATAAGGCAGCGAACAAACTTTTAAAGAACTAAAGGTGTTGTCGAAGGCTTTCACGGTCAGAGTTCATTGGTTCTTGTAGGTTATCCGGGCTGTGTGACCGTGGTCTTGGTATTTTCTTTCCTGATGTTTCGTCAGCAGCTGTGGCAGGCATCTTCAGAGGAGTAACACTTCAGTGTTACTCCTCTGAAGATGCCTGCTACAGCTGCTGGCGAAACGTCAGGAAAGAAAATACCAAGACCACGGTCACACAGCCCGGATAACCTACAAGAACCAACTAAAGGTGCATTTGACACTTTAAGAAATAAAAAAAGAAACCTGAAATAAAGGAAAGGGCAAGACTGGCGACTGAAGGTGGAACTAATTTGTGATTTTTTCTCTAGTAGGGGTAAACACTGGTTGGGAGGGTGACAACCACAGGGGACCAGAGTTTAATAGCCCTTATTACTATATAGTGGTCTCCCCACTTTAAATTACAACTCCAGCTGCAGTTTCTGTAAAACAAACAAAGCCAAAAAAAAAAAAAATTTCAGGGAAATAATTGCAGAGCTTTCTATGTATCATATATTTCCACACCCAATCAGTATTTGAATCAGATATGTAGGTCTGTCATTTACACTGCAAAGGTGGGAGTAAACAGAGTTTAACCCGAGAGAAGCCCACTGCGAGCCCTTCTTTAATGTTACAGTTTGACTCTGTCTAAGGTTGGGTTGACAGTGCATGTCCGCTTTCCCCCCCCACACACACACATCAAACTCTGTACTGGTCCCTCCTTGCCTGTGTTCAGTACCGTTGTTTCTTAGCCTGCTGGCTTGTTACCTTCATTCTTCTGCTTCCCTGTCCTACACTATGTATTTTGCCACTCAGCCTCCCTGCGTCCCCTTCCGCTACTAAACTCACCTTTCCAAAGACAGTGTTCAGGAATGGTGAATAGGTCTTGATGGCAGCTGCATGGGGGTCAACTTGTGGCTTCTTGCTGTGCCTACGCCCAGATAGGGAGTTTTGCCGTGATTCAGAGCCAGCGCTTTTGCTGCCCTTAGGCTCACCTTCTTCCTTGGCAGGCTGTTCCCCTTCCTCTGTTTTGCCCTTGGCTGGGCCCTCCACCTTCCCAGACTGCTTGCGTGGCATGGGACAGATGAGTGTCTCAGAGATAGGCACTGTTTGAAGACTCAAGCGTGTGGGGACTTAAGAGCAAACCAAGAAATCCTCTTACACTCCACCCCCAGGGGTGGGGTGGGGGAGCCAATTACTAGGGATTATTGTGGAGATACTGGTACTGAATCCAGCACCTTAGAACTGCTTTCAAATATCCTCCTCCTATCGTTCCCACATGGGAGAGCCTGTAATCTATGTATTTTACAGGCACGTTGCCCTAGACGTGAGCTGCTGTCGCTCTCAAGGAGCAAACCTAAGAAAGAAATACTTGTCCAATACTGAGAACTAGGTACAAATCATAGAGCCTGAGAGGGTCAACAATATTAGGATAATACCACCACTGAACTGTCAGCAGAAGGTGGTTTCTCATAACTTTCAGAGTAATTTCCTTTTCCATGAACAACTTATTTTAAATCTCCCAATATCACACATGAACATACATGAAGCTGCCTTATACTAAATCAGACCCTCTTGGTCCATCAAAATCAGTATTGTCTATTCAGACTGGCAGTGGCTCTCCAGGGTCTCAGGCAGGGGTCTTTCACATCACCTACTGCCTGACCCTTTAACTGGAGATGCCAGGGATTGACCCTTGCACCTTCTGTATGCCAAGCAGATGCTACTGAGCCATGCCCCCATCCCCATAACTCAAATATTTTCTATGCCTCCCCGTTAATAAACCTCCCTATGCTTTTCAATTAGCCCTCACTTCTCTAACCCATTTAACAAAATGCAGTTCTCTGAACATTCAGAGCAAATCTGAGATGACAAGCTGTACTAGTGGAATTTGGTGTATGCAAGAGCCACACCATGCTAGGCCAACTACCCTTCCTAGCTATCTCCGCTTACCCAAAATATCTTAGATTTTGAATCACAGTCCCACACCCAAAATAATTTCAAAGCTGGTGCTCTGGACCAGATCCATAGTTCCCTTCTGGCCCAACCCAAGAACTCATCCATACTGATGCTTCAACACAGATACAAGACAAGAAGAACCACAATGGGCTGCAGGAGTGACCCATCTCCAGTTGCTCATTCCCAACTATAAGCACACAAAAGGTATGCTAACCAAAATTTAAAAACTGTATGAATAAACACAGAACTAGGTATAGCGTAACAAGTATATTTATTAATGCATAAGGTGTGAAAACAAACCCAATGTTATTTTATTATGAATTTATTAAATCCCACTATTAACAGCATGGTTTATTCACAGAATGAAAAAAACCCATACATGTATACTCAAAGTAATTACTGAATATGCTTTGATTCTTTAACTGATCTCAGAAGCTTGAATACAGCCGGCCCATTTTAATACTTGGCCCTTGCTTGACAATCACCCTTAACAAATGAAGGCCATCTCTTTCCTTCAAAGTTTGTGCAAAAAACATAATAATATAGCATCGTTTTCCTCAGCATAGAATCCAAGGTTTTATGGAAAGGCCCACACAGCCTCTACAAACCTTTCTTTTGGTTCACCCCAGCTCTTAGGTGACACAGAGATAATAATTAAGCTGGTAACCTTTTATAATAACTGTTTGCTTTATGATGAACACGTTAATACAATTGGCATTCATCTGGAACAGGGGGCTGCTTTGGACAAGGTGGTCTCCAGGATCTTTTTCAGAGTTCTAAAAGTTTGTATCTACCCATACATTTCATATAATTCCCAAACTGGTGGTGGTGGAAAGTGCTATCAGCTGACTTCTAACAACCCCATAGGGTTTTCCAAGGCAAGAGACATTCAGAAGTGGTTTGCCATTGCCTGCCTCTGCACAGTGACCTTGGACTTCCTTGGTGGTCTCCTATCCAAATACTAACCAGGGCCAACTCTGCTTAGCTTCAGAGATCTGATGAGATTGGGTTAGCCGGGGCCATCCAGGTCAGGGCAATTCCCAAACTATATTCTTCCAAAGTGGTACATTAGTCCTAAAAATCTGCAATGGCATACTGCATGAAAGAAACTGTGTGACTTTTTAAACTACACGTGCTGATAAGCACTTGGAAAAAATACAAGGTATTAAACTGCAGTTTCAGCAACTGAGTTACGAAAGACATTATTTACAGACCATAATTCAAATAATTACTCAACTCCTTAAAACAGCAAAACTAGAAACTTAGAAATCATGAGGGGTTTTGTAAAAAAACAAAACAAAAAAACCCCCTACAAAAACTAGTAGTTGGGTTTTTAAAGTCTCAGCCCTTCTTTATAAACACAGCTTAAATCCCCAGACCTCACAAAAATATCTGAAGAGTTACTTTGCCTGATGTATGTAGCTCACACCCAACTCAAGCCCTTTCCCACATTTCTGTGCTTCTAGCTCCACACAGTGGCTGATTTTTCAACCTGGGACACAAGACTCCATGCAGCCTGGTCCTACCCGCCACTTAGTTCAATACAAGTAATTCCCTAGTTAAGTGTGCTCAGAACAGCAGCCAGAACTTGGGAACAAACCACTTCCCTGGAGAAATGGCCAGAATATTTCTGTTAGCCACAGAAATCTAAGTGTATACAATTTCCATCTAGAAGATAAAGCCTTATTGATGGGAAAGCATACACTTTGCAAAACAACTGGAATCCCAGGAATATCTGGGTATATAAAAAACATTACTTCTCTTAATAGGAACAATTTCATTTAGTTCAGTTTCTTGTGGCATAGTAGAAAAGCTTTTTATTTTCATCCAACCTAATCTCAAATAAGTGTTATTAAAGTAAGTCTACACAAAACTTACAAGGACAAAAGTTAAAATAGAAAATAAGATGTTAAAGTACACATTCGTGTTGTTACAATGCTTTGACAAACTCCCTTGAATTTCTAAGCACCCAGTGCAAATTTTGCAACTCCTGATTAGAAAAAAGGCACACTATTTTAAATAAGTCATCAGTGTGAGGGTCTGTATGCCTTTGTCTGGTGTGTTTCCTCCCCCCCCCCCCCCGGACTCGTAAAAGCAGTCCAGGCCTTTTGCCTTTCCTTGGTTCAGGCGCTGGGTCTGACAGGCCCCAGGTTGGAATGTCTCTTCCCACGTCCGCCTTCCTTACTCTCTCTGACTCCCTCCCGCCAGCTGTGGCCTTGGTGGGTAGATAGCCTAACGAGTTCCCTGAGGTCTTTGATGTTCTTGTACCATGCACAATTATCTCGTAGATTCCCATAACATACGTTTGACATCTGCTTTCCTGTAGGGGTTATAATTCTGTCTTTGTGAATCTGTAAGCACTTGCAACTTTACCAGTGTAAGGCCTGTACTACCTGAAGCTTCCAATAAAGTTCCTTGTTTCTGCATGACCGTCTGAGCAAGTGATTTTATGGAGTTTGCACAGGAAGGTTGGGAACCCTCACAATCAGCAGTTTGCATGTTGACTAGCAAACTCTTAAATGTGTTTATACATGGTACAGTATAAACATAATTATGTGCAGTTATGAGAAGACAAGTGTCACTAGAAAGTACAATAATGCTAGGAAAAGTCAAAGGCAGCAGGAAAAGAGAAAGACCCAATAGGAGATAGATTGACTCTATAAACGAAGCCACAGCCCTCAGTTTGCAATACCTGAGCATGGCTGTTAATGATAGGATTTTTTGGATGACAGTGATTCATAGGGTCACCATGAGCCAGAAGCGACTTGACAGAACTTAATACACACACACATGTGCAGTTACTCACGGCTCTCTTTCAGATTCCACATGAAGTCTTTTTGTAGTGTGCTTTTGGGTTTTAGTGGCTGAATTTCTTTTTGAACAAGTACTGGCTGTTTGTGGTTAATGATATCTTAAGACCATTAAGACCAGCTCAATTTGTAATATATCAGGATCTTTTTAAATGGGAAATTTAAATGTTTACTAAAAGAATATGAAGAAGTTAAAGACTTATTATCTTGGTTCCAGTATCATCAAATAAACTTGGTCTTTTTACAGGATGTGAAAACAGGATTTTCTAAAACAATCAACTCTACAGAAACGTTTGCTGGATACAAATGATCATCTTATTTCCAAGCTGTATAAATCACTGTTAGAACTTTATTGTGAACAAGAACGAATAAAACCTACCATGATTGGTTGGGCAATGATATAATGTTACAAAAATGGGAATGGCTTTGGACGAGAGATCTGAAACTTATATCTTCGCAACTACTAAGAGAAAATGTATACAAAATGATGTATAAATGGTATTTAACACCGAAGAAATTAGCAAAATCATATGCTTCAATGTCACCAAACTGCTGGAAATGTAATAAAGAAATAGGATCTTTTCATCATATGTGGTGGATTTGTGAAAAAGCTAAGAAATTTTGGGAGATGATATATAATGAAATAAGGTTGATTTTACAACAAAATATCCCTAAAACACCTGAAATGATGCTATTAAGTATGATACCGGATACCATTCTTACTCACAGAACTTTTTTGATTTATGCCATCACGGCTGCACGATTGATATATGCAGCTAAATGGAAGACAGTTGAGATACCAGACAAAAAAGACTGGATAAAAAAGATGCTGGAACTGACCGAGATGGTGAAGCTTACAGCTTTGATAAACCAGAATGATAATGTACAATTTTTGGGGGAATGGGAGGCTTGGAGAATGTACTGTGAAAATCACTTTTTAAGGGGACCATTTAAAGGATACTCTGATCTAATCCCTTATTTATACTTTGTATTAATTTTTATATTAGGTATTGATTTAATAATGTTGGATACGATAGAACAGGTTAATTAAAATAATATTGGGATTAGTTCCGTTAGCAAAATTTTATACAATTTATTTTTAGATGGAAGAGAGAGAGGGGGAAGTCATTTTATTGTTAAATTAGAGATATTACTTGTTTTTCTTTTTATTATTACTATTATATTGTTTCTGTTGATATATTAAATGAAGAAAAATAAAAAAATATATTATAAAAAATATATTATAAAGAAATGATATCTTATTTGGGTTATCTATCACCTGTAAGATGCATTGATAGTGATATTTGGAGGCAAGGCAAGATTAAAATATTTTAATACAAATTAACATTCAACTAATCTGAACAAATATATGTCAGATCATAAAAAATTACTCTTGCACATGTGTTACTTTAATGTAATGAAAAATATAGTAAACACAGCAAAGTCCTTATCAGCAGCATGTCCCGGAGAGCATAAAGCTAAATGCTCTAAATGCTGTCTAAAGGTAAAGGTCCCTTGTGCAAGCACCGGATCATTCCTGACCCATGGGGTGACGTCACAACCTGACGTTTACTAGGCAGACTTTGTTTATGGGGTGGTTTGCCAGTGCCTTCCCCAGTCATCTTCCCTTTTACCCCCAGCAAGCTGGGTACCGACATTGGAAAGATCGGAGGCTGAGTCAACCTCGAGCCAACTTCCGTTGGGATCGTGATCAGAGCTTGGACTGGAGTACTGCAGCTTACCACTCTGCGCCACGGGGCTCTATAAACCCGCCTTGCCTCCAAATATCATTATCAGTGCATCTTACAGGTAATAAATGCTGTCTAGACTACAACAAAAAGTTATCCTTTTTGCAACCCTTACTATATAAGAGGGTAGAAGTGTATCAACAGATAAGGAACTCATGTTAACTGCCTGGACACCCCCTTCCAAAACTCTAAGGAAAGTCATAAATCCTAGGATTATTTTATTTATTTTTTATTTAATTTGTTTTATACCTTGCCCTCCCTCGACCAAAGCTGGGCTCAGGGCAGCTCACAACAAAATTCCATAAAAACAGATATAATAAAATCAACATAAATTAAAAACCTCAATTAAAATCAAGAAGTCCCAGCCCCATAACACATCAATTATGTGGCACTCATTTCAGAATACAGAGCCACTGTAAGGCCTGGGGGCAGCCAGCATCCCCACAACACCAGATTGAAAGTCAGTATAACATACAGGTGAGGGGAGATAGGGAGGCCAGCATAGGTGGGATATCATGGTGGTCCTCAACCATAGGCCTGGTGGAACAACTCTGCTTTGCAGGCCCTGTGAAAAGCTTTAAGATCCTGCAGGGCCCTAGTCTCCTCTGAGAGGGAGTTCCACCAGGCCAGGGCCAAGAAAGCTGTAGCCCTGGTCGAGGACAGCCTCATGCTCTTTGGGCCCGGGACCACCAGAAGGTTTCCATTTGCAGAACGTAATGTCCTGTGGGGAGGGGGGTGTACCAGGAGAGGCGGCCCCATAGGTATGAAGGTCCCAGACTGTGTAAGGCTTTAAAAGTCAAACCCAGCACCTTGAATCTGATCTGGTATTCCAGCTGGAGACAGTGCAGTTGGCAGCGCACTGGCTGAATATGCTCCCTCAGCTAGGCCCCTGAAGGAGCCTCACCAGCTGGAGCTTCCAGGTCAGTCTCAAGGGCAGCCCTATGTAGAGCAAGTTACTGTAGTCCAGTCTGGAGGTGACCGTTGCATAGATCACCGTGGCTAGGTCGGGGCAGGAGAGGTAAGGCACCAACTGCCAGACCCAGCAGAGATGGAAAAAGGCCACCTTGGCCACGGCTGTGACCTGAACCTCCATTGTTAAGGAGGCATCAAGAATCACACCCAGGCTCCTGATGGTAGGTGCAGGTGTCAACTGCATGCCATCAAGACCTGGGAGCTGGCACCCCACCCCGGCCAAGCCATAGGACTTCCATCTTTGATGGAATCAGTTTCAGTTGGCTTTTCTTCAGCCACCCAGTCACAGCATCCAGGCACCTGGTCAGTGTGTCCAGGGCCGAGTCTGGATGGCTGTCCATTAACAGATAAAGCTGGGTGTCATCAGCATACTCATGGCACCCCAGCACGAAACTCCTGACAAGCTGGGTGAGGGGGTGCATGTAGCATGGGGGATACATGTTGCAATGATCATTGAAAGTTGTTTGGTTTTTTTGCCATCAAGTCATAGCTGTCTTATGGCAACCCTTGGTGGGGTTTTCAAGGCAAGAGACATTCAGAGGTGGTTTGCCATTGCTTGCCTCTGTGTACATTGCTTGTACCCTGGTATTCCTCAGAGGTCTCCCGTCCAAATACTTGCCAGGGTCAAGGCTGAGAGTGTGTGACTGGCCCCAAGGTCACCCAGCAAGTTTCCATGGCAGTGTGGAGATTCCGACCTGGGTTTCCCAGATCCTAGTCGGACCCTTTAATCACTACACCAGGCGTCCATTTATTCTTACATGTATTGGGTGAATACATATTAAATGGAAATGTACAATGCTGTTCATGTAACCTGGAAAGGTCAATGGAAGAGCACAACTTTCCATGCAGAAACCAGGTTCAGTCCCTGGTCTCTCTAGTTAAAGGATTTCTTGTGTCTGAGCCAAGACCTTGGAGATCTGCTGCCAACCAGAATAGATTGTACTAAGCTAGTTGGTAGCTTTCTATGAGAGTATTAAAAATAATGTGAGAAGCCAGTCATCTTCAATGTCTGCCAAGAGGTGATTAGAGTTTTAGTACTACCCCAATTTCCCCAGTTTGTTTAGGCAAGGGTGTGCATTAAAATTCTGCTTACCAATGTTCAGCGGGAATGTTACCAATATCTATCTTCCCCGTGCCACTGTGGCAAGTTTCTGCTTTGTTGTTTCCATTCAGTGTGGTTAATGAGTGGAAAGAATGTCTTCCCATATCCTTTCACAGCATGCTTACAGCAAACGATGGAAGCGAATCCCTGTTTGTTACTGTACTGAAACACAGGGGTAGTGGTAGTTATTCTGAATTAAATAATCCTGTATCATGGTGAACCCGTCCCAAAATGCTAGTAAGCGAACACACTGTAACCCTAGCTGGAGGTGGACATTGTTAGAAATGCATCCCTTTGCCTCCGCTCTTCCCCTCGTCCCTGCAGACATTTACAGTGTAATCCTATGCAAAGTCACTCCAGTCTCGATTTCAGTAGGTTTAAATTAGAGTAACGCTACATAAGGTTGCACTGTTAAGAGTTTAAGCTCCTCAGTCAGAGACCATAGGCTTCTTGAGCTTTAGGTTGCACCTTAAACCCTTCAGTACACTCTAGAGAACAATAAGAAACTCCAACCAAGAGCATTATGGCAGAAGCAACAGAGGGGAGGTTTCCAGTACAGCCCCGTCCCAGTCAAAGGCAGGCATTCAGGTCTACCCCCTGGTATAAGCATAAGGAGGGAAAGTGGGGTAGGAGGCAGCCTCCGCTCTGAGTGAGCAGCAGATGGAGCAGGTGAAGAGATGGCGGAACGGGAGGCCCCCCTTCAGTCGGCAGGGAAAGGCTTGCATTTCTCACGGCTCCCCTGCAGTCATCATTCCCGGAAAGTGGATGCAAAGAACTACTCTAAAACACGGTGCTGTCATACGCGACCTTTTAATTCGCAGGGAATGTTTAAAAGGGGAACCTTTTTTTTAAAAAAAATGCGACTCTCCTCACTCACGTACGACGCGAGAGGCCCTTTCTGCCATTTCAAGATTTCCCCACCTCATTTTGCCGCCTGGGTGAAACGCACAAGCGCCATTTTTCCTGCCCCAAGCCCTCCTCTGCGACGCGCAAATATTTGCTTCCCACCTGCAGCTTCCGTTTTTAAAAGCAAAAGTCGCGAAGGCAACCCGCTCTGTCTGTCTCTCTCGCGCGCGCCTCGGCTTAAGGGGCTGGCTCTGGGGACGACCCTCTGGGTGGGCTGGCGATCACCCCGAGGCGCATGCTCAGAGGCACGCTTTCCTGCCCCTCGCCATCCTCCCCACGGCCTCTGGCCGCGCCTTGGTCATGCACGCGCCAGCGGCTGACCACTCCCCGGGCCGGCGGGAACTGCCCTTCGCCTGGCCCGAGAGGCGGCGCCGGCCGCGCGCCCGTCTCTGGACCCCGAGGGCGGCGCCTCCTGCGGCAGGTAAGGGCGGCGCGGGGAAGGGAGGGCGAGAAGCCAGCCTCCCCTCCCCACCCCACCCCTCCCCAGGCGGCCTCGCTGCGCCTGTCACTTCCTGTGGCCGCCGGAGCCCAGCCCAGCCCGGGTCCTCCTCCTCCTCCTCCATCCCTCCCTCCAGCCGCTTGCGCCACCCTGGGCAGGCAGCGCGCAAGGGAGAGGCTGCCGCCGCCGCCGCCGCGCTCCCCTTCTTCCTCCCCAGCCGGTGAGTGGAGGCGGGATGCGGAGGGGGGATACGGGAGACGCTGAGCCCCGGGCAGCCTCGCGGGCGGGGGAAGGGGGGAGGGCAGGCGGCAGGCATTCCTGTCGGGGACCCGGGTTCGCCCCCCCCCCTCCACCCACCCGCCCTCCGCGTCCCGCCCTCCTGCCGCGCCTTTTCCTCTCCGGCGCCGGGAGAGCGGAGGAAAGCGCAGCCTTGTTCGGCAGCCTTGACGAACTGAGACGCGCGGGGCTGCAGCCCTGACCCCTCGCGCCAGATGCGCAGGGCGGCTGGGTGAGGGTCTTTGGAGGGCGGGGAGGCAGGACCCGCCCCGCGTTCGGAGGGTCCCCTTTTTCCTGCTGCGGGGTTGAGCCCTCGTGCCCCGGAGGGAGCCTTTGGGCTCTCCACATTGCGTGAGTGGGAAGGGGGGCGCCTGGGCTTTGATTTGCTGAGGATCGGCTACGATCCAAACAAGAGCAGCTGGTTGGTTCTTGTAGGCTATCCGGGCTGTGTAACCGTGGCCTTGGGGTTTTCTTTCCAAGCAGCTGGACTTGAGTTGCAGAATTCTCCGTTGACATTCCGCAGCTTTGACGCGGTCATGAAATTGCGGGATTTCTACCCTTCCCTGTGAAGGGGTTCTTTGCAGGAACTCTTCGAATGATCAATTTTGGGGTTTTTTTTAGTTTCCCCTCAACTTTATTCCAGCATCCCCCAACTCCAGATGGGGAAGGCTTCTGATTTTGCTGGTGTGGAGTAGCCTCACACAAGTTCTTCTACATCAGGGGTGGGGAACGTCCGGCCCGGGGGCCGTATAAGGCCCGCGGAATCATTTGGTCTGGCCCTTCGTGGGTCCTGGCAGATCTCTAGCTCAGAAGGATCTAAGACTGGTGATCCGCCCCCTCCCACGGACAGCAATAGCCTCTGTTCAAGGCGGATGTTTGTTTTGCTGAGAAAAGGAACCTTCTTTCCCCTTTGCAGAAGAGTCATTAGCTATGGAGCTGCTAGGACCGCCCAAGAAACTGTGTTAACCCTTTCCCACCCGGGCAGTGGAGAAAACATGGCAGACACTTGGAGCCGTCTCCAGTCGTGCCTCTTGGCTAAATGTTTGACTGAATATAGCAGGCTAATTTTAAAGTTGATAATTTTGGGTGGCCCGCGAATGATGTTAAAAATATCCAAATGGCCCTTGGCAGAAAAAAGGTTCCCCACCCCTGTTCTACATCTTTCATACAGCTTCTTCTCCCTCCCCCTTTCCCTACGCACAATTGAATTAAAATGTATTTTAGTCTTCAGTCGTTAGCAGTTCTGATAGGAACCACCCAAAGGAAGATTTTCCTGTTGACAGTTTAAAGTAGGATGGGGCCTGCCACTGAGATAGACCAGGAGGCTGGAGACTGAAGCAGCTGAGCAATAACCATTGCTCTTATCAGCTTCCCAAGAGTGTTTCAGTAGTATAATGGAGCCAGATTTGGACCTTTACTGGTTTGATTGTTACCAAAGCACTGTAGGAGGGGAATGGTGTTCAGGCGATTGCCTGTATCTGGAAGGTTTCTAGCAAGGTGATGGCCCTGGTGTTGGACTCATTTTCCTTACTGAAGCAATAGCATGTGGGGTGGGTGTTTCCTTCCAAAAACAAACTTACAGTGCAGGAGCAGTTCCTTACAGCTAACCACCGAAGCCCCCTCTGTTAGTTGTCTTGATGAAAACTGTGCCCTCTGTGGTAGTTTTCCTGCATTCTGGCATGACACTTTTGTAGGGGTGACAGTGGGGGACTCTTCAGTGGTGGTCTGAATAAATTTTCAATTAAGGTATTTTATCAATATTCAAATAGTCTATAATGTTTAAGGTTTTATAGGACACCCTACTTTTGACTTGTGGGGTGTATGTCATTCTCGGCCCTGGCCTCTGAGGAGGAATGGATTGAGCAAGTCTTTGAGTGGGGCTGGGCTGGTGGGATGGGCCCTGCAAGAGAGCAGCATATTTACTGAAAATAGAGACCCTTAAGAAGGTTGCCAAATATTGATTGATAAGATGAAAGAGGTTCAGTGAAAAGACAGCTCTTGAAGTGGCAAAGAATCCAACCACATACCAGTAACCAATGGGATTGGACACACTGGTGTTGGATGTATTCAGAAGCAAATGCATGTGCAAACATGGAGAAAATGCAACTGTTTTCAGTGAAATGGAGATGCAATTTGGATGCATGCAAAATGAAGTATTGAGGCTGAAGAACTGATTATGTAGAGTTACTTGGAGCTGCCTGTGCTAGTTTTATTAGGTGGAAATAGGCATGAATAATCCAAGCTTGATCAAGAGCTACTGGGAATCATTATTGAAGGTGAGATGTCAGGAGAGTGAGATTGACAGCATCATCAGTCAAGGAAATAGTTGCAGTCTTTATAATGGCTCAGTGAATTCAGAAGACCTTTGATCTCCAAAGTTTGGAATAATTTTATCCTACTAGAAATAGCCAAATGCCAGAGAGGGTAGTAGCCATGTTAGTCTGCTGCAGCCCGAACAGCTTCAAGTAAATATATTGCAGGTACGTGTGAGGGAAGTACTGAACTGGATCTCAAATTAAAGGTGTGTTGTTTTGGTCTTCATCTGTGTCTCCCTAGTCATGTCATTCCGGAAGGTTGTGCGCCAGAGCAAGTTCCGCCATGTCTTTGGGCAGCCTGTCAAGAACGACCAGTGCTACGATGACATCCGGGTATCGCGGGTCACCTGGGACAGCACCTTCTGTGCTGTCAACCCCAAGTTTGTGGCTGTGATTGTGGAGGCCAGTGGGGGAGGGGCGTTCATAGTGCTCCCACTACAGAAGGTGAGAGAAGGGCTAGACATGTAGCTTGTGATCAAGGAATGGGAAGGATTTGCATGGACAGCCCCCGAGAATTCCTGAATTCTCATTAAACTATAGTTTTTTCCTAGCATCCTGTGTTATGTATCTATCTTCTAGGGTTCATCAGGGATGGGACAGAGGGGTTATACCAGGGATGCTAACAGAGTTGCAATGGAATGGGAAAGAATGGGGCATAGGCGAAGGCAAGCAACAAGACAGTAGCTTAGAAGACAGCACTAGGGGCCTTAATTACCTGTAGTCTCCTTTGTTTTTTCCAGACGGGGCGCATTGATAAGTCCTACCCTACAGTATGTGGGCACACAGGGCCTGTTTTGGATATTGATTGGTGCCCACATAATGATCACATAATTGCCAGTGGTTCTGAGGACTGCACTATAATGGTGAGAAGAAATTTGGGGGAACGGGTTTGTGCATGTGTGTATAAAATGGACTTGTCTGCAGTTCCATAGTCACCTAGAAATGTGCATAAGATTGGCAGTCTTAATTTAATGAGCAAGCAATAGAAATCTGCTGAGATTTTATCTGTTTTTTTTTTAAGCAAGGTATTTAAAAGCAAGTCTTAAAGACTTTAAAGGCTTGAATATATAAGAAATCTAAAAAATAAATCTTTGCATGTTTGTGTAACTGAACTTGAGTTCCAGGGGTAGAATTTCAGAGTTGCACATAGCTGGACAAATTCTTGGAAACACAGCAGCCTAAAGGCAGAAGGCATTCCTGTTGCTAGGAGGGAGCTGTTTGGGGCAGGATGATGAGAGAATGAGGGTTTGAGCTTAGGTATGGAACTGGAGGATGGAGTAGAGGAGAATCACAGTCATGTTTTGAGTCATGTTTTGTTCTATTTTTCCCCTCAAGGTATGGCAGATCCCAGAGAATGGGCTGACGCTGCCTCTAACAGAACCAGTAGTGGTTCTAGAAGGACATTCAAAGCGTGTGGGCATCATCACTTGGCATCCAACAGCCCGCAACGTCCTTCTCAGTGCAGGTACTGTCTATGGTGGGGGAAGCAAGACTGAGACGTTTTGACTGTGTTGCTCTGTGCAGGGTAAGGGGGATGCAATGTCTTTGAGATCTGTGGCAGACCACTAATGACAAATGTGTTCTAATGTACACCTTTTCTTTCCAGGCTGTGATAATGTGGTTATCGTATGGAACGTGGGCACAACTGAAGAGCTTTACCGTCTTGATGACCTGCATCCAGACCTCATCTATAATGTCAGCTGGAATCGTGATGGCAGCCTTTTCTGCTCAGCTTGTAAGGACAAGAGTGTGCGCATCATTGACCCACGTCGTGGGCAGGTTGTTGCGGTATGTTTATCCCATCTTGAGTCTCTTGGTGCATGTCTTTCTCCTATCCACCAGAGAGCCAGTGTGGTGTAGTGGTTAAGAGTGGTGGTTTGGAGCGGTGGAGTCTGATATGGAGAACTGGGTTTGATTCTGCACTCTTCCACATGAGCGGCGGAAGTTAATCTGGTGAACTGGATTTGTTTCCCCATTCCTACACACGAAGCCAGCTGGGTGACCTTGGGCCAGTCACACTCTCTCAGCCCCACCTACCTCACAGGGTGTCTGTTGTGGAGAGGGGAAGGGAAAGTGATTGTAAGCTGGTATGATTCTTCCTTAAGTGGTAGAGAAAGTCGGCATATAAAAACCAACTCTTCTTCTTCTGTCATTCTTGGTCTAGTACATGTTCATGTACACTTTTGGTAACATTTTCTCCTTGATGTATTTAGGACTCAGTCTTCCCCATCCTGCTGTGTGAGCAGCTTCCTTCGGCATTTTTTTTGCTACCCTGTTCCCATCTCTAGGATGGTCATCAGGGCATTGATCATGCCTGTTACCTACATCACTTTAACTTTGAAGTAACTTGCTTGGTGAGTCCTAGCTCACAAAGTTTTGAATTGTGTTGGAGTCCTCTGTTCATTGTAGGCTGTTACCTAGTTAACTTAGCAGTTGTTACATAGTTGGCTTATAAAAACCTATGTATATGGTAGTGTCTATTTAATTCATTTGTACCTTGCCTTTTTTCCTCATTGGGGACCCAAAGTGGCTTATGGTGTTATCCTCACAACTCTATGAGGTAGGTTAGGTTGAGATTTTGTGGCCGGCCCCAGGTCACCCAGCTACCTTCCGTGGCAGAGTCAGGATCCCAGTCTTGAAGTTTAGAGTAAATGAAGAGCATAAGAATTGCCTTGCTGGATTGGATCAAGGATCTGTTTAATCCAACAGTGATCAGCCAAAATGCCTCTGGAAGGTTGCAAGCAAGGTGTGAACGTGATAGCCATTTGCTTTAAAAAAAAAATTTTTAAATTATTTTTTAGGGAATACAGAAAGGAAAGAAGGGGAAGGGGGAAAGTTTGCATCCGCTTGCAATAAACGACATTGTCTCAATCATTGATATACACACATAGTTTTCCCCTGCTCCTGGTAACTGGAAGTGGCTTTCATCAGGATGTGGAGCTCCAAGTAAACTTTATACAGCTGCATTGGAGATACAGATGGGGTGCAAATTCCTTTTGGCCTTCCAAAAATATGAATAGGAAATGGGTCAGTTTGCAGAGCCACTTTTCTGTGCAGTTAGTCAAGTAGCACTTGGTAACTGTGTCAGTGTGAATGCAGGAGTGTAGATGAGGCCTTCTTGGCCTCATGAGAATATTTTGCTGGGTTTTGTCTAATCATACCCTGGGAATTTGGGGAATGAATGCAGAATGTGCTTTAGGCAGATATGCATGTGATGGCTTAAAATTTTGTAACTAGCAAAGTCAGATTTTGCAATTTCATAATGAGCAGAACAAATAATGCAAGTGTTCAGATATGTTAAACTGATTAGCTATCAAATATAAACAGGAGTAGCAGCAGCAATAGTTTGAGTAGCCCTTTTCATTCGTTACATTCCTGGAGCTGTGACAATACGTATGAGACGAAGGCACTGCAAGCGATCCTCCCAATATGCGTAATCAGTGATACTGGAAAATTCACGTTTCCAGTTCCAGAAATATATAGCAATTGTGTATAGCACATTCATCCTACATGCATGTCACAGAACAGGAATATAACAACTGAAAAAGGCTGGAGTGTTGTGCATGGCATTTTGTACTAATGGCGAAATACATGAGAATGAAGGAGGCATGAGATACGGGTGTGTGCTAATGGTGGGTAAGGGGATAGAAATGGTAGTTGTTGGTGTTTGATCTGTGCCAGGGTGGTTGTCTGGCCGTCGGAATTCAGAAATCTAGTCTGAGTCTGCCTGCCATGCATAATATGTGGTGTAAGCCAATATAATTCAAGTGGTCTCTTGGGCCAAACTTTGAGCGTTCTTCCCTTTTCCTTCCTCCCCCTCACTGCTGAAATGGTTGGTAGAGAATTTAGTGTAAGAGAAGGTGGGCTGCAAGTGGGTGGGCTTGGGTTTGGGGTGGTTAAGAAGCTTACAGTGATGATGGTACAGGCTTTGACATGCAGCTTATGACCCTTTTAAAAGGACTTGTGGTCTTTAATAATTGTATCAGAGAGCAGACATACAGTTCTTGTGTGGTAGTACTATGAAGTACAGGCGCTGTGGGGTGGCACCTGACAGATTTCTCCTTAATGAGCATTTGTTAAAGTTACTAAAACACCTTTAGAGGTGGAAGCCTAGTTTTAGGTGTATTTGTGGTCATACTCTCACAAGTATAAGGGGTTATATAGGCCTAGCCTGTCCCCCTTGCCTCTTCTCTGATCAAGGAGCATCACCTCTCCTGTTCACTGGTTGTCATGAGTGTCCCAATGTTAGCTTCCATATTCTTTGAAGTATTGGAAACAGAGCGGTCTGGAGTTGAGACACCAGGAGCAGCAGAGAAACTCTTTCTGGTTCTCCCGCAGTGGGAAGAGCCTTAGTATTTGCTGTTGTGGAGCATTTGATACTATTAATTTAAAATATTGTGAGGTTTCCCAGTTCTCTTCCAACCAGTTGTTGTTCAGGAGCAGGGAGATTTGTGTAAAATCTGCCTAGTGCTATAATGTCTTCTCTGACTGGTGGTGGCTCTCCCATGAGGCTAGTTCTGGAGTGAAATGAGAGCCAGAGAGAGATACACATGCCTCAGTCTAGTTACAGCATGGGCATTGGGGATCCTCATGGATATGAAAATTAGGTGAATGACTTTCCTGCTCAAGTAATATAAGCTATTTTGGATCCAGCATCACAGGTATCAGAGCACAGGATGACTGATGAATTTGTTCTAATTAAATAGCATGATGGAGCCTCTGTTCCATAACTTGTTGTCTCTCCCTTGCTCTTCACTTCACAGGAGAAAGAGAAAGCCCATGAGGGAGCACGTCCTATGCGGGCCATCTTCTTGGCTGATGGGAAGATCTTCACAACTGGCTTCAGCCGTATGAGTGAACGGCAGCTGGCACTCTGGGACCCGGTGAGTAGGAAGAGGGATTTGTGGGGAAATGAACCTAGTTCAAAGATGTGCATTATTCTTCAGGGGGTAAGCAAAGGATGGTAGGGGTCTGTGTAGGAAAGGAGCCCTCTCTGCATCCTGGGTTCTTTGTTCTGAGCAAAGGTGTCACCCTACTATCCCACCTAGAGAAAGCTGTGTCATTTTTTCATCTGAACAGAAGTACTTTTAATCCTCATAATTGTACAAAACGGTGGTGGCTAAAAGATTAGCCATTCATTAGGTGATGCATACATCTGTTGTATTCTCTTTGTTTTTGTATTCCAGGAGAATCTGGAGGAGCCCATGGCATTGCAAGAGCTGGACTCGAGCAATGGGGCCCTTCTTCCCTTCTATGACCCTGATACCAATGTTATCTATGTCTGTGGCAAGGTATGCTACCTAAAGGAGGGTTTGAAGCATTAGTCAGAGGGTTGGTCTTAGATCGGGAAGACTCAGGTTGAAATCCCTACTCTGCCATGAAGCTTACTGTTTCTCAACCTAACCTATTTCATGAAGTTGTTCTGAGGATAATAGGGGACAAGAGTAATATTTGCCACCATTATTTTCTTTAAAGAAATACCACAAACAGAACTTTCATATTATTTCTAACAGTAGTGTACTATGATGTATATTCAGACATTTACCTCTTAAATCTCCAAGGTTGGCATAATCATATGATACACGTATCTGAAAATCAACCCCAGGACAGTCAATGGGCAATATTTCATTCCAAACTTCTTGTTTGCACTTTTGTTTCTTCCATTTCTATGCTCTGAACTGAGAATACTACACAATGCAGGTATTCCCTTTTTTGCTCCTCCTGTTCCCTAACTAGTGAGCCCTGTTTCCTAAAAAGGAAGTGCAGAGTCCTAAATGATTTGTTGAGATGGGGCAGTCACAATGGGCTGGAGCCTACCACAGCATTCAACTGATTGCAGAGAGGTTCCTTGTGCTGGAGGAAGGTTTTGCGCTTAACTGAGCAGAGAGAGGTTGGATCTGACCCTGTCTCCTTGATCAGGAGTGTCCACTGTTTGTCCTTTGTCCCATTCCCTTCCAGGGAGACTCAAGCATCCGGTATTTTGAGATCACAGCAGAAGCACCCTACATCCACTTCCTGAACGTGTTCATTAGCAAAGAACCACAGCGTGGCATGGGATGGATGCCCAAGCGAGGTCTGGATGTCAACAAGTGTGAGATCGCCAGGTATTCAGAATGGCCGGGGGAGATGGGGGAGTTGGGCTGGCATTCTCATTAATATAGGAGCCAAGGATCTTAGTAAAGCATTTCTTGATAATATGCATTATGTTGCTGTTGCCCCATTAACTCGTCTGTACCCTTCTCTCTCTGTGCAGGTTTTACAAGCTCCATGAACGCAAATGTGAACCCATTATCATGACAGTGCCAAGGAAGGTGAGTGCTTGATCAGAAGGGGGCTGGGGGCACAGTCTAAGTTTAATTACAAGGAGCTCCTGTGCAGCCCTATTTTTTTCTTGCTATTGTTTGGGGACACAGAGGGGCACGCAGGCGTGGCCACAGGGAAGCTCCAGAGGTATAGCTGTATATAAGCAGATGATTTCACAAGAGCCCTTTGGTCAGCCTTTCAGTTCTGCGTTACTCTTGAGGCATGGGGAAAAAGCCACTCCCACTTCTCTGTCCATCCAGCACTTTGTGACTATGCATGATGGAGCATACAGTTTGTATACCCTATGTTTAACTTTTGTCTATCAGGAGAGGCTGCTGTGCCACTTCCAGGATATAAGGTCTCTCCCCAGTCAGTATATTCCTCCCTAAATGAACAGCTGGATCTTCTCAGAGATATCAACAGCCTTTATATCCCAACAGCAGTATTTGTGTGGGTGGGTGGACACTTGCACTCCAGTGACTTCTATATAAAGCTGGCCAAAATACCCCCCACTGCTCCCCACCTCACTGCTCAGGTCTCATATATGTGTTTTGTCCTATGACTAATCAGGACTATGACACCACAAAGCTACTCTGTGGATTTTAATAATATCGTGTATGTAATGCTCTGTTCGAAATGCTTCGCAGTCATCATAAGAGAGGCTGGTATTATTGCATATGAGAAGCTGAGAAAATACCTATTAAATTCATGGTGCTGGTAAGATTTGAATTGGCGTTCATAGTCTTTGTCGTTACTACACACAAGTACAGCATTTGTGGGAAGCCTTACTTCAGATGTTACATTATTATTTTATTTTGCATTTTTCATGTTCTCTCTTGAGCATAGACAAGGAGGTTTGGTTGAGGTTGAACTTGATACATTGAGTCATTGGTATTTATACTCAGACTTTAATTTGGACTTCTTGTCCTTCAAGAGATAATGCATTTCATTGTGTTTTAGTTCTTTGCTGGCCTCCTTGGAAATGGTTCTGTGGTCCCTTTCTCTTCCCCCCACCTTGAAAAATGGGTAATAGTCATTAGTATTAAAACTTGAAACCACATTGTGCCTTGAATGTATGTCTACTAAATGTCATTCTAGTAGCTCAGTGTTTAGTTGTGTTATAAACAAGCTTACCAATTGAACGCTGAATGGACAAGTTAAAAGCAAAGGCCTGGCACACCAGTTTTTCTTCAGTGAAGCTTTTTGAAGCAAGACTTCCCTGGCTAACCCTTTGCAATTTCCTACGAGCAACTTTAAGCTGCTGTGTAACTTAAAGCTTTCAATGCAGTTCACAGTATAAAACAACATAGTCACAGAAATCTTTCAGTCCTTAAAATACTCTAAACTTCATCCTGAAACACCCAGAAGAGAAGAACAGTCTTCATGTACATCTGGAATGAGGTATGTGAGAAACACAAATGAATCTTCTAAGGAGATGAGTTCCATAGTGGTGGGGCAATCTGTGAAAAGGCCCTGCTGTTGCTGGATACCAATCTTGCATCAGATTGAGATGTTATTCTGAATGGGGTCTTGTTGGCCAACTTTCAGGAAAGATTCATATGGAGTAGATACTGAAAAAGATACTCTGCTCTAAAACTGTTAAGAACTTTAAAGGTCAGACCCAGCAGCTTGAATTGTGCTCAGAAACATAGAGATAATCTGTATGACAGTTATAGCACTGATGCTATGGGCCTGTTACACCCAGTGAAAACTTTAGGGCCTCTTGTAGTTTTTTGACAGCCTTGTGGGCAGCCTCACATCAAATGCATTACAGTCGTGTCATCTAGAACTCTAAGGCATAAATGGTACTGGCAGTGCCTTTCTTTTCCAGTAGTAGGCATAGTTGTCAAATTAGCCTAAGTTATGACCTCTGAGGCTAGGGAAGCAAAGCTGAATTGAGAAGAATCCCAGAAGACTGTGGTTCTATCATGGGCACTGCCTTTGCTAACTGGACGCTGTATCTCTTACAAACATCACATCTGTCTTGTCTGGACTGATCTTCAGTGTATGCACCCTCATATAATTCATGACCACTCCAGGCAGCTATTCAGAATGGCAGCTGCTTTGTCTGGATCAAGTTACTAGAAGAAATAGAGCTGGTTGTTGTGTTTCTGATCACCACACTTGAACACATGAAGCTGCCTTATACAGTATTGTCTACTCTGACCAGCAGCAGCTCTCCAGCCTCAGGCAGAGGTCTTTCACATCACCTACTTGCCTAGTCCCTTTAACTGGAAATGCCGGGGATTGAACCTGGGACCTTCTGCATGCCAAGCAGATGCTCTACTACTGAGCCACAGCCCCTCCCAGCCACTTCATGTTCATATTACATAGCACAAGAGACAAAATCTAACCCTGAGGAACTTCATAGGACAAATCCCATGGAGCAGAGCAGAAGTCTCCAAGCACTACCTTCTGGGACCTATAAAGAGCTGGAGCCACTGCAAACCAGAACCTGCCAATCCCAACCTGGCAGCGCATCCCATAAATATTCCATGGTATTGAAGGCATCTGAAAGATCTACGTTAACTAACAGGGTCATGGTTCTCCTGCTGAAGGTCATCAAATACGGCATTCAAAAGCTATCTCAGTTCCAGACCTGTAGCTCAATTGAAATGAGCCAGGACATTCAGCATCTTACTTTATATTTGTCTGAACAATTATTCCTTTGACCTGTCCCAGTTTTGTTAATCCTGATTGATGCTTTATGGGCTCTTGGGCAGGGGGACCCCTCCTAGCTTTGTTACTTGAAATACTGAAGCTCAAACTTAAGTCGCCAGGTTTGCAAATGACAGATGTGTTCCGCTATTTAGCGACAGCCTCCCTCTAATTTCAGCCCTAAGGAAAGCAGAACAGAATGTTCTGGCCAGAAGAATAAGTGTTCACTTGAAAGTATGTTCATAGTTTTCTTGCACTTTACCTTGAATTGTGTTGCCAATGGGAACAGTAGATTCTGGTAGCAGAGAGTGACACCAACCAGTATTAACACTGCCATCTCTTTGCAGTCAGATCTGTTCCAAGATGACTTGTACCCAGACACAGCTGGGCCAGAAGCTGCCATGGAAGCAGAAGAATGGGTGGCAGGGCACACAGCAGCACCTATACTGATCTCGCTGCGTGAAGTATATGTGCCCACCAAGCAGCGGGACTTCAAAGTCAACCGAAGGAGCTTGTTGCACGAGAGCCGTCCTGTCTCTGCCAGCACAGGGCCGAGTGCCACACACCCCAGTGCCACATCCCAATCTGCTGCCACGCCTGCCATTAGCACTGGCACTGCCAGTGGGGTATGTTCAGTTTCACTGCCCACACAAGAATGAGGGAGTCTGGGGTGGTTAATGCTTCTCTGCCTTTCTTAACATGGTTGTAAAGAGGTTGAGTTGAAGGGACGGCTAGAAGCGTGTTGTTATTACAAGAGTTGGAAGTAGGATGGGATTCTGATTAATTAGGGATAGGCACTGGAATTAGGGTTGTGCATATTCAGCATGTCTGTTGAGACTCAAGAGCCCTCACTACTTCAAGAAAGGCAAATTTCTAGCCCCTCATGAATCTAAAAAAGTTTGGAACACGTGTGTAGCATCTGATTAAGTTTCAGGTGTCTGAGAAGAACCTGTTGGACCTTGTGTGGACTTTAGAGTCCTGTATAGGTACCATTGCCACATTCATTCAGGCAGTCTCAAAGTTTACCTTGTCTTCTTTCATTTTTTTGGTACACATTTCTAAATGCTTGGTAATTAGGGCTGCCGACCTCCAGGTGGTAGCTGAAGATCTCCTGGGATTACAACTGATCTCCAGGTGACAGAGATCAGTTCACCTGGAGAAAATGGCCAATACCTGCCCTTCTCAGGCTCCACCACCAAAATCTCTAGGTATTTCCCAACCCGGAGCTGGCAACCCAGCTACTGGAAGCAAAATAGATCATGTAAAGTATGTTTGGAATTTCTCTCTTTGAGAGTAACAGCTTCCTTCCTTCCTCTGGCTTCCATAAGGTTATGGCTGGTTGCATTGATCATGGTTGGAAGCATTTGTCCGTGTTGCTGTTTCTTCCTCCTATCTGCATGCCTGGTAGGAGTCTGTCATTGGATGGGTTGACCTGAGTAGCTGGGATTGTGGATGTGATAGAAGAGCACTGAGCCTGTTTTCCTGTTGCAGGACAGTGGGCAGATAGCTGAGGAGGTACTTCGTGAGGTAGCATCACTGCGAGCACTTGTGGCTGCACAGGGAGAGCGCATCACAAGGCTGGAGGAGCAGCTGAGCCGCATTGAGAATGGCGATGTCTAGGGGTCTTGGCCCACTGAAGAGACCTCACCAACATGGATCTTCTTCAATGCTTCACCCTTCTTCAGCTGCCAGTAATCCCTCACACTGCCTCATCCTACCCTGTGGTGCAAGAAAGGGACTTGCCCTCTCTTGCGGCTACTGGAGAAATGTATTGGGTTTTGTGTCTGAGCAAGCCTCCTCTTCTTGTTGCTCTCCCATTCTATTTTTTTAACCAAGGGGCAGTTGCTGGGCTCTCCACAGCTGTCCCTTTGCCTTATTTTGGTCAGGGTCCTTCTGCTTGGTCCCATTCCCATGGCTGGGGTTAGCCTGCCCCCTTATAGGGATCAGAACTAGCTAAGCTCTCTGCCTGATATGTTCCTGCCCTCCACTATTTCTGCTGAAGTCCTACTGGGACTTCCTGAAGTCTCAGGGCAGACAGGTTTGGTTGAAAGCTAGTGCCTCCTGTGATAGCATGGGGAGACACTGTTGAGTTGGCTATGCCTCTTTTCCCCTATTAAGACCACTGAGAGCCTGTTGAGGAGGATTCTTCTGCTTCTTTTCCTGAATTTATATTTGCAACGACACCATGGAGGTGACCTGTGAATGCAACTGTGAAAGAAGCCAGCCATCCAGTCACTGTCCTGAGATCACTGTATCTGGGACACACCCCTCTTCAGCCCTCAGAGAAGCAGGTTCTGACTAAATAACAAAAAGAGGGTGGGGTGAGGGGAAAATAACTATTCAGGGTCAAGATCTTTATTTTCATTCCAAATAAACGTCTTTATAAAGCCACAGCTCTCTGCAGATGTCTGTTGTTGTTCTTGTGATTCTGGAGATAAATTAGGGGTAAAGTCTCCACAAATGCATGAGCCTCTGATAGGCCATTTTAAGGTGATTGCGTTTACATTAATGACAGCAGGAAACGCACAGAAGTAGTGTCTGATCATCTGAAGGGTCATAAAACATAAGAACCCTGCTCGATCAGACCAGATGTCCATTTAGGCCAACACCCTCTCTCACAGTGGCTAACCAGTTACTCTGGAGGGCCAACAACAGGGCATGGAGACCAAGGCCTTCCCTTGAATTTGACTCCTGGCACTGGTATTCAGAGGTCTGCTGCCTCTGACTGTGGAGGTTCTTTTTAGTCACCAAGGCTAGTAGCCACTGGAAAGCACATCCTTCATGAAACTGTCTAATCCCCTTTTAAAGCCATCTATGCCTGTGGCAGCAAATTCCACATTTGAATCACTTGTTGAGTAAAGAAGTATATCCTTTTGTCTGACCTGAATCTACTGCCCATCAGCTTCATTGGATGCCCTTGAATTCTAGTATTTTGGGAGAGGGATAAAATGTTCTGTGTGCACTCTCTCAACCCCATGCATAATGTAATACTCTTCTGCCATGCCTCCCAACAGTTGTCTCTTTTCTAAACTGAAAAGTCCCAGACTCTGCAACCCCTTCATCATCTTGTTTGCTCACTTCTGTACTTGGTCAAGGGCTTTGGTGTCCTTTTTGAGATACCAGAACTGCACGGTATTCTATATGAGGCTGCACCATAGATCTATACACAGGGGCATGATAATATTGGCTGCTTTATTTCCAAGTCCCTTTCCTAAGAATCCCCAGTATAGAATTTGGCTTTTTTTACTGCTGCTCTCAGCTATGACCAAGATCCTTCTCTCTTGTCTCAACTACTTCACATGCCTATTAGCATATATATTTCAAGTTGGGATTTTGTTTTGTCCCAGAGTACATCACCTTACACTTATGAACACTGAACTTCATTTGCCATATTGAGCTCTTCACGGTTGGCCTTGGTTTTCAATCTCCTGAAAATTTTTGGGTTACCTGTAAACTTGGCCACTACACTGCTCACCTCTAGTTCCAGATCATTTATGAAAAAATTAAATAGCACCAACACCAATAGTAATCCTTGTGGGACCCCACTGCATACTTTCCTCCATTAAGAACATCTCTCATCACCTCAATTTGGCACAGTTCTTCAGACTCCTTTCCTGAAAACAGTGGCTGTGGCCTGAGTACATACCCCACACTTTCCAGTGAACACAAGCGCAAGTAACTCACTTTAGCTTCTCTGCCAGCTCCCGATCTTCCCTTAGAAATCCGTTTATTCCTTGCTTTAAAAAAAAAAAAAAAGTTCAGCTTCTTGTTTTCTATATTGGCCAGCCAGAGGCCTCCAGCCAAGCCTATAACTAGGACATGAAGACAGTAGCCTCCCACATAAGCTAGCATGGTCTCTGCAGATATACCACTTCCTGCATTCAGCTAAGCTGAAGTTTGACTGTAAAAACCAGATCCCTCTTCTAACAAGACGTATATTCTTGATGGATGCCTGTAGGAAAGACTCTGCTTCAGCATTTCATATAGGAAGACTAATAACTGGAACTATTGTGTTCACCAAGGTGTGCATGTTTCAAAAGACCCACTTGAACATTTTTGGTGCCAGTAGATTATTCCTTTGAGTTGCTCTACACCTATTCCAACCAAGTTTCTGTATGCAAGTGAAATGTAGCATGCTGTGTGCACATGCGTATGTTCGGGTCTGGAACTGTGCAGCAGCCACCCTTCCATTCAAGACGTTCTGTATCAGAGAGTGAGCAGAGTCAATGTGCTGATTTTTTTTTGTGCCATCCGGATCCTTCCAAGTAACAGACCCAGTCCATCTTATGTAACGCGCACATGCTGTAGGTAGTAGCTGAGTATTTCTTTTCCCCAGCAGAGCAGTGGGGAGATGCTTTGTGTGGGGCAGCAGGTGCACTGCTCTTCCTGTTCTCAGATCAAGCAGCAGAGACTGTTCTAGGGCTGGCAGGAAGCTTGTGGTTGATACCCGTTGAGACAGCTCTGCTGCCTGAGTTAGCAGGAAACACTGTATCACGGGTTGGTACTGCTTATGAACTGTGGTCACCCTGTGGTTGTGAATTCCTGACAAGGTAGAGAAATATTCTATCACTACCTTTTCTTTAAGGTAAATGCTGTGGAGAAATGCACTGCACTTTGGGCTACATCGCACCCCCTCCACACACCTTCATTCTAATTAGTTTCTCTGTCAGTACAAGGATAGAAAACAGGAGAGCAGTCAATTGCTTCCCCAGGCACCCAGTATTTAAGGCTTGGTTATGCAGGTGGTTCTAGCCAGCAGAGAACAATCAAAGGGACATCTCATGACCTAACAGGAATGTAGAAAAGAGCAAGAGTCCAGTAGCACTTTAAAGACTAACAAAATTTTTCTGGCAGGGTATGAGCTTTCGTGAGCCACAGCTCACTTCTTCAGAAAGTGAAGTGAGCTGAAGTGAAGAAGTGAGCTGAGGCTCACGAAAGCTCATACCCTGCCAGACAGACTAGCACGGCTACCCACTGTGAATTAACAGGAATGTGACATCTATCTTCCAGGGAGGGACTGGAAAGGAAGGACTGACCCACAAGGGGGGGGGGGAGAAAAAAAAAGGAATAAATTCCCTGTACCCAAGGGGACGTATGCCCATTTCGGGTGATTTTATTTGGGGATACCTTGGAGAAAGATGCTCTCACACATGGAGTCCATCCTGATGGTTGCCCTCACCCTGTGGAGGTAACAAAGGCCAGGCAGCCCAGACAAATATTCAAGGTACTGGATGACTCAAACAACACTGTAACTTTAAAAAAGTCAACAACAACAGTCAGAGAACATTCAGATAAAGGACAGAGTAATGTGTGTATGCATCTTTACTATGTAGCCTTGCTTGATCTGTTGCTGTCCAGAGTATGCATGTGTGGACTTTTGAATACATTTCTTATTTTGAGTGTTGGAAATTTGTTCTCGGTAACCTTAATAAGCCTGATTCAAACACATTACTGAAAAGGGTGTGAGTGGGAAGGGAGGCTTTTGGTCAATAAATCGCTAATCCCCAGGAGTGTGAAAATGTAGTAAGCTGTCCCTGCAAAACTAGTCAGAACAAAAGCAGATGTGGGCATTAAGTGGAGCCCATAAATGCAACCCAGATGGAGTACTAGCCCTCTTAGTAGGAAATACACTAATTGACCAACTGGGGGTGGCACAGATACCCAGCGAGAAGACAGGAACACCCCTATGGGAGCTTGGTGGGCTTGAAGAGCAGGATGCTGCCAGGCAGAAACCCAGTACAGCCACTGAGCATCCTGACCTCTTGTAGGGCCCAAAGCAGAATGGCACTTGAGAGTCCGCAGGGACTTTCTATAAGAAATGCTATTTATATTCAGCTCTCTGTCACTGCTGTACTCCTGCTTTCTCCTACAGTTGCATCACTGTGGAATCCAAAGTACTACTACAACTTGACTTTCTAAAAATATTACCACCTCAGTTTCAATGGCTATCCTTTCAATACTAGGAACAAATTCCATACATTCAGATGGAAATATTAAAAAGTCCTATAGGAATCAGCTATAAGCTTAAAAGTACAATGATAGCAAGCATATTTTAATATTGTCCTCTACTGTGGTATCTAAGTAGAATGGGAGATATTTTAGCTTTAATAATGGAGTTTTACCCTGAACAGTTGGTACCTCTCCAGGCTCCTTCCCTGCGATACATGACCTAGTAGCTCAATTTTATATATCACACTTGTAAATCAAGTGACATTAAGGAAGTTCCCCTGCTCCCTAAAATAGTTTCTACACTAATTGAAATACAGAGATGGGTGATACTGCTGCAAACTTTGCATAAGGCAGCAAGTGACACTTTACAGCTTCACCTTCCCTGCACATGTGTGTTTGCTCATATGTGCGTACACAGGAAGCGCTCCCCCACCTCGCTTTTCACAAAGCTGCTGCTTGCAAAGTCTCATTTTCTTCAAAGTTCTATGCAGAGCATCCAAGTGAAGACAGCCCTGTGATTCAGAATGGTAAGTTATCTAGCCAGGTCCAGTAGGGGTGTGGAGAGGGAGATGGATTTGAAGGGGAGGGAAAGATGGTCAAATCCAGCAAGGTTGGGTGGTAATGGTGGCAGAGACTGCAAATATCTGACAAGGAGATTTACTGACCCAAGAAAAACCATTGGGACTAGGAAGAGTCTCTTTTGGTCGAATACGCTTGCTTTTACAACTGGGAGAGAAAACACAGCAACTCTTTGATATGTTAACACTTTTCTATTGGGCAAGCTGGGTTTGATTGGTTTTGGGCTCCAGAACCCCAAGTCCAGGTTGCCCAATACCTCATTTGACACACATGGGGGGGAGACCTGAAAAGGAGCTGTCCCTTACTGTGTAACTCCAAGAGGACTAACATCCTTGCTATGCATACACCTATAATCTAACTTCCAGCAAAAAAAGGGGGGCAGATGCTCAGAAAATGACTTACCTAGCTTAGTAACTTTCCCCATGTTTTTACTTTCTTAGACTGCAAACTAGAACTATACTGTATTTGCTCTTGAGTTGCATATTGTAGTAATAAAGTTTATTTAGTTAACACAGACTTCCTTGATTTCTAACCCAACATCCAGACCACATGCCCCATGCTGCTATACACCCTTGGGTAGCTGTACCAGAAGCAGGGAGGAGTCAAAGGAAAGTAAGATAGTGAGAATTCTTAGTAGAGGATTTTAAAAAGTGATTTTCTGCCGTCTTTGGCAGGGCTTCATATCAGTTAGATAATCTTGCTGGGGAGAAAACCCTTACATCTTTGATGTCTGCTACAATCTAACTCCTCCACTTGCTTATCTCTGGTTTTAAGTAACATCTCCTAGGCTTTCTCTTCTCCAAACAAAGTAGAGAAGATCAGGAAGCTACCACTTGCAGCAAAATGCACAAGATGGAGGCATGCCCAGCCTTGATTGGTTAGGTGCCGCCATGCCACACAATCTCCCGCTTCCAGAAAAAAAATGCAGAGGTCTTTATAACAGAATCCTGTTGCTCTAGAGATTTTTTTTTATTGTGGAGGGGAATGTGCTGCACCTGCTAAAGTAGGAAGGCATAGTCCGCAAAAAAATTTAAATGACAACATTCTAGAAGAGCCTTGGAGCATCACATTCTCTTCAGTCCAGTACCCAAGATGTCTAGTTAACAACAAGCATTTTGGGGTTGTAAAACTAGACACTATATCTTTTGAACCGCTTATAGGCCTTTGTTATAATTATATTTCCCCTCCATTGGGGGGCAGGGAATAATGCAGGCTGTGCTGATTCTCTTTCTGTGTGTAAAGTGCCGTCAAGTTGCAGCAGACTTATGGCGACCCCTTTTTGGGGTTTTCATGGCAAGAGATGTACAGAGGTGGTTTGCCAGTGCCTTCCTCTGCACAGCAACCCTGGTATTCCTTGGTGGTCTCCCATCCAAATACTAACCAGGGCTGACCCCTAACCCTGCTTAGCTTCTGAGATCTGACGAGATCAGGCTAGCTCTACTGCTGGTCAATACTAATTGAGCCTAGTGTGCTTTGTAAACTACATTGAGGTGCTGAGAGTCCTGCCTAGCGAGAACAGCATAGAAAGGAGCAAAGCTACATTTCTTATTTTCTGGGCAACTTTGGGGTGTTTCTGCCCTATTTTTTTCTCCATTTAAAAAGACCTTTCTACTGATAGGTACATACTTCATGCCTGGCAGAGTCGCTCATAAATACTGCAGCAGAGGGCCCAGCAAGGCCTTTAATTGACATTATAGTTAACGGAAGGGGAAGGAAAGGCTGTAGGAAGTGGGCTGGTAAGAAAACAATTGCCTTGGCCAAGGCTCAGCAACACATAGGAGGAACCCACCCACCTAATGCTCTATTGGAAACCGGCAATTTGCGTGTGCTGCAGAAGTTGCAGTTAAACATGCCCACAGCCCTGGAAACCTTTTCTGCTATCTTTACTCACACAGAAAGCAGAACTGCACTCTCCCTGTAGAATGGTAATTTTAACCCATTGAAGTGCTGATGCTAGCAGTCTTAAAACACACTAGAACCAGAATCCCTTTCTGTGGAAGCCTTTTCCTTTAGCTGCCTTCCTCTGTTTGTCATTATAGCAGCATAGCTGTGGCTCAGTGGTAGAGCATCTGCTTGGCAGGCAGAATGTCCCAGGTTCAATCCCCGGCAGCTCCAGTTAAAGGGACTGGGCAAGTAGGTGATGGGAAAGACCACTGCTTGAGACCCTGGAGAGCTGCTGCTGGTCTGAGTAGACAATACTGACTTTGATGGACCAAGGGTCTGATTCGGTATAAGGCAACTTCATGTGTTCATGTGCACTTTTGGCTCAACACTCTAAACCAAGGATCCCCAATGTGGTGCCCATGGATGTGTGATTTTAGAAAGAGCTTCTGGAGGTCTGTTTGGCTGTGCAGATTTTTTTTATAAAAAGTTGCTTCGGCAACAACTGCCACCACAACACAAGGATCTTCACTGTGTTAATGTGTGTGTAAACAAGGAAATTTTTTAAAACAATATGCTCACTTTATAAGACATCCTGTTAGCTTCTGCCTGAAACGCTGAAGTATTACTGTTAGAGTTCGATATAAACTCACTCTCTGACATTTTGTGGTTGGCTCCAAGTCTGGAGGCAGCCATTTTGTTGCACCCACTGCCCTGTGGCAGAACTCCAAAGGTGCTCACAGGCTCAAAAAGATTGGGGGCTTCTGCTCTAAGCTTTAATGTCACAACATCTCCTTCACAATTCCTGCCAGCCCCAGCCAAATGGTTAAGCAGGTAAAGTTGCCCAACAGAAGCCCTCTACTTCACTGCAAAAGAGGCTGATTTGCAGGATGTAGGCAAACAAACTGCTCCCCCTCCAGGGGTTTCAGCCTAGATTTAGGTTAAATAAATGTAACCTTTCTTAGATGTCAGGATAATTTATGTAAATGAAGAGGACCAGGGCTACACTTTAGATAGATTTAACCTCTCAGCGCCCTGGCCTGGATAACCCAGGCTAGCCTGATGTCATCAGATTGCAGAAGCTGAGCAGGGTCAACCCTGGCAAGTATTTGGATGGGAGGCCTTCATGGAATTTCAGGGTTGTGACGTGGAAGCAGGCAATGGCAAACCACCTCTGAACGTCTCTTGCCTTGAAAACCGCACCAGGGGTCGCCGTAAGTCAAATGTGATTTGACGGCAAACAAATAAACCCCTCAGCAGCAGTGTGAGGTGGAGCCTTACGACTTGCCTGAGAAAAGATGTGTAAACTGACATCACACAGGCTGTTCCCCTGGATTCTCCTGTTCCTGATGAACATATTGCAGGTTGGGCTGGGTTACAATGGAGGCCCACGTCTCCTTACCTCATTGTACCAATTAAACCTATCTGCTTCTATTACCACACCATCATGTGGAAGACACAACAAAATACAAGGAAAACAGAGCTCCAGGATGCACATAAAGGCTAGCGTGAGCAGAAAGGAACAGAACTGTGAGAAAACAGCAGCAGCTGCTGAGAACGGCAAGTCTAGAGAACGCCTGCCCACACACAGCAGCAAATGTAGCAGGGACCAGTTAAGAACACGAGACCTTTATCACACATGTCTGTTCAAGAAAAAAAAAGACTTGTGACCCTCATGCAGCAAGATGCCATAAAGAGAGCTTCTGGCCTGCCAGCAGGGGAGGGGGATGCTGGTGGGCTAGGAGCTAAAGTTCTGGTGCTAAGCGGATTCTGAATTACCCAGGCAACCCACAGAGGACAAACCTTGGCCTTCCTATACAGATCGCAAGGGTGGTGATGTTGTCTCTCTACCACTACCACATTTTTGTACAGCAATTGGTGAGCTTTTAACTGTTTAGAGTATAAAAGCAAATTTAAACCCAAGCCAGAATTGATTCATCAGAACAAATCTTTGCCATACTGGTGGTCAGCATGTGCCAAATTAATCAGCTGTAGCAAAGGCATAGGCTGGCTAGAGTTTATAGAGAATGTGCTGAGCTGGAAACCTATGACAAACACAGCCTCTAGTCCAATTTGGAGCTTTCCCTCAGTTTCCCACCACAATCTTTTTCTCTATTACTCTGCCACCAGTCTGGCAGCCCCTTTGGCGAGCTAGATAGGAAAGGCTGAAGCAATAGTGCCCTTGTGGTATCTTATGCCACCCATATGCTCACAGCAGACCACTTCACCTCCACACTAACCTTCCATTATAAGGAAGTTCATCGTGGCAGAGCCACCTTTTCACAGTCCAGTAAAGTAAAACAGCAGTGCACAAGGGCTGAGTGGTACAGCGACTGCTAGGCAGGCAGAAAGCCCCAGGTTAGCGCCCATCAGGTAACAAATGGCATGAAAGACCGAGACCCTGTAGAGCTGCTACCAGAGTAGACAATACTGACCTTGAAAGACCAGTGGTCTGACTCAGTACAAAGGCAGGTTCCTGTGACATCTTCTCCATCTGGTCAGCAGGCAAAGAAGTATGAGAAAGGCCATGAGGCACATGATGCATCAGGGGGCCCTGGGAAAACTCATCTCCCTGTTAGTGGACTGTCATTCCTGTACTCTGCCAAATACCAGTACAGACAGAAGCATCCCACAATAACAATTGCTCCCTCCAAAAACTATTAAGGTGCAGGCTTTGATTCCATGAAGAGTACTGAAGCCCCACAGAGTGGGGGAGTGGACTCAGAACAGAGAATCTCAATAGCTTATGTTTTAAAAGAGTATGTTTCAAGCATATCTTCACAGCCATAAGTCCAAAAAGCAAGTAGACAAGGCCTACTTCGCCTACTCAAAAGCCAGAAGAGTGGCTCACCAAGATTTCCAGAAGCCCAGGGTGGGGTTTGAGAACCTGGCATAGCTCCTCACATGTCCCCCAGACTAACAAAACCACAGTAAATTATGCAAAATGTACATGCAATTTTCCTTAATTTGCATAATGTATACAGCTCACACTATTAAGCTTTTCTTGGCACCACAATTTTCTTTTTGACACAGAATACATACTGCCCTGAGTGTCATGGGGGGTAAAGCCTTATTGTGGGATATGACCAGAGACGGAGCATGTACTGAAACCACCATCTCTCTCACTCCTTTGAATAAATGCAAATAGGAAATAGCAGGTAGTCTATAAATCCACAGTGAGGCTGTCAAGCTATTATCAAGTCTACTACAGCATCTAATAGAAAGCTTGAAAAGTACTGATAGTTAGGAATGCAATTAATTCTCTTTTTATGACTCCAGCCTTCCTGGCTACGCTAAGTGATGTTAAAGATACACATTTCTGGTCAACATTAAAAAAACAAAGGGTCTTTTAGCAGTCATAAAGCCTTGTAATTTCATACAGCTCCCCATGCTGCCCATTTATACCCCTCCTCCTTTCAACAGTCTCTTGTAGAATCCAGTTAACATTGCATAATTAGGAGTTAAGAGCAGAATTCAAAGATCCATGGTTATGGTAGCCTCTCCAGAGGTGGAAGAGGCAAGAGGATAACTAGGACTGTGTGTTAGCACTGGCCTCCCAGGGACAGTGACTCATCTTGGCTCCTCTCTTCCCATAGGGTCTCCAGTTCCCCCATGCTCTCTCTGTACTGCTCCTGCTGTTTCCAGTTTTTCTGGAGAACACAAAGGCTTCAGAGGAAGGCAGCAGCAGTCATTCTGATTCAACCACCGTGAGCCTTCTCTTCTGTCTGCTGCTGTTCCTTCTTGTGTTACTGTTCTTAGCCTTGCGCAGGCTGAGCCGTGATTCGGAAGGGAGGTGCCACCCCCGACGTCTGGTGGGAGCCTTGATCCGCCGATGGCAGGCACTCAGGGGGGAGCTGCCCCAGGATGAGGAGCAGAGGGTGGAAGAGCTTGAGGAGCCAGAGCAGCAGCAGGACATGGAGGCGGAGGAGCAACTCCAGCAGGAAGACAACCAGGAGGAAAGGCAGGAAGACCTCAACGACAGCATCAACTCTGAGACCCCTGAAGAGGCTGAGCTACAGCACCCTCCTGAGGAAGATGGTACAAAAGCAACAGAGGGCAGCGCCGAGGCCTTACTTAGTGATCTGCATTCCTTCTCTGGGACAGCAGCCTGGGAGGACAGTGGCAAGCATTTCCACGTCACCACCCTCTAGAAGTTGCAAGAAGAGCACAGCCAGACTCTCCGCAAGGTCAACTATGGACTGAAGTAGTGTTGGGCAGCAGCCCCACCTCTGATGACTTCCATAGACTGAACCCCATCTCAACCCTAGTGCATGGCAGAGGCTCATCAGGGACCACTCTACCCACTTCCCTCTTTGTAACTACAACCCTTCACTCGCTTGCTCTCACCTGCCTCAAAAATGGCAGCTCATTTTGGGAATGTACCTTCCTTGTGATAATAAAGCAGAAGGAATACGTTTGCACACCTCCTGCACCAGTAATGGGTCGCTGGGTCTCTTGCTATAATAATTGCACTTAGCTTCGACAGAGGTCTTTTTGAGGCTTCAAAGCACTTCATATGTGTCACAGTGCTAGTGCTAATACTACCTATTAGTCCTTTCAACAAGCACCCATTTTCTGAGCATGCATCTAACCAAAACAATTTGGTTGTCAATACCTGGGATTCATTCGTAGCCAAGAATATAAAGGTATGAAGCAAAGTGGATTGTGGCCATGGGAGAGGACTTTCCTTGTACTGCCCATTAGGCAAACGTAAAGGGGGGAGGGCAACAGTTTTTTGGTACCAGGTGTTTTCTGGGCAAAGGACAGATAAAGACCCATGGAGAGGGTATAACTCCACCCAGAAGGTCATATCCAGCCACCAATGGCAAAGGGATCTTCCCTCGCCTAGTAAATGCTAAACCTATAATTGACACAGATACAGCAGCAGTGAGGGAAGCCAGCCCCTACACCTCCACTGTGATCCCCTGGCAGAGCCCTCCCAGTCCCAATGCACACTCAAGCACACACACTGCTAGAAGGAGGCAGATATATCCAGCTGTCGGCAGGTGCCTTGCAACTGGTCCTTTCTCCATCCTAAGCTTTGTCCACTCCCACCGTAATTCATTATACATTGAATCGAAAGCACCTCATGTAGGGATAGTTCCCCACAACGGGGAAACACCAGCACCACGGGCTTCTGCAGCCGGGAAGGAAGGCCGGCCCTTGCAACAGGAAGACCACATGCTCCTCAGCTGGACTCAAAAGGCCCTGTGGTCCAGCTCTATTCCCTGCCATGCCCTGTCCAGCAAGCAGAGAGCAATGCCCCATGGGGAGGCAGACCGTCCAATTATTTCCTTATTGGCCCAGCTACCGTGCCCTCCCTCGGCTTCCCTTTTGCTTCTGCTTCTTGGCACCTGATGGCGTTTTGATGGGCAGTGGGGCAGTAACCTCTGGCACAGGCATGAGGGGAGGGGATGACAGCTCCATCATTTCCACAGTTGTGCTTGGCTTGAAGGCCTCAAAGGGTAAAAACTTCACTGGGCTGCAAAAGAGGAGGTTAAGCTGATTACCTGCTTGGCCACATCCACACCATCCTGCTCTGCCCTACCTCCCAAAGCCTTCCCATGATACTTTTAGCTCTGAGGCCCAAATGGGAAGAGTCATCAGCACAGAAGATCCCCGGGAAGGGCACACCAGAAGCAGCATTTCTTCTGATGTGCAAGGACTTCTGATGTCCTCCCCCCTTCCTGCTAATCCAGTCCCAAAGGATGATGACTCTAAGTAACCATCTGGCTCTGCCTCACTCCAGCATTTACCTGACAGGTGTGCGGGGGCTACTGTTGAGACGACGTGGAGATCGTAGCTTGGGCTGGAAGGAAAAGCCTTCCTTGATGCTCTCCAATACTGATGGGGCTACGTAAGTGAATCCCTACAGAAAAAGCACATGGTCAACAGTGCCATAATGCCGGCTTGGGATCTGGCAACTCTTCAGAGTAGCTCAAGGAGGGCTCTGATACCCCCATCTTCTCGGCACTGTATCTTCTGTTAGGCATCCCTTACCAAGAAGGCCTGGTTGGCACTCTCGCTGAGGGAGCTGTCGTCAGGACTATCCACAGGTGTCTGGCGAGTGAAGCGGGTGTCAAACTGGCTGACATCGTCTTCTGATTGCTGTAGGTGGTAACAGGAGGGGAAGATGACTGTGCCGTGATAAAAAAAGAACCTGCAGTCGTTTCACAGCATGGGACCTCATACATCACTATAATGCTGACTACACAGGCTTTATTGGGAAGAACATGAGAGACATGCCATATCTTCAACAAACCCCATGGATGAGGCCCTGGAGATCTGTGACACAGTCTTCAGAAGAAGAAGAAGAGTTGGTTTTTATATGCCGACTTTCTATACCACTTAAGGCAGAATCAAACCAGCTTACAATCACCTTCCCTTCCCCTCCCCACAACAGACACCTTGTGAGGTAGGTGGGGCTGAGAGAGCTCTAAGAGAGCTGTGACTAGCCTAAGGTCACCCAGCTGGCTTTGTGTGTAGGTGTGGGGAAACAAATCCAGTTCACCAGATTAGCCTCCACCGCTCATGTGGAGGAGTGGGGAATCAAACCCGGTTCTCCAGTTCAGAGTCCACCACGCCAAACCACCATTGTTAACCACTGTACCACACTGTTTCCTTTAATTTTCCTTCAAAAGCATCTGTGTAAGAACTCTTCCCCCTCCCCATCATGATATTTCCTGAATACATCTAAGCAATCCTAAAGTGTAATTAGTCCCAGAAAAGAAAGTGATGAATTTCCAGTCTTTTTTCTCTGCAGCAGTTACAGTAATGTGCATACAATTTCTATCTGAGAAATGGTACAAGGGGGGAAAGGGTTAAGCCCTTTTCTGCTGGCAGCACAGCCACTCCAGTTAAAAATTAGGTCTCCTTGTAACTGTTTTCACTTAAAATTAAAGATGCCAGGAGATTTGAACACAGATCTCTAGCACCCCAATTTAGAAGGCTCTCCTGAGTAACATACACAAGACCAATTGACATGAATTAGTTACCACTTAATATCCTTTTAGTCATCTTATCACAGATAAAGTGGTAACATTTCCCCAATAATTCAATGTAAACTCAAGAGCCACTAGGGATTCTAATTCGTTTTCATGACTATACGCACAGCCCTGTCCCTCCGGCCACCACACATCATCTGTGTATCAAAGATAGAAAAAGTGGACTGAAATTGCCACAAGAGGTTAAATCCAAAATAAAATTATCTCCCAGCCCAATTACATATACATCATTAGTAACTGGCATAGAGGAAAGCAACCAAAGAACTGAGTATGCATAAGGCAAGAGGACAGGCACACAGTTTTAAAAGGAAGTTGGCAACTGAATCATGGCAAAGTCAATCTAGGGAATGTGGTAGGAGCAGATTGTGATCAATGCCTCTTTTGCTCAGTCTCCCTCCATAAACCATCTCCCAAGCTGCAGAGCAAGATAAAAGGCCAAGAAAGTGAAATAGCAAGGAGATGGGGGAAGGGGGAATAAGGGTGGTGACCCTACCAAAGAGGGCCGGAAAGGTGGGTCAACACTCCTGGCCAGCAAGTCATCCCAGTTGATGTGTCGAAAGAACGGGTGCCTCTGAGAGAAGAAGGTAAAGAAGTTAGCGCCACCCAGAACTCCCTGGAGTTCCTAACACATACACTTCTTAACTCCATTTGTACATCTGTGCTCTCTAATTCCTGCAAGACTGTGGATATATCTTAGTCTGGATGGGAAAATCACACTGCAGAGGATTTTTTTTAAAAATAGGATTACAGGACAAACCTTTCCTTGACTTTCCCTGTCCTACTTTGCTACTTAGCAAGCGCAGCAACCTAAGAAAGAAGAAAGGCTGCCGCCCTAACAGATGCATCCGTCATTACACTTCTAATTGAAATATCAAGCAGAAAGACTGGATCCTCCAAATCCTCTTAACAGCAGCTCTTTTACCTAGGTGACAAATTCAAGTCAAAGAAAATTCCTTTCATGTACAGAATCTGGGCCAGTCTGTGTGTGTGTGTGTGTAAAGTGCAGTCAAGTCGCAGCCAACCTATGGCGACCCCTTATGGGGTTTTCAAGGCAAGAGGCTAACAGAGTGGTTTGCCAGTGCCTTCCTCTGCACAGCAACCCTGGTATTCCTTGGTGATCTCCCATCCAAATACTAACCAGGGCTGACCCTGCTTAGCTTCTGAGATCTGACGAGATCAGGCTAGCCTTGGCCATCCAGGTCAGGGCGGGCCAGTCTATACAATGCAGAAAAAGCATGCGGTATAGCCCTCCAGGGACTCTACAGCTTCAGGAACAGGGAACCGAAACTCACACGTCTGAGTATTTCTCCCAGGTAAAAAACCCTTTCCCCCCCATAGACAGCAAGTTTATCCAGATAGAAGCATTCTACCTGTCAGGGTTTGGGGTTCTTTTTATCCTGAAACCATGCTCTTCTTCTGGATTTGCAGCTCAGTTTCCAGTGACCTCAGACTAGATGGCAGAATCAAGCAGCAATTCTAGTTTATAAGGTGCTGCTCAATTCTTGTAAACCTTTTCTGTAAAAGCTACACACCATCATAAAAGTCACACAATGAGTGACTTTTTCAAAAGTACTTCTCACCCAAACACTAAGGAACGTTAACATCTTGCTCACCAAGCCTCCCCCATCCCAAAGGTATAACGGGCTTGCAAGTGAATGGCTAGCTATCAGCAATGCAGTGCTTTATGAGCCAGGAAGAAGAGTCTTAGTGGTGGCAGGCAGGATCCAGGACATTAGCTGGAAATAATCTCCACATTAACCCAAATTATATGCTACAGAAGTCTAAATTATGCAAGCAAATTAAAGAATATATGCAAGTATTTCTCACTTTGTATAAATTTAGAAGGCTGCGCTCGCCAGAGGCAGTTGTGTTGTGAGTCTGCAGGACCCAGTTTCAAAAGAGTTGCTGTTTCCTGAGTGAGGAGGGTTGGAGTGACTGGGGTTAATTGCTGGCTCCACCCTCTGCTGTTGACTGTTGAGGGATGGGACTAAGAGTTGTTCATTTAAAAGGCTGCGCTTGCCAGAGGCGTGAGCCAAAGGGGTCTGGCCTGGGGACCCTGTAAGCTTCTGAAAAGCTTCACCATTTTTAATGTGTTGAGTGTTTTTGCTTCATCAAGCGGTTGTCAGGGGACCAGTCAGAGAAGTGCTAGAAAAAAGCTTAGGAACTTCACCAATGGATCACAGTAGTGTGGCTAGTGAGGGGGCTGAGGCAGTAACGTGCAGGGTCTGTGGCATGTTTGCATTCTTACCTGAGGGTGACAATAATTACACGTGCAGGAAGTGTAAGTTGGTAGTTCTACTAGAGCAGTAGTCGGCAAACCACGGCTCGCGAGCCGCATGTGGCTCTTTGGCCCCTTGAGTGCTGCTCCCGAGGTTGCAATCAAGAAAACTGCCGGTGCGCTGAGTCAGCGCGGCGCAACCCCAACTCTCCAGAGGCTCCGAAAGGGGCTCCCCGAAGGGCTTAAGCCGACTACAAATCCTAGCAGCCTCTCCCCTGCGCATGCGCCCTCCCGCCACGCCAGAGCCAGCGCATGCGTGGCGACCGCCCGGCCTGGTCCTCTGAACAAGGCGGACGGCGATTGGCCACGGAGGGGAGGCTGAGTCGTGCGAGGCGCAGTGACGGAAGGCGCGGGGGGCAAATGGCGGAGAGATGGTCCAGGGCCCTGTTCCCAGAGCAGCCGCAGTAGTCACACTTGTCCCGGCGCCTAGGAAGCGGCGGCGCAGGATGAGGAGGCGGCGGTGGCGCTCCTGCTGTTGCTGATGACTTCGGCGGCGCTGCAAGCCCCGGCGAGGAGGCTGGGAAGGGATCTGCCGGAGGCGTCGCCTGAAGAGACCCAAGCGGGCGCTCAGTCAGTCGGTCGGCCAGAGCGACGGTCGGCCGGGCCGGGTGGCGGTTGGGGATTCGAAGGGTGACACGCATGCGCGTGAGGCCAGGGAGCGCCCCCTCCCCCCTCTGCCTATCCCGGTGGAGGCTCCGTCTCTCTTGTTTTTCTCGCGCACCCGCTCCCCTCCCTGGGCCTTGCTGAGGTGAGTCCTGAGAGAGACCGAGGCGAAGGCCTCGCCGGCCTCCCCTCTGTGATGGCCGCGGCGGAGGGAGGGATGGAGAGAGAGAAAGACAACTTATTCTTTTCCTCGCATTCAGGCCACAGGAAGGGAGGCCGGGTTGGGTTAGGGGAGGGGAGTCAGACAGGCCGAATTGGGGACTGGGAGGAGAAAGAAAGAGGCCTGGATGCTGGGGGTGGCATTACTTCCAGGCTGCCTTCCCCTTTTTTACTCGGGAGTAGGAGGCGTCCTGAGCTCTTCCTCCACTGCCACCATTATTCGAGACTACGGAAGAGGAGATGGGCCGGCAAGGAGAAGAAGAAGCCTGGTCGAGTCGGGGAGGAGGCTTGAGTAGCCGGGAAGCCTATCATCCCTCCCCTGTTTGGGACTGGATCCTCCTCCTCGGCTCGAATCGGGCTTCTTCCCTCTCCCCCCCCCCGCGGTACTCTTGCGTAAGGGGGGTATCAGGCTGCGAGGGTTGTGCGCAGATGAGAGGCCAGGCTTCCCCACCCCCGCCATTGAGTTCAGGGAATTGGGTGGGAGGGAAGTTACGTCGTCGTCCCCCGCCGCGGTCCAGGGACATTCTGCTGAGCCATTGGGGCAGTGCTCGTCGCTACCTATATAGTTTAAGTTTAAGAAATTTGGCTCTCAAAAGAAATTGCCGACCACTGTACTAGAGGAAAAGATACAGGGACTTGAGGCACGCTTGCCACACTCTATTTTATAAAGGAAGGTGAAGAATTAATGGACAGAACTCATGAAGCACTCTTTAGGGGGCAAGAGGAGGAGGAGAGTAAGGAATCTCCACAAATGGATGAGCAACCAACCCAGGAGGAATGTGACCTACAGGAGCAGGAAAATCAGGACTCATTCTGATCCTCTGTTGCTCAGCAATTGGTTCCAGGTTCTTCCCATAGATTCTGGATCACTGAAACAAGGGCTACCTCCCCAAAGCTTGAAAGAAATTTCTCAGCCTCCTGTGAATGAGCGGACTCGAGCTTCTGCTCCCCAATTTAGGAAGAGACATGTTCTGGTAATTGGGGATTTCCTACTGAGAGGGGTAGAGTCTAAGGTGTGCCGACCAGACTTGTTGTCGCGAAAGGTCTGCTGTCTACCAGGTGAACGCATTTAGGATATGACAGAAAGGGTAGGAAGACTCATCAAGCCCACAGATTATTACCCCTTCTTGCTTATTCATGTGGGAACAAATGATATTGCCCAACACAGCCCTGAACATATTAAAAGAGACTATGAGGCTCTGGGTAAAAAGGTGAAGGACCGAGGTTGATTTCATGATTGTTCTTGCTAGAGAACAAATCTTGCGAATCTTGTCGGATGGGAGAACCAGGGAGTTGGCGACGGTGTCTATGTACACTCCTAGATGGCGAAGATGTTGGGTCGGAGTGAGATGGCTTTTCTTGTGGTTGACTAGAAAGCCGTGGCTGTCTAATAGCTGGAGCACGATGTTTGTGTGTTGGATACTTTGCTCTCTTGACGATGAGCAAATTAGAATGTCGTCGAGATATGGGTGGAGCCGTACGCCCTCCTGACGTGCTAGGGCTACCAAGGTCACCAGGACCTTGGTGAAGACTCGTGGGGCTGAACCGAGACCGAAGGGGAGTGCCCTGAATTGAAAATGATGACCATTGTGTAGGAACCTGAGGTATCGCCGGTGATCTGGGTGAATAGATACGTGAAGGTAGGCCTCGGTCAAGTCCACGGAGGTTAAGAAGTCTCCTGGTCTTAAAGCCTCTGCTATTGAATGTAGAGTCTCCATCCTGAAGCGTCTGTATGTGACATGCTTGTTCAGGTATTTCAGATCAAGGATGGCCCGCCATCCTCCGTCTGTTTTCGGCACAGTAAAGAACACGGAATATATGCCCAACGATTGCTCCGAGGGGACTACATATTCTATGGCCTTGATTTCCAACAGATGTTGGATAGCCGTTAAGGTTCTGAGTTTCTTGTCTGGTTGTCGAGACACAGGAGACACTACTAGACGATCTCGTGGTCTTTTGCAGAATTGAATTTGGTAGCCGTGGGTGACAGTCTGTAAGACCCAATGGTCTGTGTGGGCAGGAGACCATTGGTGGTGAAAGAGGCTGAGTCTGCCTCCTACTGGTTGTTGTCTGGCGTCACTGTCTTGGTTGACGAAAGGACTTGTCACCTCTGTCATTTTGGAAATTCTGGGGTCTTGAGGAATTTTTAGGGAAGCGCCCTCCTCTACGAAAGGATCCCCTTCCGTAATTCCATTGACCTCTCTTCTGCTCAGGTCTGTAACGTGAGTATGGGTGGTAGGGACGAAAGGAAGTAGGGCTAGAGAACCCTTTGGATTCCTTGCGAAGGCTTCTGGGCAAGTATTTCTTTTTATCCTTTGATTCTACTAATATTTCTTCCAACTTGTCCCCAAATAATTTCTTTCCTACATATGGGTAACCCATTAACACTGCTTTTGATCTATGTTCAGTTTGCCATGGGCGCAGCCAAAGGGCCCGTCTGGCAGCTGTTGCAGTGGCTAAAGCCCTAGCCGAGAAGCACATGGTATCTAGTGTAGAATCAGCCAGGAAGGAGACTGCCTTAAGGATTCTAGATACTCCCTCCATAGCACTTCTATCCTCCTCTGGGATCAGTTTAGCTAACTTCCTAGTCCAGACAATAGCTGCTCTGGACACTAGGGCGGATGTAATAGAGGAGCTAATGGCTAAAGCTGAGGCTTCGTGGGCTTTTTTACAGGCCAGCTCCGTCTTTCTGTCTGCAGGGTCCTTAATAGACACTAAACCTTCCTCAGTGACAGTGTCAGAGGTATGTAGTGCAGTAATGGGGTTTTCCACTAGAGGGACTTTTAACAGATCAGCAGTATTACTGGCTATGTTATAAAGCTTTCTGGTAGTCTGAGGGAACTGTTTCCCCCCCATGGGCTTGTCCCATTCCCCTTTTAGTAGAGATAAAAAATAGTCAGGTACAGGTACCACAGTATCAGAGGTAGTATAGGAATGAAAGAATTCCTTAGCGCCTTTCTTTTTCTCCTGAGATGTGGTAGAATCATCAGAGAGATCTAATGCAGCCAACACCTTTATTAAAAATGGCTGGAGGTCATCAGCCTCAAAAATCCTAGTTTGCTTAGTTGGTTTTGGCAAAGAGTCTTCTCCTTCTGAGGAGAATTCGCCTTCCTCTCTATCTGAAACTTCATTATCAGAAGATAGAGGTGATGGCTCCTGTTCTGATACCCGAGGCTGGGAAGAAGAGGTAGCCTTCAAGGCTGCTTTAGTGGGCCAACCGCCTCCCCCCTGAGAACGATGAGGGCCACTTCGCTGCCCGCCGCCCGCTTGATTAATTTCCTGGGGACCATGGAGGTCTCGACCGGGCGCTTGCACTCCGGCAATAGAAGGGGGAGGGGAGGGGAGCTGTGCGGCTCTTAAACCCTCTGTGAAAGCGTCCTTGATTAATGAGGCGAGCTCCGCTCTCAGGAGAGCAATTTCGCTCACGGCCGACTGGGAGGGAAGGGAGGGGGGGAGTACATTACCAGCGTCCGATGTGCTCCGACTGGGTATAAGTGGAGGCGAGACGCCTACGGCCTGATCAATGGATTGCGCGCTGGTAGAGGGGATAGCGGCCGAAGTCGCTGTATTTCCCCGGCCGTTCCCGGTTCCGGAGGTTGAGGGCTTGCTTTTAGCGGACTTATCCGCCGTAGATAAGCAGGCGCGAGCAGCAGACAGAAGGCGTTTACCGCTTCCCTGGCGAGAAGAGCCTTTCTTGCGCTTGCCGGTGGTTTTCTTTGATTTGCCTTTTTGATCACCGGAGTGATCGTTTGCAGGCGGATCCCGAGCGTCTGGCATAGCCTGGAGTAGGCCCGGGTCCAAATCCCCCTCAGAAACATAGGTATCGGGGCGATCGGTCGCCATTTTGTTTTGGCGGGAAGGAGAAAAAACTTTACCCTGCCCTGCCTCAGAAGATAGATTAGAGACAGAGTAAGAATAGAGTAAAAAGATTTTTTTTTTATTTTATTTTTTTTGGATAGAGTAGAAAACAGAAAGGAATAGAATAAGGAAATTTAAGCTCTTGTATATCTCTAAGAAGAGAGCTGTGATTACACTGCTCTCCCGGAGCGAGGCAGGAACAAGACTGGAAAGGGCGGGGGCGTTCCCTCCAGGGATAGGCAGTTAAAGTTTTAGGTCCTGCCTCCCGGAACAAGAGGAAGAGGAAACACCACTCTAAGATGGCCTCCTCTCCCAGAGCGAGAAAGGGTAGGAAGACTCATCAAGCCCACAGATTATTACCCCTTCTTGCTTATTCATGTGGGAACAAATGATATTGCCCAACACAGCCCTGAACATATTAAAAGAGACTATGAGGCTCTGGGTAAAAAGGTGAAGGACCTTGGGGCGCAGGTTGGTTTTCATCAGTACTTCCTGTCAAAGTTCGTGGCTTAGTACAGGAAAGAAGAATACTACAAATTAATGACTGGCTGCGTAGAAGATTGGAGATGGGCAAATGTTGTCTCCATCTTCAAGAAGGGGAAAAAGGAAGATTCGGGTAACTACCGACCCATCAGCTTGACTTCTATATCAGGAAAAGTTTTTGAACAAATCAAACAATCAGTCCTTAGAAAGGATGGATCTGATCACTAAGAGCCAGCATGGGTTTCTCAAGAATAAGTCACGCCAGACAAATCTTATCTCCTTTTTTGAGAAAGTTACTACCTTGCTGGATCAGGGAAATGCTGTAGACATAGTTTATCTAGATTTCAGTAAGGCTTTTGGATAAGGTTCCACATAGTATTCTAGTTGACAAATTGGGAAAATGTGGTTTTCATCCTATTCATGTTAGGTGGATCTGTAACTGGTTGACAGATTGCACCCAAAGAGCGCTTGTTAATGGTTCCTCATCCACTTGGAGAGAAGTGACTAGTGGAGTTCCTCAGGGATCTGTCCTGGGCCCTGTGTTGTTCAACATAGTATCATAGAATCATAGAGTTGGAAGGGACCACCAGGGCCATCAAGTCCAACCCCCTGCACAACGCAGGAAATTCACAACTACCTCCCCCCTCCACACCCCTAGTGACCAGAAGATGGCCAAGATGCCCTCCCTCTCATCATCTGCCTAAGGTCACAGAATCAGCATTGCTGACAGATGGCCATCTAGCCTCTTCTTAAAAACTTCCAGGGAAGGAGAGCTTACCACCTCCCGAGGAAGCCTGTTCCACTGAGGAACCGCTCTGTTAGAAAATTCTTCCTAATGTCTAGACGGAAACACTTTTGATTTAATTTCAACCCGTTGGTTCTGGTCCGACCCTCTGGGGCAACAGAAAACAACTCGCCCCCCTCCTCTATATGTCAGCCCTTCAAGTACTTGAAGATGGTTATCATATCCCCGCTCAGTCCTCTCCTCTTCAGGCTGAACATACCCAGCTCCTTCAACCTTTCCTCATAGGACTTGGTCTCCAGACCCCTCACCATCTTTGTTGCCCTTCTCTGGACACGTTCCAGCTTGTCTACATCTTTCTTAAATTGTGGTGCCCAAAACTGAACACAGAACTCTAGCTGAGGTCTAACCAGAGCAGAGTAAAGCGATACCATCACTTCGGGTGATCTGGACACTATACTTCTGTTGATGCAGCCCAAGACTGCATTTGTAAACATCTTTATAAATAATTTTGATGAAGGAATAGAGGGGATGCTTATTAAATTTGCAGATGATACTAAATTGGGAGGGGTAGCAAACATGAAGGAGCCCCGTGGCGCTGAGTGTTAAGCTGCAGTACTGCAGTCAAAAGCTCTGCTCACAACCTGAGTTCGATCCCGACGGAAGTTGGTTTCAGGTAGTTGGCTCAAGGTTGACTTCCATCCTTCCGAGGTTGGTAAAATGAGTACCCAGCTTGCTGGGTGTAAAGGGGAGATGACTGGGGAAGGCACTGGCAAACCACCCCGTAAACAAAGTCTGCCTAGGAAACATCAGGATGTGACGTCACCCCATGGGTCTGGAATGACCCGGTGCTTGCACAGAGGACCTTTACCTTTGTCATAGGCTAAGGTGACTTAAATACGAAATTTGCCTATCAGACATTTATATAGAGCTCAAATGTTAAGAATAAAAGCCTCCCTGACCTAGATAAGATAAATGTACAACTGCAAGGACATAAGCCACCTATCTTACTGTCTTGGACAGTTCCACTAACTGAGGGTCTTTCTCCCCTAAGTCTTGGAGTAAGGACAGATAAGAAGAGGAGGAAGGAAGAATATGTCTCAGGACACTGCTGATTGTGAAATGTGCAGATGCTGTATGATGTAATGGTGTAATAAAGTTCTAACCTCTAAACTGCAAGGCTAGTCAAGGCAAGGATATGTAATGCAATGTAGGCATATAATTATGTTTTATGATTTAAAGGTGTTAACATTATATTATTGATTTACAAATGAATGTATTAAATACGTCTTGTGCGGGAGAAAACAATGATGTTAAAATTGAGTATATAAAGTACTTGTGAAGCTAAAAACTAATAGTTTATGGTTTAGTAAAATAGACACAGAGGATGTGGATGTCCAAATATGGTCTTACAAGGATGCAGTATTAATGCCTTGTCAAGTATCATAACTCTTTATTCCACAGGTGCAGAAGGCAAGCACTTTAAGGTTGCTGGTGCTTTATCCCAAACTCCACAGATGCAGGGGCACCCACATATCAGATAACACTGAACTGGAGTGAATATAAGGGAGAGCTGCACAGCCAGTAGTGAGGAGAGTTGGTGGAGGACAACACTGGTCGTCTGGCCTCACTCTCCCCACATGTCTAAGTTGTAAAACCAGAGAGAATTGGTGGAGGACGACACTGGTCGTCTGGCCTCATTCTCTTCATCTCTTGCGTGAAGATGTAGAAATTAAGGAGTTGATGGAAGATGGCTTAGGCTGTCTGACCTCACTCGCTCCACACATCTCAAAGATGTAAAACCTGGAAGAATGATTGGTAGAGGACAATACTGGTTGTCTGGCTATGACATTCTATCCTTCCATTTCTTACATGAGATGGGACTCCAACTTCTTGTGAGAATGGGAAAGACTCCTCTTGAGGGAGATTTCAAGATGACATGCTAAGGCTTGATGTCTGAAATGACTGCTTGCAGACTATTCCATAAGGATGGAGACTCTTAGAAAACCTACTAACCTTACTGTGGGCCTAAGAGTATTGGATCATTCCATATTTGGAACACTGACATCTCATTAACTCCTGCAAGGATTAATGAGTTCTCACTAAAAGATCTAAATGGTCTGACTTGGCTTTCCTTAAGAAACAAGGAAGTTGTGAAACCCAAGTCACAGAACTGAAGAGATTAGAAACATGATTCTTAGATACTCTTAGAGAATCCTCTAAGCAATCAGAGATATCTCTCAGGGTATGAGCCAGAGGTTTCCCCAACGGGCAGGGGACGCTTCTGCACTCAGTTACAAAGATAGTACATACACAGTATAGTATATACATGGATCTTAATCCATGGAGCTGTTGAGCTCTCACACAGAACTATAGGTTATTAAAGCTACACATAGCTACAAAAGCACTGACTGACTTCAGCTTTGCATACACATAATCCTGTCCTTACATGGATCAGAGGGCTTTCCATAGGCTAAGACCAATATAAGAATTCTCTATGGTTTCTTAATCTAACATGAAATACTTAAAGAGCTTTTAGACTTCAGCTCTCATAGAAACTAGAAACCAGAGATTTTCTGATCTTTTGCATATACCAAAGATAATGCAAGAACATAGAAACATTGGAAAAGATTCTGTTCTTACATATTGCTATCTTTTGTCCTAAGATATTGCTATGATGCTAAAGAATGATTTGAGTTTGAGATGCCTTAGCTAATCAAATCTTTCTTTCCTTACATTTAACCATCTTTTGACAGGATTTCTGTAACTGATATATTCCTGGATGAAGTGCATTACAGGTTTAAGGTTTGAAAACCTAAATAGAGAAATTGCTTATAAAGATTGTTTGAAACTGCTTGCATAAATGAACATGTAAAAGAATCATAATGTTTGTACTTTATGACATGTTTTTAAGAGTGTGTAAATGTTCACAGAGATATATTTTATGTGAAATAAATGGTAAAATGAAACCCACTGTTTATAAATTTATTTGGCACACTTCAAGAAAAAGACTTGCTTTTTAAAAGTAAGTAAATCATTAAGTATGCCTTGGTGACTGGCTGAATAAGATAATATATCCCTTCTCAGGAAAGTGGTCTTTTCTTAGAGCCTAGTCACATCAACGGCATGAACTGTGACACCTTTACTTTAGCAAATACAGTAGAAGACAGAGCCAGGATCCAGGATGATCTTGACAGGCTGGAGAATTGGGCTAAAACTAATAAAATGCACTTCAACAAAGACAAAAGTAAAGTTCTGCATTTAGGTAGGAAAAATCAAATGCATAATTATAGGATGGGGGAGACTTGTCTGAACAGTAGTGTGTGCGAAAAGGATCTTGGGGTCTTAGTAGACCAAACACTGAACATGAGTCAGCAGTGTGATGCGGTAGCTAAAAAGGCAAATGCGGTCTTGGGCTGCATCAACAGAAGTATAGTGTCCAGACCACGCGAAGTGATGGTATCGCTTTACTCTGGTTAGACCTCACCTAGAGTACTGTGTTCAGTTTTGGGCACAGCAATTTAAGAAAGATGTAGACAAGCTGGAACGTGTCCAGAGAAGGGCAACAAAGATGGTGAGGGGTCTGCAGACCAAGTCCTATGAGGAAAGGTTGAAGGAGCTGGGTATGTTTAGCCTGAAGAGGAGAGGACTGAGCGGGGATATGATAACCATCTTCAAGTACTTGAAGGGCTGACATATAGAGGAGGGGGGCGAGTTGTTTTCTGTTGCCCCAGAGGGTCGGACCAGAACCAACGGGTTGAAATTAAATCAAAAGTGTTTCCGTCTAGACATTAGGAAGAATTTTCTAACAGTTAGAGCAGTTCCTCAGTGGAACAGGCTTCCTCGGGAGGTGGTAGGCTCTCCTTCCCCGGAGGTTTTTAAGAAGAGGCTAGATGGCCATCAGCCAGCAATGCTGATTCTGTGACCTTAGGCAGATGATGAGGGAAGGCAGATGATGAGAGGGAAGGCATCTTGGCCATCATTCTGTGCCCAACATGCAGCCCTGGACATGATACCCTTTTGTAGTAAGATGCCTGTCTGGAGTAAGCCTACTTATTGTCCTCCCCCACCCCTCCGTTCCCAATTTTACCTGCACATCTGCAGCATCACCAGGACAACCCCCAATCCTCTGATTGGGATTTCTCTTGAGGAACTGGGGAGGGAAGAGAACACATGCAATAAATATTGTCTTGAGCAGTCCCAAACTCATCAGCCGTGACTCACAGTGGTCAGCCTTCAACATTGCAGTTGATGATGCCCTTCATTCATTCACTGCTGTGAACGCAGAACTCATTTGCACCCCATGATTATTATAAACCTTTTCACATAAAAAGTATATACAGGAACTCTAGAACAAGAGAAGTTATCAAGAATGTCTATTAATAGCATTGCCTCATCCAATCTTTTACCCAGAACTACAAAAGTAGTTCTGCTGTAGACAGCCAGAGTGGTGTAGTGGTTAAGCATGTCAGACTAGTATCTGGGAGACCCAGGTCCGAATCCCCACTCGTGCCATGGAGGTTGGCTGGGTGATCTTGGGATAGTCGCACTTTCTCAGCCTAACCTACCTCACAGGGTTGTGGTGAGGACAACATGGAGGAGAGGAGAACGTTGTAAGCCACTTGGGGAAAAAGGCGGGGTACAAATGAAATTAAATAAATAAAAGTTCCTATAAATACTGGCTGCACATGACTTCATGGAAGTGGAAAAATACCCTGGGGGACACAGGAAGAGGGGGGAGAGATGAAACAGTTACAATTCAAGCTGCAGAGTTCTACTCAACCGACAGGCCTGTACCTTCTTCAGCAGGTCACGGGCATCTGGTGTCAAATAGGGTGGGAGCACCAACTTTCCCTTCAGGATTCTGTCAATGGTCTTCTTGCGATTCTCAGCTGTGAAAGGAGGCTGCAAGACATGGACACAGGGCTCAGCATAAACCCAAACTGAGGAAGAGGCTGCTTGGAACTGCAGGGGCACAGGAAAGGAATTGGAAAGCAACAAACCATGAAGGGGGGGGGTCACAACCATAGGTTCTTGACAGTGAAGAGTATAGCCAATGGGTTGCACTGAGCCCAGAGACAAAGACACAATCAAGGAAGGAACAGCACAAGGGGCCAAAAAAAAACTCTATGGGGTTTCCCAAACTTCTTTCTAGATAGCAATGACATTTTGCCTTTATTCAGCATATCTTGTTACTGGATTCGGACATTCTCCAATTTACAAAAGCCTCCTACTGAGCTGCCTCAGCAGAAGCATGACCCATCAACCACTGAGAACCATTTGGCCTATGATTCTTTTTCCCCACTCCCATCCCACGTTTTCACTTCTGCTACCACATTCGCCCCTGCCCTCGCAAACCACACAGGTGAGACTTGCCGATCCAGTGAGCATGTCATACATCAGGGCGCCAAGGCTCCACCAGTCCACTGCCCTGTTGTGGCCGCTGCGCATCAGTATCTCTGGGGCCCTGGTATATGGGGAAATGGCAAGAAAGAGGAAGTAATGTTTGTTTCACAGATACCACCAAACAGCTTCCTCTAGGGCAGAGGCCTATGCCAGGTGTGTGGATTTCCCAAAGTTGCTGAGGAGAACATGTCACTCACATGTACTCTATTGTGCCACAGAAGGTGTGGGTGACAGCCCCATCATGGATAGACTCCTTGCAAAGCCCAAAGTCTGTCAGTTTAATGTGCCCTGTAGAAGAGCAGAGATCCAGTTACGTCCCTGGCTAGTAAGAAGCATTTTCATCCCAAAGAAGCTCCCTTCCACTTTTGCAAACTGGGACACTTCTTCATACCTTGGTTGTTTAACATGATGTTCTCAGGCTTGAGATCCCGGTAGATGATGCCACTGGAGTGCAGATGGCCCAAGGCCAGGGTGATCTCACTCAGATAGAAACTGGAAAACAATACAGAAACAAAACAGATTCAGTCAACATCACAAACCACCCCACATAGTTCGGAATGTGCTCGACACCTCCTTGTATCAAAGGCAGCTCAATCCCAGAATCCAGAGAGCTAGCCAACAGAGGAAAGCCTGGTGCTTTTGAAAGAGAGATACAGGGGAGGATGATTGGCAAGATTAATCCATCTGTAGGAATGAAGGACTCAGCTAACAAGGGTAGAGGGATAGATGGGATTTTCCTGGGAATAACACTTCTGGGCTGGCAAATCAGGTTTGCTCTCTCCTTTAATCAGTGGGGACAAGGCCAGGCAGAAAAGCCACAATACATTCTTAACCTGAGGCTTACAATTCCTAAGAACACTTGCAGAATCAAATCCAGCTATCGCCTCTAACATACTTCAGCCACAAAATGTTAGCAATCCAATGGTTTAAGCTTTTGAGCACTACATTACCCCATTCCCTTCCACTTCCATCCCCCTCAGTTAATATGCTGTACAGATGAATCAGGATATGAAAAGCCACATGCATTTATGAGATTTGGCAGCCCACCACGTCAGGGCAAGTGGAGGCATGGCAACATGCTTCCTTACACAAACACAATGAACCTCTTTCACTGGTCAACAATGGGGAGAACTAGCTTATTTGGAAATGTTCACCATCCTCCCCCCCACCCCGCGGGCTTGGTAGTGGCTTTAGTCTTTTTACAGCCTCCACAGCTGCTTTACAGATTTTAAAATAGCCACTTGTTACCATCACAATGCAGCTAGTCCATGCATTAAAATATTAAAACACATTTTAAACATTACAAAGATGCTGTGCAAGCTGCTTTATGTGGGTTCACTCCGCAGTGCTCCTGCAGTGTTGCCGATTGCACTGCCCTTGGTCTGGTGGCAAGTCTGTGTCAAAGCCCCACACAGCTACAGGCTAGTAATTGTTACAGCTACTTGGGGGATCAACCACTTTACAATGGTCTTTAAAGGACAGCACAAGGAACAATAGCCAGAAACATCAGCAACACAACAAAGGCAAGTCAGGATGCATCCTTAAAGACTTGCCTTGGGTGCATAAACTGCAGAGTTATTCCCCTTCCCCCCTGATGCTACTAATAGATCAAGCTAGACTAGACTGGTCACCAAGATCATGTCAGTTTAGCCTATTGCTCTGAAGTGAGGCCTTCCAGCTGCCAGTTCTTCTCTGCAACACAATGCCTTCGCAAACTAAAGCACACCGGACAGATTAAGGGTTCACTAGAAGCACAGTACAGGAGGGCACAAAGTGCTGCATGCCAAAGCAACATGAACGATTCAAGGATTCGTTTAGCAAAGGTATCCAAAAAGTCCAGTGAGGTGTGCCACATGAGAAGAAAAGGTTAAGAGACAAAACAAAGAAGCTGCACCAGGGTCACTGTCCTATTTGATCAGGGTGGGGGGAGGGG